>NC_066583.1:342945827-343275514 GCF_024323335.1 Lathyrus oleraceus
TACTAATACCTACACTACTCAAAACGACGGGAAATGATCCCTAATATATCGTACATCAGCTAAATCACATTACTCAGCTGAACAACCAAAAACTGCACAACAACAGCACAGAAAAATCACAATCCTGCCCATACGCGTACTGCCTAGTCCCATACGCGTATGGCCCATTTCTCAGCCAAATCCCATACGCGTAACACCATCTCATACGCGTATGCTACGCGTATCCCTTCCCCATACGCGTACCAACAGAGACCAAACTACGTTCAAAACATCATCTTCCTCATCCATACGCGTATTGCCTCGTGCCGTACGCGTACCAGACCATCTCATACGCGTATTGCCTAGTGCCATACGCGTATGACCAGAAACTAGACTTCCAGATCTGCTATGGCTTTCTCTGCTACGAGATCTATCCAATTCAACCCTCCACAGTCCAATTTTTACACATTATTCGTTCATATCCTCTAACATAATTCATACCCTATTCGATTTCACAAAATCTAACATTATTACATCTAATTCCTACGAATTCCTTTCAATCATAATCCAATTTTTACGTTCATCCAACATTTCACAATTTTCATCATGCATCATTCAAATCAGGGACAAATCAATAGTCTATCACTACCCATTACATGTTATCCCATAATACCCATTAAACGCTGATAAACCCCCCTTACCTGAGTTAATCCGGCGAATCTTTACGCTTCAAGCTCTTCCTCTCTTCAACCCTTGTTTTCTGGCTCTCTTTGCCCTTTTTCCACTTTTCTGTCCCTTTTCCTTTTCACGTGAAAAATAAACCTTTTTACTAAATGGGACCTTTTCTAAATTCCAACTTTTATTCCAATAAAATAATAATCCAATAATAATATTCCAATTATTTAATTAAATTAATAAATATATTATTAACTTAAATTAAATAATTATCTTATTTTATCGGGGTGTTACAGCACCCAACAATTCCTTGCATATAGAGTTATCTTAGTTAACTCTACCATTTACGATCTTACCATCGATAGGTAGACCGAATAACATGTAGTCGTCCTCAAGTGTGATGGTACATTCACCGAATTGAAGGTGAAATGTGTGGGTCTCGGGTCTCCATCTTTCTACTAAAGCAATAATAAATTTGTAATCAAATGAGTATGAGACTATATTGAGTAGATTACCAAAACCGCATGCTCGTAAATACGGTTCTATCAAAGTGTCATGTGGTACATATTCATGTACACGATATCGAAAACTCTTTAGATCCTAACAAAATATAATTAAGAAATAAGTAAGAAAAAATAATAAACAATAATGTTAGGGAAGTTAAATAATAACTTACAAATGTCACAATATTTTTGATTGTTCCTTGATATTCACCACCCATTGTTAGTAGAGACATTTTGTTGAATGTGTTTGAGTATTTGTTGCTGACAAAGTAGGTAGGTTGAGTGTTGCAGATAATGTAGATAGGTTGAGTGTGTTTGATGGAAATGCTGATAAACATCAGTATTTATAAATGGGAAATGTGCCATTGAGGAGTGTAGGTTGGGTGTATGTTGCATTCACGTGATGCTTTTTTTTTCATGTGATTTTTGGAGCACGCGCCATTGGGAATGGCGCATGTGTTATATTTTTAGGGCATGCGCCATTAGGGAGGGCACATGCAGGGAATCTTGTAAGGACACATGAGTTGTCTTGTTATGGCGCACGCGTTGTCTTTTTAGAGAATGCGTCATTAGGGAGGGCGCATACATTGGATAGAGAATATGGAATCATGTCAGAGATTTGTTGTAGTCTGAACCATAGCATGCAAGATTCTTTGTGGTCTGAACCATAGACTAATGCATAAAAAGCTAGAAGCCACTGCAAATGGCGCCTAAGTTAAAGCAAAAGAGCATGTTCCATACCCTATAACACATATCTTGATTTTTGTAAATCCATCCTCCTCCCTATTTAACTGCATGCTAATACGTGATCAATGCTCATCACCATAATACACTAAAATTACATTGCATCTTACATAAATGGCTTCATCACCATAATACATGATCAATGCTCATACCGATGGTGAAATATTTGAATGTGAGTTATCTAGTTTTAGTTTTTGTAACACATAAGTTACTCTATTTACAATAAATAGACGATCAAATTTTTCACATTTGAAATAAAGAATAGAAAAGAAATTGCAGTGTAGTCAGGTGAGAAAAATCATCTACAAAAATATGGTGTATTTTTTTTATAGAAAACCAAGTTAAGTTTTATCAATTGAAGATTCGAGATGATGACGATGTTCATAATATATTTCTCAGTCATGAACAATCCGGGTTAAATGATATTGAGTTATATATTTTAAAACAACAAAATTAATTATCTCAATTCATTGATCCGTATCAAGTGTTTTTTGAAACTGATGACGACGATCAAGCTAAGGTTGATGTTGTTGATGAGGAAGAAGAAGAAGACGAGATATTGGTTGATGAAATCGTGAATGATGAAACTGTTGGCCATCATCAAGATCCATTACTAGCTAGTCATGTATATTATCCACCTCAATTGTAACACCCATAAATAATATATGTCTAGAATACATATTATACATAGTGTAAAACTGGTACTGAAATACATAAGCACCTAGCAGCACAGTGTACATATACAAATATATGCCCAAAATAAATACAACATGACACAACATGTACACAAAAGTGCCCAAAATAAAAGCTAGGATCTAGATCATTAAACAATGATCTCAAAAATATCTACACAGTGAAAGAAAAGCCATCCAGTCATCGGTAAGCAAGACATCACTCTATCTTGTCATTACCCTTCACCTGCTCAGAACCACATGAAAAATAATCAACAATGTGGGGTGAGATGATAATCTCAGTGGATTCCCTATCTTATGGGTCCACTAGGCTCTATAGGGTTTTCTAATCAATATTCAACTCATATCCAACTCAAGTCAACAAGGGAACGAAGACTTGAGCGATGGGGAAACTAACTCGCAATGTATGGCAACATGCACCTGAGTTTTCACAACTCTACCACGATCATTATTCAGATCACGAAACATCAATTCCTGAACGAACTTACGTCTAAGCCAGGCCCGATTCATGCATGCTCGTATGATTAGACTTTTGCGGTGGATATCAGATCCTCTATGAGGCTTAATCCCCAGTTCAAGCGACCGTCACCCGTATGGGAATCTAACCCACTTAGGGTCTCTTTCACCGTATGGGAATCCAACCCATTTAGGTGTCCACCTTTCCCCCACATCCGCCGTGGTTTGGGCTCAAACTAGGCTCGAATCATCGGTCTCACATCCCAATGCTTACTCATTTAAGCATACCAAATCGAGATGTGCACCATCACAGAAAAATACACATTCTGAATATATGATCGGTTCACAAATCATCGGTTCCACGAACCATAACAAAATCCATCAATTAAAGGTGACTTCATTCACCACAATACACAATAATAACATGGCATATTCCATACAATGCGTCTCATTCTCGATCATGGCAATAATTCATCCACGACCTCCACATAAGCATTGTACGAATGAATACTGTATTATCATATTATCTAGGTTATAAACCTAAATCATGACCTAATTTCAATCCTAGGTTAACTCACTAGGTTCATAATGTAATTTTTACCATTAGCATGTATTCAACATAAGCATAGCATCACAATATATTAATGGTTGGAAGAATGCATTTAGAAACACTTAAGAAATGGATTTTGAAGTTTTTAACTTAAGTTAATCGATTAGTTAGGGAAGCCCAATCGATTGGTTCCTCTCACATTTCTGTTTTTCAAAGTTTGTTGAGGATTAATCGATTGATCCTGAGTGTCAATTGATTGGCTCACTGAAAAAAATTCACTGTTCATATACAACAAGTTTATGCAATTGATTGCAATGCAGTGTCAATCGATTGGTCCTGCTAAAATTACATTTTTTTCTGCAAAACAAAGGGCTGTCAATCGATTGATGACAGAGGCCAAGTCTATAATCTCATATCCATTCATCTCTGTTGGCTACTGTTGTCATACCCCAATTTTGTCCGGTCATTTGTGGTTTACCCATGAGATCTCTTTGTTTCAAAGACCCACTTGCATAAGTGTGTTCATAATCTAAAATGTGGTTGGAATCTTTTTACATTACTAATCCAAAATCTATTTTCTTATTAGTAAGTATTAAGAGCCATGTTATTATTTCTATGATCATTATTTACTAGTCCATTTACACATTCCACCTAATATAATTCCATCACATTTGTTGACAAAATCAACATGCTTTATGTATCATAGTTATTCATTTCATTCAAAAAAAATCAATTCTAGGCCAAACTACACTTCATAATATGCTAAACCATTCACTTTCTTTTCATAAATCAATGCACATCCCATTGTCTTATACAAATAATGATTCAATTCTTTTCAAGCTTTCCATGGAAATTTTCAATCATAAGTCAACCACATTCATAATCATCATCTTTTCACTTCGTACATACCATACATTTTTGAATTAGATTTATTTCATGCTACTTGTTCATGCTTGGTTAAGAATGCACTTTGAACTTTATAACTCCATACATTTTAAATTAGATTTGTTTCATGCTACTTATTCATGCTTGGTTAAGAATGCACTTTGAACTTTATAAATCCATTCACATTCATACACCTACTTCGTTAGGACATGATTAAAGAGGTGCATTCAAATATTTAAATTCACAAATCCATTTCCAAGGTCTGTTTTATTTTCATACATAAAAGTTCTACATTCATACATAGATGACATCAAATTAATATGGAGAAATTGTTTGAAATAATATTAAAATCATGTTGAATACATAATTGTTAATGGCTATTAGACTTCAAATCCAACAGGTTACAAATAATCCAAACACACATTTGTCTTAAAAAAAACCTAAGTAATTACAGTGAAAAAGTGTTGCTGTTGGAAACAGGATCCTAAAGACCAAAATCAGGTAATCAGGTTGAAATATCTTTGGACTTGGGCGCGCCTCCAAAGTTGTTGTCTTGGAACAGCCCACCTTTCCATTCCATCAAGGTCACTTCAGTTGTAACCTGCAGAGAAGAAAAAACAGCTTAATTAAAAAGCACTTTTCAAAAGCGCTTAAAGAACTGAAAAACAACTAAATAAATTACTCAGTTTAATGCTTTATCCAAAAGGTTAACTTGAACATCCAAAAAGCACGTCAAAATTGGTCTAAAACAAGAATAAATTAACAGAAATAAAATCCCACATAATCTGGGATGGGACAAATTGAAAAAGGGGAATTTTTTTTAAGACTTAAGAAATTCTTCATAAACAGATTCGAAAAAAAGTTAACGGCAAGAACACACACATGAAATAACAGAGCGATTTGTTTTTTGAAAACCAAGAACAACACAATAATATTTCTAAAAACCCTAAAAACGAACACAGGACAACAGAGCAATTTCTTTCAAACCCAGAATACACAGCAGCAATATATCTCAAAAAGACCCTAAAAGCTAAACAGAAAGACTTTTCTTGAAATCCCAAAGAAAATCTAAACAACTTTCACGAAAACAGACAAAGAAGAAAGGTTGAGGAAGAAAACTTATCCGAAACTGCGACGGGTTGCCGGCGACGGACTCGGATCAAAGCGCTCCTTCTTCGCCTGAAGCCACCACTCACCTCCTTCGCCGTGGTAAATATAACGAACCCCTTTATTTTGCTTTAAATCGCAACATGCAAACGCCTTGAGTTTGGTTTAGGGATTTCAAAGTCCGGATTCAAACTCGGGAGGTTGTAGGTAGTAGTTTAGGTCCCGTTTTAGGTAGGGTTACCGGAGAAGGACGGAGGCTCCGCCATGAGCCGCCGCCTCCGGTCGTCTTCTCCAAGAGAGAAGAATTTTTTAGGGTTTCTGCAAAGCTCCTTATGAGCGTAAGTTTGCAGAGAGAGACGTTTAGGTTGGAAAGTGAAGAGAGAGATTGGAAACTGAGAAATGACGATTTATTTTCCCTGTTTTGTTTTAAGGCAACCGTGTTTGGTTTGGTGAGATGGCGGTGACAAGTGTCACCAACCCTGGACACTTGTCACCGTCCAAAAATGAGTCTTCTGGGTCAACGTTTGACCAGACTCTTCCTGGACCTTTCTTTTTTCTTTAGGCCCATATTCGTTTTACTGATAACACCCCCACAGCTTAGAATAAAACATTGTTAATATTATTTTATTTTATTTTCGAAATTTTAATTATACTTTTGTTAATATTATTTTATTTTATTTTCAAAATTTTAGTTATACTATTGTTAATATTATTTTATTTTATTTTCGAAATTTTAATTATTATTGTTAATATTATTTTATTTTATTTTCGAAATTTTAATTATACTTTTGTTAATATTATTTTATTTTATTTTCGAAATTTTAATTATACTATTATTAATGTTATTTTATTTTATTTTCGAAATTTTAATTATAATATTGTTAATATTATTTTATTTTATTTTCGAAATTTTAATTATACTTTTGTTAATATTATTTTATTTTATTTTCGAAATTTTAATTATACTATTGTTAATGTTATTTTATTTTATTTTCAAAATTTTAATTATACTATTGTTAATATAATTTTATTTTATTTTCGAAATTCTAATTATACTTTTGTTAATATTATTTTATTTTATTTTCGAAGTTTTAGTTATACTATTGTTAATATTATTTTATTTTATTTTCGAAATTTTAATTATATTATTGTTAATATTATTTTATTTTATTTTCGAAATTTTAATTATACTATTGTTAATATTATTTTTTTATATTATATATATACATAGTAAATATGTAATTATATTACTATTATTATTATTATTATTATTATTATTATTATTTAAAAGTAAATACACAATTATATGGTTGTTATCATTATTAATATTTAATTATTTGGTTATATTCATTTTTTATTACTACTTATTATTTAATTAAAATAAAATAATTCGTTAAACATTCAATTAATTAATTGATTATAGAATCACAAATGACCTTCATAATTTAGATGTTTATTTATCTTAAGGAGTGTATGTGCATGATTATTCTTTATCTATTCGTTTATATTGAACCTTGAGTGAACACGAAATGATATGTTATGATTGTGACAAAATCACGTCGCTTTCATCGATTTTAAAATAATCCGAGCCGATTTCAAAATAAATCACATGCTTCTCGATTCAAAGTCGAGCTCATTTTCAAAACACCTCTGTAAGTCGATCACTTGTAAAAGCATCGCCATCAACCTCACATGGCTTACTCTTGGGCTTTCTTACAATGAGACCGGTTCGATTTTAATTAATCGATTAGATGGATTATTCACTAAATAAATTTAATTCATTCACAAGAATGCAAATTTTAGAACCTCGATCTGACATCGAAAGTTAAATTAAAATACTTAATCACATCTAAACAACACTTCATTTGAAAATGAAAAGGGGGATGGTTTTGAGTTTTCAACTCCTCTCCTCGATTATTTGAATACGAGTTTTCTTACTTGGTTAGTCAAATGGTCGTCATTTCTAAATCATCTAAGCACAAACAAATCAAACTATTTCATAATAACAAAACGAAAAGGGAGATGACTTTGAGTCTTCAAATTTTCTCCTCGATTATTTGAATACAAGTTCTCTTACTTGGTCAGTCAAATAATTGTCGTTCCTCTACAAACTTCCAAACCCCGATTAAATCAAAATATTTTCACAGTAAGCTAAATGAAAAGGGAGTTGATTTTGAGTTTTCGACTTCTCTCCTCAATTGTTTGAATACGAGTTTTCTTACTCGGTCAGTCGAAAATTGTCATTTTTCCAATAACTTACAACTTAATCAAATCATTATCACAACGAACTATACAAAAAGGGAGATGGTCTTGAGCCTTCGATTCCTCTCCTCAAATGCTTGGATATAAGTTGTTTTACTCAGTCATTCAAGTACTTGTAGTTTATTCTAAAAATACATCAACTATACACAACCTTATTTTCATAATTACTCAGATTAAAAAGAAAGTGGTCTAGAGTCTTCTATTCCCTTTCCCGACTATTAGGATACGAGTTGTCTTACTCGATTATCCGATATTCGTCATCCATTCAAAGCACCTTATTTATTATCAAATCCTTTCTATAATTAAGGATGAAAAATAAAGTGGTCTAAAGTCTTCTATTCCCTTTCCCGACTGCTAGGATACGAGTTGCCTTACTCGACTATCTGAGTAATCGTCATCCAACCAAAATACCTTAATACATCAAACCTATCCTTTCTCGCCCTCGTGCGATCGAAACCAGTCAAACAAAACATCCAACATATTAATCCAACTTGTCACCCTCGTGTGATCAAAACTCTTTTCAGAAAGAACACTATTTAATCCTTTCTAATGCGCATAACAAACCAGTGCTTAAGCCTCCGCCAAGAGTAGACAAACCAACGTTTAGCCTTTAGGATGCGATCCAAACAGTTGTTCATTAAAAGACACTAACCAACCGTAGTTCCCTGAACTACGAATGCTCTGATTTCCTTATTATACCATAAGGATACGTAGGCAGGAGATTGCTGTATCTTCGCGAGCACACTAATAACCCCCCCCCTCCCCCTTTCCCTTTTCGAGGTTCTCATCCATTTCTATTTTTTTAAAATAATTTTATACCCTAAAGATAACAAACAAACATAAATTAACACTCGAAACACACATTAGAACTAAAAGGTTCCCGTTGAGTACAACAGACGTAAGGGGTGCTAATACCTTCCCCTTACGTAATCCACTCCCGAACCCGAATATGGTTGCGACGACCATTATTCCATTTTCTAAAGGTTTTATCGATATTTTCCTATTCCTTCATTGGGATAAATAAAGTTCGGTGGCGACTCTGTTCGAACATAAATAATTTTTTCCGCGACCATCGCGAGGAATCGTATTTTTCGAGATGCGGTTGCAAGGCACTTATGCTCCATCACATTTAGTTCAATCTTGAAGGTTCTATTATGAGACATTTAAGCCTTCAAGATCAACCTTCCATTTGAGTTAAGAACTCTCATCATCTTGTCTTTAATTTACACCTTGTAGTACTTTTTGACTAATTGTCATATGCTGAGAAAATTACTCTTCATGCCTGGTATATACAACACATTTGAAATTACTAGCCTCTTGCCATCTTTTCTCATAATCAGAACATCACCAACACCTTCATCTGCTAGAGTGTTGTCATTTGTAAATTTCACCATGTTCTTCATTGAGGGATTTATGTTGACAAACCAATCTTTACTTCCAGACATGTGTGATGAGCATCCCGAGTCCAAGTATCACTTGTCCTTGAATCTCTCTTCATCTCTTGTTGTAACCATCAACTACGTATCTTCTTCTTCATGGTTCGCCAGCTTTGCATAAGTTTCTTGATTCTTCTTCTTTTCTGGACAATCACTAGAATAATGATCATACTTCTGACAATTATAAAACTGAATGTGACTCTTGTATGGCTTTTTACTACCATCTCTTCCTCTACCCGTAATACCACCTCTTTGGTTGCCTTGGTTCCAGGGTTTTCTCTTATTCGACCAGTTTCCTTCTTGCTGATTTCGACCATTCGAATTGTTGTAGCCTCCTCTGCCTTTGTTTCCATTACAACTTCCTTTGCCTTTTCTTTCTTTTGATGATTGAGCCTGCAAAGCCATATCACTTTTCGAATTTCCCGCATCTCTTTCATCCATTCTTTGTTCATGAGATTCAAGTGTCCCTTGAAGGTTTTCCTTTGTCAGTTTTGAAAAATCTTTCGACTCTTTCATGGCTACTACCACATGGTCGAACTTTGGAGCCAACGACCTCAAGATCTTTCCAACAACAGATCTTGATGTCAACACTTCTCCATATACCTTGATTTGATTCACCGGTTTCATAACCTTGGTGAAGAAATTAGTTATGCTTTCATTGTCTTCCATCTGAAGCAATTCATACGTTCTTTTGTGAGTTTGTAACCTCACCTCTTTCACGTTCTCCGCGCCTCCAAATGATTTCTCCAGAATTTTTCATGCTTCTTTCGTTGATTCTGCATCACTAACCTTTTCAAAATTATTTGCATCAACACATTGATAGATTATAAAAAGAGTTTTATAATCTTTCTTCTTCAATTCTTTATGTGCAGCCTTTTCTTGATCTGCCGCGACTTCTGAAAGTGTTGTTACTCCTTCCTTCACAAGATCCCAAAGATCTTGATAACATAACACAACATTTATCTTCTAGCACCAATTCTCATAATTATTGTTCTTGAGAATCAGAAGATTTGCTGGAAAATGCTCGTTTGGATGATTCGTTGCCATGGTGATTTTCTTCCCATGAATCGATTAAACCGGAGCTCATGATACCAGATATTGGAAATCCACCAAAACCTATGTAGAATTTCAATCAATCTTGATGAACAAGATTATTATCACCCACACAATGACAATAAAAGAAAAAAAGAATGGAGAAAGAAAGAAAGTAAAGAATGATGAAGGAGAAAATGTATTAAATTCTGTAGAGTTTCTCTCTGCCCACAAACTGTGGAAAACTTCTTATTCACTTTGCAACTACAAAATACTATTAATACAATGTTATGAATACTCTATTCACTCAATTACAAGAATAAGGATTACTCCCTCTATTTATAGGTTTAGGTTAACTTGGACCTCAAGACAAAGCCCAAAACAATAAAAGCCCAAAACTATAAAAGCCCAAAATAGATAACACTACTAAACTAGGCTTAAGTCGAAATCCTGTGTGAAGCAACATGCTTCGACACTTCGACACACTAACACAACTTAACACACTAGGTGGTTCAACACTTCCTTATTCCTGTCGAGCAACATGTTTCAACACAACGAATTACAATTCAACAATATATTCTACAAGGAAAACATATTCCTTCTAGTGATGAAAATCAAGATTTAACTCTTGATATTTTATAGACACTTTCTTTCGCAACACACGTGTGTACATCATATGACGAAAATGATGAAGATGGTATGCATGATTTTGGTTATGATCATCAAGAAGTGATATGAAAAAATTAACAAGTAAATATTTTATATGACTTTGAGATATATATTTATAATATTAAATCAATCAATTTACTTTTAGATATTTTTATTAACATTTTTTTTTAAATGTAGTGCTTTGGAGGGATATTATATATTGTAAAATTTTAGAAGTAAAATAGCGAGATTTATAACCCCTAAGGTAAGTGGTAAATAAATTTATTTGATACATTCATTTATAGAGATTGAGTTGATGAATGATTTTATTGATTTGTTGTTATTTTTGTATTAGTAAAAGGTTTAATATTGTTGTTATTATAAGAAAAGTCAACGTTTTTGTTGTTAGTAAAAAGTATAACATTATTATTGTTGAGATTGAAGATTTCACGTTGTTGTTGTCGTTGAGATCGATGATTTGAAAGTTTCATGTTGTTTTTATTATTGAATGTTTAATGTTATTGTTGTTGTGATATCCTAGTTGTTTTCAAATGTCGTTCAAATCATAGGTATTTAGCAACCATATACCTTCACGGAAGAAGACTTTAAGACGTCTGTTCAAGTAGAGAAACTTTAGGTTTTGCACTTGTTGTTTAATCATTTGTATATGTTTTAGTTTTGTTGTAAAAAGAGAATGTGTGTGTCATTTAGCTTAGGTGTAAACAATGTATAGTTTTGGTATATATAATTTATTTTTACAAATGAGTCATTTGTTCTATTTGACAAAATATACAATTTAGGTTCTGTTTAAAAAAATACATATTAAAATGAAAAGTTTATAAAATTAAATAATAACAAAATTTTTACCCTTCGTTGGATCACCAAACCCAACATTTATTACCTATATATAAGAACCAAGAGAAAAAACGGTGTGTACTTTCCGGTTTTCAAAAACAAAAAGTTGTTGAGAATTGAATTCATGATAAGTTAAATTTTTTTCTCTCGGTTGGAACTTTCAACCGAGAGAAAGTGTAGCTTGCATACCAACTTTCTCCCTCAGTGTTTAACACTAGATGAAAAATGACGATTTTTCCATAACATCCTTTATTACCTAGCCTTGTCTGCCGAGGTAAAACACCTTTTTCAGTCGAGGTAGAATACATTTTTCGTAGTATTGGTTAGAACTTAAGTATAATTAAAATATATTAAATAGAATGAATGTATTTAATACATAATTATTAAAAATGATCTAAAGTGAATCATTATCATATTAAATAAAAATTAATTTTATAATAATAATAAATAAATAAATATAATTTTTTTATTGAAAATACTAAAATTATAATGGAAAAAAACCTATATTAAATGCCCCTTAATAAATATAAGACAATGTTTTTGTTTGATTACGACTAAATAGCTACACTAAAACTCAATTTAGAGTCTTTTGACTAATGTGTCTTTCTTTATAGTTTTTTTCTATACCCAAATCAAACTACATTTGTACTTCCTATTGACAAAAGTTGTAAATCTTGATTCAATTCTTGAAATAACTATCGACCATATTCTTTATTTATTTTAATAATTTATCTTGTATTATTAGGCTTTTTTTTAAGGAACATAAAAAAAAGTTGCCATCCTTATTTTTTTAGTAAGCCATTTGTCATCCTTATCAAATATACATTGTCACTTTTATTTGCCTTTTTTGGGTGTTAATTTAATGAAAAGAAAAATATAATTAAAGCAATTAATTATACACGTAAAATATTGCTTTAGCAAAGAGTATGTTTCCTCTATATAAGTTGGGCAGAATTCTCATTTGAATATTCATCTTTGTCAATCTTTATTATTATTGTAAGTGCATATAGATCATCAAAATCTAGCAAGCCTAACACAATAATGTTTTTCTAAATTCTAAAATTCAGATTTAATTTCTTTCATTTTATTGTTTTTATAGGTGCTTTGAAAAAATCATGGAAGGATCGTCAAGCTCTAACATAATGGATAATCAAAGGTTGCCACAACATGAAAATGTGACTAATGTCTCTTTGCCTCCTGCTGAATATGAAGTCCCAAATCCTCATGGAGATGATCTAACTCTAGATCGTGAGACTAGAATGTGAGTTTGGATT
This sequence comes from Lathyrus oleraceus, assembly GCF_024323335.1. Lineage (NCBI taxonomy): Eukaryota > Viridiplantae > Streptophyta > Magnoliopsida > Fabales > Fabaceae > Lathyrus > Lathyrus oleraceus. Next base: position 342,958,926 of record NC_066583.1, read on the forward strand.
TACAAATGAAAATATCTCCACTGATGACTTGCATGCATATTCATATTTTTCATAATCTATGTTTTTTTGGCTTGTAGACGTTTACTAAATCGAGGATACTCCAAAAAGTATAGGCAGAGAAAGAATTGTGACATTGAAAATCTGGAAGACAAACAAAATACACTATCTGTAATCTCATGATCTTTCATCCATATGTGTATATTTCTAAAAAAGTTAAAGTTTCTATTGAGCTAATAACTCTTTATATATATATGCAGGAAACAATACGTAAAGAAATTCCAATGTCTAAGGTTTACACAAACTTTAATTCTGTTTTTAAGACTGAAGTTAACACATCGGAAGAAACATTATCTCAAGTCAATTCAAATGATGAGGTTCTAAATGGTAATTTGTTATCCGTTTTCCTCAATACAATCATTATAATAATTTACTATTTAAAAATATAAATTGAAATCTAACATTTTGTTTTTGTGATTGGGTGAAATTATTCAGTTGAGATGAATATGGTGATCAATAAATTGGAGCAGGTGAAATTATCCAAAAAAGCAACTGAAGTAGAGTTTGATAAGAAGAAGAAATTCTTAGGAAAATGAAATGGAGCAACTTAATGAAGAAGTTTATATATAAATATTATGGCATAAAAGGGTTCATTTAGTATGTGCATTATTAATTAATATAATAAAAATCTCTATCATTATGAATATTTATTATTGTATGAATTTATATGGAAATAAGAGATAATGAATTTCTAACCTTTATATATGATCTTGATTGATGAAATAACTTAAAAGAAAAATCATTTACAAAAACTTATTCCATGAACATACTTATGTTAAAGTATGTTTTAATTTATTTATTTGAGATAATCTATTGATCTATTACCTTTGATTTTATTAATAATAAAAAGTTTATTTTTGTTTTTTTTTAATATACAATGTATCTTGCTTATATATTCTTTATAAATATTGTTATTCAATGTATATAAAAAAACAATTTTTTTTTGTGATAAATAAAATCAAAGGAAAATAATTTTTATGATTTTATTGAGTTGAATTTATAAAAATAATCTATAATCATGGTTATATCGGTGGTGGAACCAAGACCTTGATTGGAGTGTAAAAAATTATATAATTAAAATCTAATTAGATTATAGAGCAACTTTAAAGAGTTAATAGAATAATTTATATAGATATTTATATCTATATAATATATTAAATAATAAATCCCACATTATCGCATTGATATTTAAGCTATTTTTATTCAAAATTCATCTTTACTTCTCAAAACTAAAAAATAATAATTATTTTTATTTTATATTAAATGTCATGAGTTCAAACACAAACACCGACAACTATAAAATATTATTTTCTTAAATTTTATAGATTATTATTTATATTTGTTCAACTATAATTTTTTAATAATGAAAAGAAAATATTTATTCATATCAATTCTCACTAAAATATTTTTAAATATAATTCTAAATAATAATAATTTTTTTAAAAAAAATTAACAAATAAATCATAAAACTATTGCACAGCACGTGGGCTACCTATATTTTACAGCTTAAAATTAAATATCTAAAGTAGATTCAAATATCAAAAAGATATTAAACCAAATGAAAAAACATTAATCATTGATCATATCTTTTATTCTTATTTAAATGTGAAAAACTAAATCTTTATATATATATATATATATATATATATATATATATATATATATATATATATATATATATATATATATATATATATATATATATATATATATATTCTTTTTATTTGTCATTTATTCCTATCATTGTTCAAAAGAAAATATTGACTATGTTTATTAAAAGAAATCCATAATAAATTATTATAATATAAATATATTGACTATAGTTGTAAAAAAAATCCTAAAATTGTTAAAACTCAACATAAAGAAAATTAAAACTATTTTGCATCCATGCTTCAAGCGTTTATCAATAATTTAACATCATTAAAATTTTCATATAAATTGTCCCTACAATATTTTTTAAATGTAATTCTATAAAATAAATTAGCAAATAAAATATAAGATTATTGTGCCTCAAGCTAGTTACATGCATTTTACAACTTAAAATTAAATGTTTTAAATATTTATACAATATATTAAATCAAAAATGCGTCTATCTTTGACTCACATCACTCCTATTACTACGTGGTTGTTAGCTAAGAAATTTTAATGTAATAACTCGATAAGGAAATTAGTTGAATTTTTGCATAAGCGTAAGACAAGATTTCATGCCTTTCGACTAGAGACACTTTGGGATAAAACATCAATGTTTGACATATTAAGGATTTGGTCTGATACTTAGCAAAATTTCCAAAAGTTGGTTGTTGACCAATTTGACAGATCGAAGCAGATTTGACCAAAGGAAATTCAACATCAAACCAAATAATTATTTTTTGGTCTTACCCAAAGCGTCAAAGACACGTGGAGATTAATCGAAGGCAGGCGAAGCATGCAGAAGTGGCGTGTTGAATCGAACACAGTTGAATGTTGAAGACATGTAGTTTCACAGTATTATAAATAGGTAATTCTAGTGTTAGGAATCGATGTGGAAAAATCATTGTAAACTTCAATATAAACTCAAAATATCCATACGCAAGCGAGAAACGAGTCTCTGAAGAAAATGTACTTGCCAACCAACTTTTACTTATGCAAATAAAGTCTTTTCATGTTATATACATTTACTTGTCTTATTTTTATTCATGTTATCATTTCGACTTAGTCGAAATTGTTGTTACCTTTACTTTCGAATTTAATCTTTTTTCAAAGTAGTCAACAACAAATACTTGACAACATTAATGCACACTTTTGTCCTCGAAAATTTCGTACAACATGCCCTAGGATTTACTACTTTTCTCCTTCAAGCAATACACTTAAGACTAAGTGATTGTTTACCAAAATCAACAATGAAAAAATTAGCACGCCCAGTGGACCTGCTTGTGCAAAATTTAGAAGTTTCTTCTTTTAAAAAAATGTTATATTTTTATTTCTTTCTTGCCAACCCTTTCTTGTGTTAAAAAATGTTTTCAGCGTCTTGACTTTTATGCGCTTGAGGAGTGGTAGAAATCTAGTCGAAGTGGTTCACCGCAAGAACACTTCACTTTCCCAAAATGAGATTCCAAACACTGAACAATCTGTCATATTGATAGTTGGAGCGACAAGGAGTTTGAATCTCACAGGAACCGATGAACTTATCCTTACCCCAATAGTGAGTGCAACATCGTTATTAGGAGTGGTGGTTTCATTGTCTGGGAAAACAAGCATTCCAACTAATCCCAGGGCCACACACGCTACTATAGGAGATCCTAGGCCTTCGTATGTGCCAGGTTTTACGATTCCACCAATTTCTATGGATTTCTTTTACGGTATGCCAACTGCGGCGATGGCAGGATTACAGAGTAACGCGTCAATGTATGCAGATAATAATATAACAATAAAGTCTCCTTTGAATCCATATGTGGTGTTAGGGTCTGCTATGAGCAACCTGGTTGAATAACACCACCTGGAGGGATTGGATTTTCCCCTCCAAATATGCATGCTCTAACAATAAATTACATGTTATTGATAAGACAACAGATGGATGAAAGTAACCACGAGATGGTTAACATGCTTACTCAGCAAATCGATACATTGTTTAATCCTCTAATCCATAACACTAACCAAAGTTACCAATTATTGGCCAATCAAATGGGTCGAATAACCAATTCATTTGACGCTCCTCAGACCCATGGCAATAGGGTTGCCCTTGTTAACTAAGGGAAACAACAACATATAGGTTTTCGACCTGTCGACAAGATTATAAGGATGTAGTTAGGAATGTTCGACAAGATAACCTAATTGGGTAAAATAATTTAGCCCACATGGTCGAAAAAATCCTAGCCTAGAATGGCCTTAGTGTAGGACTACATATGCCAAATTTTGTGCCTCCTTTGTCTGAATATGTGTTTCAAGCTGAACTTGCTAGGGGCTGGTAAGTTCCTAAAATCACCATGTTTGTAGGAGACATAAGTGAATCGATTGTCAAACATATTTCTCAATGTTAAACTGAAGCAGGTGATATAGCGAATAATGAGAATTTAAAAATGAGATTTTTCCAAAATTCCCTAACAAAAAACTCCTTTACATGGTTCACAACACTCCCTATTCACTCCATAAATAATTGGAATCAATTGGAGAGAGTGTTTCATTAATAGTTTTGTATGGGGAAGTCGAAGATTAGCCTCAAAGAATTGGCTAGTGTAAGGCGCAAAGCATCTGAGTTAATTGATGGCTCTCTAAATTGGTTCAGGTTGTTGAAGGCAAGGTACTTTACCCAAGTGCTTAATCATGAATTGGTCGAAATGGTCGTTGAGGGTCTAAATTACTTAATTAGAAATAAACTAGATACCCAATATCTGAAAGATATGACTCAGTTGGCAGACAGAGTTTGAAAAATTGAATGCTTAAAAGCCGAGAAGGCCAGGTCGAACAAATTCCATAGAAAGAAAAGGTTTCCTATAAAGAGGAAGATGAGAGAGACCATGAATATGATATAGAAAATGAGGAGGTCGAAGAGAACGGCGTAAACATGGGGGAACTTAAGTCAGGGTCTCCCTATGTTTGTAAATTATTGAAACCATCCGAAGAAAAGTATCAAGGCGAACCTAAAAATGAAAATTTTATCGCCAAAACGTACACTTTTGATGTAACTAAGTGCGACGAAATATTTGACCTCCTAGTTGATGATGGCCAAATTATAGTCCCCAAGGGACTAAAGACACCACCTTTAGAGAAAGGAAAGAAAATAGGATTTTGAACATTTCATAATTTTATGGGTCATAAGACTTCCTATTATGTCTTTCTCAGGGATTTGATACAAGGAGTGTTGAATGAAGGAATGTTGAAGTTTGTTGATAAGACTAAAGCCCCAATACAGATGAACTCTGATCCTATGTAAATCAAAGATGAAAACTATGTTGAACCACTCGAATGTTTTGGTGGTCGAGGCTACTGAGAACCCCAGTGTGACAATGAAAGTTTCTGAGTCAGAATATGCTGAGAAAGTCAAAGCGGTTAACTTTTAACAAAATCAGTGTACAAATTAAGTGTTAAATGTAAAAACTTTTTCTTGGTAATTGTACACTAATTTTATTAAAAGTTGGTACTCTTTGATTTTTAATAAAATTACTTTTTATATTCAAGAATCAATATATATATATATATATATATATATATATATATATATATATATATATATATATATATAATGCATCCAAATTCATTGTTGCTTCCCTAAATTTTTAAAAATAATATTTTCTTATATTAAAAAATCAGAAGGAATAATTAATTTTTTCATTGTTTTTTCAACACAAATTTAATGATGCAATAACAAAGATGGAATTAAGTTTATCTCTAAATTATTATAGAAATTGGAAAGAAAAATCTATTACTACTATTTATGAGTAGTACATCCGAATTTAGATCTAGGAAGAGGAAGGGTCATTTTTACTTGACGAGTAAAATTTCAAAAGCGAAGCCAGGTTCTTTTTCTCTCTTTTCCCCTGATCTTCATAGAAGAACCACTCCACTTTTCTTCAACTTCGAGACAATGAAGAGAAGAAAGCATAACCAAAGTTACTGTGAAAACAAAGAGAAGAACAAAGACAGACTCAGTGACCTGCCCAACTGCCTTTTACTCCATATTCTCTCCTTTTTGAATGCCAAACGAGTTGTTCAGACTTGCCTTCTCTCCAAAAGATGGAAGAACCTTTGGAAGTCTCTTCATGTCCTTACATTAGGTTCTTCAAACTTCAAGGCTGTCCAGAATTTCAACAAATTCATGTCTAAAATCTTGTCTCTTCGGGATTACTCGGCCTCACTCCACACTCTCGATATTCACCGCTATGCTTTTATGGGTAAGGATTAGCTTAACAAATATGTGGCTAGTAACAGTAAGAGATTTAAGATTTGGTTAGAACTGAAATGGTACTAGGAATTGGATGACTTTAGTATTCTAATTGAATGTAGTTTGAGACTTTATAGATGAGAACATCAAGTCATGTTATTTATATATTTACAAGGGAGATGATGTTTATAGAGTTTTTGGTAGTATGTAAAAAGTGCTAATTTAATTTTAATATTTGTTTCATGTTTTACAGCCTGGTGTGCCCTTGATCACAAATAAAGCTATGTTTATGAAAATGTTGTTCAAGGTTCATAAAGGATTTGCATATAATAACATTCATGATCTCCTTTATCTTGCTGTCACAAATATATGAAAGAGTTTTAAAAACTGAAATTTTTTGCATTTTAATATTATGTATACAATGTTAATATATCAATTTTATTAAATGCAACACTATTAAACTTATACGTATTTTAATATAAATATTTATTTATTTCTTAACTCAACAACATCATCATTGAATTTCCCTAGTCCAACGACTCTCAGATAATGGTAATCAACTTGATAATATTTCAAGCCTCATCAACAAGACTTGAAATTTTATAGTGTGAAAGTTTGCTTGATCGTATCTATCTGAGTAATCAATGTATTGTAAACACACATGAGAATTTCAAGAAGTACTATGGCACATGAAAATACACACACATGCATGAACGTGCGCGCGCACACACACATGCACACAAACACACCACACACAAACTCACAAACACACCACACACAAACTCACCACACACAAACTCACACACGTACATACACACACATTCTCTCTCCTCTCTCTCTCTAAAAAAACATTAAGAAATCTCTCATTTTAAAATTAAAATCACCATTAAATGTTTTTGGAGCCTCTGTAGTTGATTTGGGAAGTGCCCAATTAATTATGAGACTTTTTGCAAATATCTAATCGATTAGATATTTGGTCTAATTGATTAAATTATACTTAATCGAGTCTATAATCGATTATGACCGTCTTTGAATCATTGGTAACAACTATATATCTAAACATTCCAAATTGAGCCACATTGATCAATTATTTACTCTGCCTAATTTATTAGGTCATTAATTTGGCGCGTGAATTATTTACAAATTTACATCTCACCTTGGCCTACAAATAGAGTGTTTTTCTATCATTTTAAAACATTCAGAAAATGTGAAAAACCTCAATTTTCATTTCTCTCATAATCTCTGTAAATATTTTATAAATGTCTCACAGGTTTTAACCATAGTGCTTTGAGAGTGTTCTTGAGTCTCAGTGAGGATATTATTCTAAATTTACAAAGAGTAGATTTTTCTCTTGAGTAAATAATTCTTTATTTCAAAGTGATTATTTTGGTTCGAAGTTAAACCATTGAAAAAGCTTATGTTTGTATTTGGGAATTTTTCTAAGTCTTTCATTTGATTTTTGAGCTCTATCATTGAATAAAAATCTCTTTTGGGTTTGTGAAGATCAATTAGTGAAAAATCCTCACAACGGTTCTTGACCTCAGTTTGGTTAAAAGCTCATAGATTCGAGATCACATTGGCGTAAAATTTCACTTGGTTTTTTTTAGTTCAACTTAGTTAAAAGCTCATTAGGTTCGATATTATCCCGATATAATTCTCATATCGGTTCGTAGGATATCTAACTCAAAAAACCCAGCTTGGTTCGTGGTCAACCCTGTGTATAAAACCTTGGTTCTCTGTCATGTTGGTGTATCTCTGTTGTTGCCTGATTCTTGGTAGTAGGAGTACTAGAATCTGCCTGGTTATCTATGTTTATAGCGTACCTAAGGATGCTATCAATAGGCATAGTTATATCTTCATTGATTACCTTATTTTTGGCTCACCCCAGCTGCAATGCAACAAACACTTTTTATTCCACATTACCGAAATATGCGGATAAGATATGTTGCTTTATGCTGAGTACTTAATAATTACTACTATCCAATATTTGCTCTTTCTTCGTGTTAATTACTCCTAATCCATTCCGGTAAATCAGTAATAGTACTACATTCATTTTTAAAATATAATCTCTGACACATTGATTATCCAAGGTTTGGCCACGTATAAGCATCAAATTATTTCCATACATAAATTAGGCACTAAAGTTCCATACATAAATTAAGCACTAAAGTTTTGATCTATGTCTTCTCACTCAATATCTAGTAGATACTTTCCATTCCAGTATATGTTTAGTTTTCATATTTTTTTTAACTTTTAGAAATGTTTAATTGTCCGTAACGAATAAAAAAACTCTCTCATCATTATTCTCCGGTATATTATAATTATTGTTGTTCTTGTTGATTCTTTGATCCATTACTATTTTTTTTATTCTCCATTACAGTTGTTCTTGTTATTCTCTTTATATATTTTATTCTCACAGTGTCTATCTCATTCACATCTCGAGCTCTAACGAAAGAATACTTCTTCTCAGGCCAACGAAAAAACACTTATTTCCCAAGGAGTCTTAGCGAACAAAAAAACTCTCATAATTATTCTCTGATATGTTATTATTATTCTTGTTGTTCTTGTTTTTCTTGTTGTTGTTTTGGTCCATTACTATTGATCTTATTATTCTCCATTATTGTTGTTGTTGTTGTTGTTGTTGTTGTTGTTGTTGTTGTTGTTGTTGTTGAGAAACTTTATTTTTGTTGGATGTTTACTATTTTTATTTTTATTTCCAAAAGCTCTATGTGATTATTGATCGTAGTTGGATGAGAGTCATTAGATTAAGTAAAAAGTATGAGAATAGAGTGAAACAATTGTTTGATTTCGCGAAAAAAAACCTTCCTGACAATAATGAGATTTTTTGGTGTCCTTGTAAAAACTAATTTAATACGGAAAAAAATAGCATGGGGATGTTATATTCAATCATTGTGGTTGTGATGGAATTATTCAAAATTACACGAAATGGGTATGGCATGGTGAAGCAACAAAAAAAGTTTATAGAAAACAACAACACATTAAGCTTGCCTTTGGAAAGAAAAAAAATAGTTTGTGGAGAAAAATATTTGTTACAGATTTTTCATTGGAAAATAGATTTCTCATTGAGAAACAGATTTTACAATGTATTTTTAATACTTTGTGTAAAGAATGTAATTTAAAAAAAAAACTTATTCACCTTGGTTTTGTTCGTGACTGAGGGGATAGTTAAGCATTTGTTTTACTATATTCAACGCCATTAAACAAATCTTTGTTGTCCATTTAACGTTCATCAATGCTCAAGAATCTGTCATTAGTGATCCGTGTGAAACCTAAGGAACATCCATTATAAAAGCATGCTGAATATTGAAAATCTAACCTATATGAAACATGAAGTGCTTGAAACATAAAGACGTTTGGAAAAGTTCTCTAAGATGGATTGTAAGAGCAGAACATTACTTGGGTTTAAGGTTAGTTTTCTTAAATATTTATATGAGCACAAAATCATATATTTGAATATTTGTTTTACTTCAGAATCAAATGTATGCAAGATCCATAGAGAATAATCTTGCGCTCAACATTTGATCTTCTCTAAGATTCAATAACTCGAAGATCTAAAATCTAGATCTTCATGGAATTTGATTTTTATCAAGATCCCTAGGGAATTTTATTTTTATCTATATCTATAGGGAATTTGATTTTTATTTTAATATTATGTGTAAAAAATGTAATATTCTGGGTAAATAATGTAACCGTTTTTTTTATAAAAAAAAGAAATAATCTTACCCCTCGATTTTCAAGATAAACCAAGATATAAATATGCTATTTTTGAAAATAATAAAAGTGTTGTTGTTGGGTTCAAACTTATGTACATATAACGTTACCCCTCGGTTTTTAAATCACCGAGGTGATAAGTGACAACTTTTCATGACGTCCTTTGTTGTCTCACTATTGCAGCTGAGGTAAAATGCATTTCGCTTCCGATGTTAAAAGCACTTTTTGTAGTAGTGAAGCGATGAAGATAAGCCTCCATACTTAATGTATTCATTTATTGATCAAGATATTTAGGAGAAATTTGTAAAGTCTAACACCAATCCTGAACTCTTGGCTAAAATAAAAAAAAGGAAAGAATAATATATCTAGAAATATCTATCCACATAGGTTGTCTCATAGAGGATATGAAAAACTTGAAAAGAAAATAATTGAAGAAAAAAGAAAACAAAGGGAATTGGAGCTGAGAGATTCTATAAGCCTTGATTGCACTCCATTTCCACCATAATGCCATGAGAAATGAAAGAGGGAATGCCAAAGAAAAGGCGGTGAGTTCACATCAGAGGCTACACATAAAATGGATGACTAGATTATAAGTAGATAGTTTTTTCAACAATATTTATTTTAGTTAAATCAATTTGGTAAAGATGAAATTTTATATGTGTTGTAGGATGTACTGGTTGAACAATTCAAATCTGACCTCTTTGTTCCACAAGATAGTCATGATATCTTGGTAGAAGCGATTGGAATCGATGAGCGTCCTGGGTATGTTTGTGGTCTTGGAAGAGGCGTTGGCTTAAAGTCACATTTTGGACCATCTAAATCATTTAGAGAAGTAAATCGTAGGAGAGAGATTGAAGAGATAGTTGATGTAAAGGTGGGGGAGGTAAGGGAGAAGAGGATTCATGGGAAGAGGGAGAGTTTGTTGCAGTAGATGCAGGAGACTGTCCAAAAGGAGCAAGAGGAGCGAGAGAGGTTGGCTGAGGAGGAGTGAAATAAGTCAAATGAGGAAGAGCTTAAGAAGATGTATGAGAAGTGGGCCCGTGATGTGCTTGAGGTATAAGTGTAAGTTTAAAAAATTGTATTATATGTTGTTGTTATTACTATTTGTGTATTTTAATTTTTGTATTATATTTCTGCTCTTTTTATGATGTAGAAATTGAATTCATTGGGTCTACTCAACCAAACAATTTCGAATGCTCATTTGTACATTCATGATAAATTTATGGATGGTACAAGCACAAAATAAAATAGTCCTGTGCTCCACAACAATATTGAAACCACACCATCACAACTAAATAACACTAAGATACTTTCAATGATATTAAATAGTATTCCAGACATCTGAGATAATATTAAATTAAGTCATGATCCAGATCATTTTTACATACTTCCTAAGACTTCTATTATGAAATTTTTGAAGGGGGGTGAATGTCTAGACAATACCATATTACAAATATTGGTGCTTATAAGTATAATGTTTTTGTTGTTTTTTATTTATATTCATACGTTCTCGTACTTTAACATAGATATTTAACTCTTGCATGAGATATATGTTGTAAGGAATTTAAGAAAGTATTGTTTCATAGATACATGGCAAATAATCCTTCATGACGGTATGACACCAAACACTGTCACACTTTACGTACAAGAGAAGTTGTTGACCCAAAACAAAGAATGTTATTTGGACCCATTTTCCCACCCGTAAGTATTTATTAATTTGTGTTTTCATTTATAAATAAAATTTATACATATTATTAACTATTCTGAATGTTTATGCAATAATCATTGGCAACTAACTATTATATGTCCAAAGCAAAATGGTGTAGTTATCTTTTTCTCGTTACACAAGGAACTTGACAAAGTTATGATTAACGCTTTGGATGGGTAAGTGGTATTATTTTTAATGCTCAAATTTTACCTTTTAGTTTTGAATAGTTTTTATTAATGTTTAATTTTAACCGACATGTGTAGAACGATGGAGAGAGACAATGCAATCAAACATATTGTACTTGGTAGAAAGCCAAAGTTCTATTACCCAAAAGTAAGTATATTACTTGTGCTTTTAGATATTCTTTTATTTGTGTGTATTAGTGATATAAATATACTAAAATCATTTGTAGTCGCGAAAACAACCTGACAACTATTCTTGTGGAAACTACGTTATGAGACAAATGTTTGATACTGTCTCCAGGGGCATTACAAATTAATGGGCTAAGCTTAAGGTATTAGCTTAATCTATATACATGTAATTTATGTATATTTCTTAATTTAATGTTGCTGTTGTTAGCTTATCGTAATTTAAATTTTGTTTTAATTATAGGAGTTTGACTAAAACAAATCCAAATCTTTTCAAATAGATTTTGGGTTAAAACACAAACTTCTTTCCAAAAGCAAACCTCTGCATATTCTAAAGAAGTCATCACCAAAATTCTTTTGAAGGACATCTGAAGATAGTCAGAATCCAAACTTTATTCCAAAACGATACATACTCGCATGTTGAGCCTCTTGCTTAACTAGTTATGTAAAGCACATTAGTTACATCTTGGAACATCTTGCTTAACTGGTTCTGTAAGAAGTTTAGTTGAACAACTCTTGCTTAACTGGTTTTGTCAAGCACTTTAACTGAACAACTCTTCCTAGGAACAAACTCAGATGCTGGAACATCTTGTTCCGCATGTTACCTAAAATACATCTTATACATATGTTATTTTACCTAATGCAATGAACCAAAAGGAACTACAATCTCCCCTTTTGGAAAATTTTGGATAAAACAACTACAAGATGTAATCTTCATGAAGTGGCATAAGTAGCACACTGTATCACCTGATAAAATCAACATAGCAAACAATAACAATAGAAGTAGCCCATAAGATTGCTACATATCAAGAGATTAACTCCATCATATATGCTGGAAACTTTTGAACATCTTGTCTCATACCACAAGATCATAACACTACTCCCCCTTTTTCCATAATTTGGCAAAGGTATGGAAAGAACCACAAGCAAAGCAGGAAGCTTCAGAAACTAGAACAACAGCCAATCAGACCATAATCAGATAAGAAGCAACACAAATTAGAGCTTAAAGTCAGAAGACACAAGTAGTTCCACACAATAGTCAATGCTCCATAGCAGTCAGTAAGACCTCAACACTTTAGGTAGAACCATTCTCACAAGAGTTAGTAGCATATCAATAGAACTCGTACACCACAAAGTCAGTAGATAGTAGTTTGAACACACCACCTCTACAACCCACTACTCACCTCTTTTCCTAGTAAAGAGACAAAGAACATAGACCATCATAAACCCAATAGAGGATCCTGAAGACATACATGATCCTACACACATTCTCTCAATCATTCTTCAGAAGCCATCAACACACAACTACTTATAACCACCAAATAAAAGTAGCATCTTTTCTTGAATATCATCATATCATCAACTTCCAAACACACTTTCAGTAGCAGCAAGAACCAGTTGAGGTAAAAAAAATTCCAATCAACAGGTGCACAAATGTATAACACAATGTATTATGACATCTTTTCCAACATTCAGTATACAACACCCTACAACATAATCCTTTATTAACTTAAGATAACAATGTCCCGTATTTAGCATTGTCTTCAACAACTGAGCATTACTATTAGGCTCCATAAAATCATTATACTTAGTGCTTCAACAACAATATCTTCTACATCCTCATTTGCAATTTCTTCTTCTTCCCCAACTCCATTTTCCTTGGTCATAATCTTGTTAATAGTGAGAACCTTGCTTTTGTCCAATCAATTTAAAGTTGAACGTGAAATCATCACACACTTTCTTCTATCATACACATTTCTAAACTCTTTGACCACCTTTTCATACCTATGATCATCATCAGTAATAGTCTTCATTAGCCCAGTAACTTTCATGAATTCTTTGAAATCAACAACTTCTTCACCTACCCCTCCTTCAAATGTAATCCTTCTTTGAAGAACATACTTCCACTTCTAAACACTTGTTTCAAAATAGAATAACATAGTATCCATGTGAGCAGAGGTGACATCCACATGAATTCTCTTCCCTCCAACCTTTCTCCTCATGGTGAATAAAATTTCCTAGAAATTTTCTTCAACATCTGTCTCATATTCACTTGTTTTAACAAGTTTCTTATTCACTTTAAAATTAACAAGGGAAACTTGTTCATCCTTCCTCTGAGTTGGAAACTCAGTCACCAACATGTCATACTTGTTGTTTGGCATAACCTAGTTGATATCTTTATAATATACCATTTTTTATCATTTAATTACTCCACAATAGTTTAGTGCAACTACTTCTAGTGTATATACCCTGAGAAACAAGGATGTAGTCCTTCGTTTGCTTTACGTGGGAATAAGGAGAATAACTAACATCTTTTACCATGCTCAATTCAAAATCAGACTGTATTTGTTAAAAAAAGGCTTTAGAATCTTAAAATATGTGAACTATCATCAGATTCTCATTCCAAGAAATTACACCAGTTTCCAGCGAATGGGATGAGTAATGACGAAGCGGAGAAATTACGTCGTTTCCCAATAAATGGGACGGGTAATGCCGAAGTAAAGAAATCTCTTTAATTCACAACAAATGGGATGGGTTATTTCAAAGTAAAGAAATTACTATTATTCCCTATAAAGGGAACGAGTAATGCCAAAAGAAACCACGCCAGTTCCAAATGAATGCGACAAACAATGATGGAGTAGGTATAAATTTCTAAACAATCATAGTCGGTGGAAGGAATAAATCATAACATCTGGAAAAATCAAAATAATGGCTCCAATTAATAAAGCCTCGAAGGTATGAAGTTACAAAGATGTCTACAATAAACACATTACCCTCGCTTCACCATGCCACCATTGGCTTCCATGTGATTCGAGCTGAGAAGGTTGCAAAAAATCTTTATGTTCAGGTAGATCACCTTGATCTAGTCCACTAGCGGCGCCGACCACAAGGTCCCCTTCTAGTCATGACAAAGCATCATGGTAGGCTTCCTCTTTGAGGGCCTCTTTAACCTTTGGAATCAAGGAAGAAATGCATGCAAAGAAGATTCCACCTCACTAAGAATCAGATTCTATCCAAAATTCTCTCTACAAAGAAGATCTAAATGTCATGGAGAAGAGTTATTTTAGATGTATTGGTGCAACATGTGGAACACGATGTTCTAACATTTACAGTCCAACATCTGACCTTGCCAACACGCCATAAGGGATGTTATTTTGATGCATATTTTTTGATTGATTTTCAGTCAGATTTGCTGCATATTTGTTATCAATGTATGGTTGATTTATTTGACAGTTCTTGAAAATCAAATCAAATTTAAATGGAGATTTAAATTTGAATGTAGCAAATCATATCTTTTAGAGAGTTTTATGATGTAATCAATTCCAACAAGATTCTTTATTATTCTGGACGAATTTAAATCAGAGATCCATAAGGAAAAAGCCCATAAGATATTGCTATATAAGGAGACTCAATTCTCATGTTTTTCTCAAGAGTTTTGTACACAAGATTAAGAGATCTTCTTCTTCTCTGCGACAATGAAGAGACTAAGGCATAATCATAATTACTTTGCAAACAAAGACAAATTCAGTGATCTTCCCGACTGCATTTTACTCCCCATACTCTCCTTTTTGAATGCCAAACCAGTTGTTCAGACTTGCATTCTCTCCAAAAGATGGAAGAACCTTTGGAAGTCTCTTCCAGTCCTTACCTTAGGTTTTTCAACCGATAAGCCTGTCAAGAACTCCAACAAATTCATGTCTAAAATCTTGTCTCTCCGGGATGCCTCAGAGTCTCTCCACACTCTTGATTTTCACCGCTATGCAATTAGGACGCTTTGCGGAGTCAAATGGATTATAAAATATGCAGTTTCACACAATGTCCAGCATTTAGATATCCATCTCAAATGTCGTCTTCAACAGTTTCCCCCTTGCTTATTTTCATGTATCACTTTAACTTCTCTTAAACTTTCTGTTTTCCTCCCTATGATGTTTAGTAAGAAAGTCTTTTTCAAATTCTCTGAATTTGCCAGCATTAACCAGCTTGTCTCTACGGTCATTCACCTCTCTACGGTCATTCACCTTTCTTGTCCGCGATGATGGATGCGTTGAGCCTTTTTCTGCTTTAAACAAGTTGAATAGTTTGATCATTAACATATGTGAAGTTGTTGATGCACAAAACCTTTGCATATCGAGTGCCACACTTGTCAATTTAACTATAGTCACGAGTGGTAGAGCACATACGGCCTATTTCGGATTTGAACTATCTGCACCAAGTCTTTCTACCTTTAGTTTTAGCGGTGTTCCTCTTCAGAAACTCAGTCGGAGCAATGACAATCTCTCCGCTGTCATACATGTAAGCATTGATGTCGATTATTGGTTATATAAGGCTGCTACTCCTTTGGTTCTACTCAATTGGCTGGTTGAGCTTGCTAATATCAAATCATTGACAGTTACTTCAACTACTCTTAAGGTACTTCAGAGCATGTTTGGTTTCAGAAACAAAATTGTTTCATTTTCAATTATGAAAAATATTATTAAACTGATACTGATTCGTTCTGATTGCTTAGGTTCTTTCCCGTGTTCCCGATTTATTGAAGTTTGAGTTCTCTTCCTTATGTAACATGAAGTCACTGAGAGTAAAAAAGAAATATTCTTCGGTCCTACCCGATGGATTAGTGGAGTTTTTGCTTCAGAACTCACCCTCAGCAGAGGTTGACATTGTTGATTGATTAAGGTCAAATTTGCAATCAACATTTTCTGTTTTCCCTCTAACCTTTGTGTATCGTTGAATTGAGAAGCTGTGAAAATGTAGTTATTGATTGTTTGAAAATGTAGCTAAGAACCGTAGACACCAGAAATACGATACCGACACTGATACATTGACACCGATAATAATTTGAAAACATGAATAAATTAAATGTAATCATAAAATATCAGTGTCTGTCTCACACACTTACACTGACTATTTTTTCCAAAACTTAAGAGACTTTATATATACTAAGAGATGAGAAGATCAATTCATGTTACTTGCATGCCTTCAAAGTTTGAACAAATTATTTATATATTTCTCTAAGGGGTTTGTTTCTTTAAAATTAGAGCTCTGACAACTAATTTATCAGCAAATATGTAGAAGATGTTTATATATTTTTTGTTAGTATGTAAAAAGTTCTATATTTTATATTTGTTTCATGATTTACAGCCTGGTGCACCCTTGGTCCCAAATAAAGCAGATATATGCACCCTTGGATTTGCATATATTACCTTTCTGTCATGCAAAACAAATTGTCTAGGGACCTTCCGACTGCAACTGTGTCTTTCTTCATTTTGCTATTTTTATCAACTATTATTAGTTGATTTTGTGGTCAATATAAAGGATTTTTCTATACTGCAAGTGGTGTTTTTCCATGACTATTGTTGAGCTTTTTGTTTGGCTTGACTGTGCTTGATTGTGTAGTTCAAATCGTTGTGGCCTGCGTGCTAGACAATTGTTTTTAACAAAGAATGTGATGAACATGTATGAAAGAGTTTTACAAATTAGAGACTTTATAGGAATAAATACTAGTGACTTTTAATTAGTTGAAGTGTGCCACAAATGCATGCTATTGTGGCTGTAGAAGGTGACGTAGAATTTTTCGTCACTGATTCTGTTTTTATGTTAAACTCCTTCAAAACTATCATGTACAGTCAGATTATTTTTTTTTTATAAGTGGGAAAAGGAAAAGAAAAAATAGAACATTATCTAGAAAATAAAATTCTACTAGCATCAAGTAAGAGAAGGGTGATAATTCTAACTAGAGGTTTCGTAAAGGATCGATACACCGCATCATTATCAATCTCATGTTTTGTTAGATAGTTAGTTCAAACATTCTCCTTTTTAAGAGTATGAAATAATTGAACTCAAAGTTTTCTTGAGAGAAGTTCTTTAATATTGTGAAGAATCGAAATTCTTAGACCATCTGCAAACCCTGATATGGTGCAATCAGTTTGGCATAAAGGATGTTGGAATAACCAATATTACCCGCAAAACTGTGAGTCCAGACACCATCAGCATTTTGAATCAATCAACATTCAAAGTCATATTACTACTTTTGTGTGCATTCCACGTAATCGTTCTCGTTGGATGAGACAGATTATGCTTGAGAAAAAAATTAGCTAATAGATTAGCATAACTCACTGTGATGAGTTTCAAAATATAGGAAGATATATCTTCATTAGCAAGACATAATTTGTTCCTAGCGCACCACAACCATAAGCAAACAGGCAAAAAGATAGAGCCATCATGGATGTCATGTCTAATCCAATCATGTAAACTGTCCCATTGGAAGAATAAGGGGTCCAAGAATCCAATAGATTTTCAAAAGCGAGTTGCAAATTCACAATCTCTCAGATAATGTAGAGTCGTCTCAGTGTCTTTATTGCATCTAGGATAGATATACGTTTGAAGCATACCACAATGACACACCATCGATCTCGTAGGAAGAGACTTATGTAAAGTCGTCTAAAGGAAGAATTTCACCTTCTCAGGAGCAGGAATATGTCACACCCACTTCTAGGAGTTATTGTTTGTTGTATTCTAAACAAATTCAAGTCTGTTGAGTCAATTATAACCATCCTGAACACTATAGATACCATCTAAATTTTCCTTCCATGTTAACTCATCATGTACCATAGAATTCAAATAAATGGAAAACTCTTTTAGGCGATCACAAACAACCGGAGCAATATTAGTATATAATGAATTGAAATTTCAATTCTCATCCCAGTAAACATCATTCACTTACATTTTCAGGTCATGAATATCCACGTAGAGAACCTTCTTTGCAAATTTTCAGTCCCCAAATCAATTTGAGAAACAAAAAGATGACTTCACATCCCTCCATCTAAATTCAAAGCATTTTTAAGAGCAGATAGAGATTTCCTAATTTCATTCCAAGTAACGTATCCCGATATCTTTTTCATAGTAAGAAACATTTTCTTATTGATGTAGTACTATCTACTCTCTAAAAATGTAAAGAGAACTGAAACTTTGCTAGGACATGAAATGGTATATCTACTCTCCGAAAATGTAAAGAATTGGATAACTTTAATATTCTAATTGTCGGATGTAATTTAAACTATAAAATATAGATACCATAAACATGATACCGACTTTGACACGTTGACATAAAAAATAATTTAAAAAAATAAATTAAATTAAATATAATCATAAATATCAATGTCAAACCCTTAAAACGACATGAACGCGTCTTTTTTTGACAACTAATTTATTAGCAAATATGTAGAAGATGTTTATAATTTTTTTGGTAGTATTTAAAAAGTTCTAACTTGATTTTTATATTTGTTTTATGTTGTGACTAAGTTTATGAAAATGTTGTTCAAGGGCCCTAATGGATTTGCATATATTACCTTTCTGTCACTGCTGCAAAACAAATTTTCTACGGAACTTACGACTACAACTGTGTCTTTCTTCATTTTGCTATTTTTATCAACTATTATTAGTTGATTTTGTGGTCAATATCACGGATTTTTCTATACTGCAAGTGGTGTTTTTCCATGACTATTGTTGAGCTTTTGGTTTGGCATGACTGTTGCTTGATTGTATAGTTCAAATGGTTGCGGCATGGGTACTAGACAATTGTCTTTAATAAAGAATGTGATGGATATGTATGAAAGAGTTTTACAAATTAGAAACTTTATAGGAATAAATAATAGTTAGTTTTAATTAGTTGAAGTGTGCCATAAATAGAAACTTTATGGGAATGGGAATCACTGATAATATTGACTGTCTGCTGTGTGGTTTATATGAGGAAATAACCAACCATTTATATTTTGATAAAGTAATACATTTTGATATATATATAATCTAATACATTTTGATATATATATAATCAAATTGTGTATTTCTTTTAATTTGAATTATAGAATCGAATGTGTAGCTTACATCAATTATACATTCATATTAATATAATATGAACATTTTCTATACAAGAATATTTTTTGTGTAGTCTAGGTTGCATCAACAATTTCTCTAGAACTAAAATGCACAAAAAAATTGTATAACTTATTTTGTTTGGTTCATTTTCACTCACAAGAAAAAATCATGAACTCTTATTCAAACTCATTTATATATAGCTGTATTTTACCACAATAGAGGGTTTTTAATTTGTTTGAGATTAGTGTCAATGTTATATTGTGTCACTTGAAGGAACAACTATATCACCAGAATGTTTGTCTAATCTACCATGATAGAAGATGAGTGGAGTGTTGAATATGTATCATTTCAAATGATTGATCAAGTTAAAAATTATATCTTATGTATATGTGTATTGTATTATGTGTATGCGCATGCGTGTATGTATTTTTTATCTTAAAATATTTGATGAAATAACAGCATATGTAATTGAACTCGAAAAAAAACTAGTCTATCTCTTCCATTGTCTATTGTTTATTGTTTATGCTGATTGCTTGTTTATCTTGTCTAAACACTAAATATTCTAATAGAGTAATGAAGGTGCGAAAAACACAAGAAAAAAGGGGTTTGAATGGGTTTTAAAAGCAAATGTTTTTTTCAAAATAAAAACTCTACTAACAAGTTGAGTATTGAAGAGATAAAAACACGATGATTTTTATCCTGATTCGCTTGAAACTCAAAGCTAATCCAGTCCACTCGCCAATGTGATTTGCCTTATACACAAGGACTTAATCCACTATAATCAACATATTACAATAAATACAAAGAATACCCTTCTTTGTCTTCTCAAAGATCCAATTAAACCTTAGTCTCCTCAAGGATTCACAAAGAAACGATTTCTTTATCTTCTCAAGGATAACCTCCTTAAGGAATCAAACAAATAGTTTGAATACAAGTTTATGTGTTACAAGAATAATAAGTACTTAAAGAACACTGAATACAAAAGATGAGTTTTTCACAAAGAAAATATAGTTTGTGTAGTTTAGCAGCAATAACGCAAAAGCGAGCGAGAGAGCGAGAGTTCTTCAAGTCTCCAATGCATGGTTATATAGTGTAAGCATGTGATCGTTGGGGGGCAAAATGGGGAAAGCTCCTTGAGTGACTTTTCACTGTAGGATGAGAAAGGAATTATACCACGTACGTCCTTTCGCCCACAAAATCAGTGACAAGTGTGATAAATAGTACAATCCTTGTCCATGAAATCAGATAGTGGAAAGGTTGTTCGATTTGTACTATATACTATTTGATTACGTTCCCATTTGATCTTATCTTCAGATTCATTGGCTTCTGATAAAAGATGATTGAAGCATGTAGTGAAGAAATAGAGAGCTGGATTCAGAAACTTCAGAACCTTGGGTCAGAACCTTGACAACGTGAGTTGTCTGGCTTGAGTTCTTCAGTGTCTTCAGAATCTTCAGAGTCTTCAGAAACCTCAGTCAGAACCTTTATAACCTCAATCGTCTGTCTTGAGATCTTCAGAATCTTCAACTACTTAACACCACTTCAGAAGCTTGTCATTCTTCAGAAACTTGTTGATCAGAGTCATGTCCAGAAGCAAAACAACCGAGAGAACATTGCAACAACAACATAGTGTATCCTCAGAAGCTTCTGATGGGTGAGATAGCGCAGAAGCAGAAAGAACATTACATCATCAATATTGACGTCTTTTAGAACTTCTAATTGCAACGTAGAAGCGAATTTGGAGCACAAAATTCAGAAATTGATGATGTTGCATATCATATGATCAGAATCAAAACTTAAGATATAGATACAAAACCAAATCTTGTTCTAACAAATAATAATAATTCTTGTGAGAATTCCAAAAGAATAAAAATCACATGCCTATCCCTGCCACTCATGATTGCCAAAGAATAATTCAGAATCATACTTGTTTGTTCAATTAAGGTGATGGAATATTATTGATGAAAAAGAGAAACAAGGACATAAGGATAAAATGTAACTTGATAAAAACAATGTTGAATTAATTGCTACTAGTATTAATAAGGAGCTACTTGAACCCAGCTGCCGAGTTAAGGACTTTGCCGGTGAATTAAATTTATATTTTTTTAAGAGAGTCAACAATAAGTTGGCTTGAATACAACCGTATTTTGATTCCTTAAATAAAGACTAATGTGTTAAATATCCAACATGGTACTCATTCCATTTTATAAAACATGTTTTATTTGTATTTTTTTTATCAAAATAATTATTTTTTCGCAATATTAATGTAATATTTAATATTGTTTTTTTATTATTATATTTCTATTTATTAATTTTTAATTTATTTAATTATTATATTAACTATAATAAATAAAAATAATTATCAATAAAATCAAATATCTAACTATTTTTTTAAAAACGGTGTATTACTTTTTATGAGACGGTGAGAGGGACTAAGAAAATAAATATAACAAATGCTCACAACTACCGCCCTTACACATACTCATCATGATGCTGCAATATTCTCTGACCAGGGCAACTACCACCACCAGTACTACATGGCCATATTTATAGCAATTTAGTACAATTAATTTTCCAATCCAACTTTATAACCAAAACCCTTACAATATAAACCTTTTATGCTCATCCATGCCATATCCAAAAAATGGCCTCACAACATTACCATACCACTGATATTCACTGGCACTTCAACATCCAATATGTCTCAAACTTCCACTCGACTAACCAAGCCCTACTCCTCCTCTTATGTTTCTTTGCCACCGTCATCTTTCTCCCTGCTTTCTTCCTTTGCATCCACTTTTGCCACCGTCGATTCTCGCCGCAACCCTCTAACATGGTGATGAAATCTCCCATGGAGCTACAACATGTGCAAGTGCAATCATATTCAACCACTAAGAGCCTTGGAATGGTTGGTGCTGGTTTAGAGGATAAGAAAGAATGTTGCATATGTTTGAGTATTTTTCAAGATAATGAAAAGGTGAAGGTGGTAATTGAATGCCAACATGTTTATCATTCTCAATGTTTGGATTTGTGGCTTAGTGCTCATCCTAGTTGCCCTCTCTGTAGAGCTTCCCTCCACACATGTTAGTAAGGTTTTAAAAACCGATATTTAAAACCTTGCATGTTAGTTAATTCTCTAACATTTAATTAATTTCTTGGTAACTTTATGTGTTGTTATAGCGTTGAATTAATTATAGGTTACGTTCAGTTTTCAATATCAATATCAATATCATATTTTTAATATCAGTTTCTCAAACTTGTGTTGCCATAGCATAACTCTCATCTAAATGATAGGTGGATCTCTACATGGATGTGTATACACTTTGAAAGAGAAAAAGATAGAGAGACGTGGTGATAGGATATAAAGAAAATTAGCAACCAAAAAAAAACATGTTAAGTGTGTGCATTAGAGAATATAGAATGTACAAAATATTATTGTTGTACTTTTTAGTTTACTTTGATTTGTCAAGAATTTCAAAAACGTTTGTTTTAGTATTCCACGTGTTTGAGATTTACACGATTAGTCTCAAATTATATAAGGTCTTGATAATTTTATTCAAATAAAAAAAATTAAATGAAAAAATAAAAATTATGAGATAATTTACAAAAAAAAATTATTTGTAATATTAAATAAATTAAATAATTATAAAAGGAAAATAATTAATAATAAAAAGTTGAATATATGAGAAAAATAATATTAATGATTCATTAAAATCATAAGTGAGTTATATAAAATGAAATAATTTGAGATGAAATTAATAAACTAGTAATACCGAATGCCACCTTTTCTAGGCCCTATGCCAAAGAAGTATACTTTTTATATAAAAATAATAAGTTAGAATAATTTTTTTAATGGTGTTGATTAGTGTTTAAACATAAGGTAGAGAGATAGACGATTTTTCCATTACAATAGTTTTGCATTAAGATTCAATCATAATCTCATACCTTTTTATTTTAATTTTGAATGTATTTACGGAGCATATC
This sequence comes from Lathyrus oleraceus, assembly GCF_024323335.1. NCBI lineage: Eukaryota > Viridiplantae > Streptophyta > Magnoliopsida > Fabales > Fabaceae > Lathyrus > Lathyrus oleraceus. The sequence continues at coordinate 342,982,504 of NC_066583.1, forward strand.
CAAAAGTTATCCTTGAGATGCATGTTTTTTTACATATGATATAGTCCTACTCGAAGAGTTGAATGGGGATTTAAACGAGAGGTCGGAAACTTGGAGGCGAGTTTCAGAAACTCATGGTTTTCCCCTAAGTAGAGGTAAGACGAAATATATGGAATGCAAGTTCAATAAATGGAAAAATGTTTCCAACCTAAAGGTGAAAGTTGGAGATCATATCATCCCACAAGTTACGTTGTTTAAATACTTTTGGTTCGTAATAAAAAACGATGGAGAAATAGAAGAGAGTGTAAACCATCGAATTCAAACTGGGTGATTGAAATGGAAGAGGATTTCAGGGATTTTATGTGATAAAAAGGTATCGCTAAAGTTGAAGGGAACATTTTATCGGATAGCGGTAAAATCTGAAATGTTGTATGTGACTAAATGTTGGGAGCTTAAGAGTCAACACGAGAATAAAGTAAATGTAATAGAGATCAAGATGTTAAGTTGGATGTGTGGTAAGACTATACATGATAAGATTAGAAATTAAAATATTAGAGAGAGTGTTTGGGCAGGATCTATAGTACAGAATATTGTGGAGAATAGACTTTGGTGGTTAGGACATGTAAAGAGAAGACCTTTAGATTCTATGGTAAGTAGAGTAGATCAAATGGAAAAGGGTCAAATAATTAAATGTAGAGGAAGACCTAAAAAAACTATAACAAAAGCTATTAAGAAAGATCTCAAACTTAACAATTTAGATAAAAATAATATCTTAAATAGAACATTATGATAGAAGTTGATCCATGTAACCGATCTCACTTAATATGATAAGGCTTGGTTGTTGTTGTAATATTTTTAAAAGATTAAAAATATACTCAAATAACTATAAATTTTCTTATTTTGTGTGTTTTTAAAATTACTTTTTATATTTATTATGAATGTTGTAATGATTTGAAAATATAACAAAATTAATTAATTCTATTTTAAAATATCTATATATTAGTTGTTTTTTTCAATTAACTGACATAAATCTGAGCTGACATTTTAGAGACGAGAACGCAGAGTCTAACGGAAATTTAAATATGGAACATTTCGTATACTAATAACAGTTGTTTATGAAATTTTTCACTATACTACCATTGGTCTCTAATTTATATATCAAACTACCATAAGTTTAAATATGGTCTCACCGGTTGAATTAATAAGATTCGAAATGTAAATATTAAAGAGAGTGTTTTGATAATATTGATAGATGGATGAATATTGGTCGTGCCTTTTTCATTGATATGAGTATCATATGTATATACATAGAATGTATTACTAATAATTCTAAACAAAATATTTAGTAATTATTTACAATAAACTCTAATTATATCCTTTATATATTTACATAGTCTAATACATCCCCGTAGTCGAACTAGAGGTGCACGAATATTGATATTATTCCTAAAGTCGTAAAAAAGTTTTAGTGGAAGGCCCTTCGTGAATATATTGCCAATTTGATAACGAGAGGGAACATGTAATACACGTACTTGAACACATACAACTTTTTCTCGCACAAAATGTGTATCCATTTCGATGTGTTTGGTGCTTTGATGTTGAAATGGATTGTAGGAAAGGTACACGACGTTGATGTTGTCACAATAGACTAAAGTTGCTTTTGTAACAGAGAAATGTAGTTCTAGAAGTAGATTTCGGATCCAATATGATTCAGACACTACATTAGCCATTCCTCGGTATTCGGCCTCTACACTCGATCGAGACAAGGTATGTTGATGTTTTGCAGACCAAGACAACAAATTGTCACCAAGATACATACAATACTCAGAGGTAGATCTTCTTGTGTTTGGACAACCAGCCCAATTAGTGTATGTGTAAGATATGAGCTTGTCGATGGAGGAAGAATATAGGTGGAGGCTAAATTCAATAGTACCATGAATGTAACAAATAATCTATTTTAAGACAGACAAGTGTTGTGTTTTTGGATCATGCATAAAGAGGCAAACTTCCTGAACTGCATATGATATATTTGGTCATGTAAATGTCAAGTACTGTAATGCACCTGCAACACTTCGATATTTTGTTGGATCATGATAGGGATTACCTAAGGACCCGCTGAGTTTTGATTTAGTATCCACTGGTGTTGGGGCAGGCTTACATGAGGATATTCCTGCGCGTTCAATAATCTCTTCAGCATATTTTTTTTGAGAGAGAAAAATTTCTCCTGAATTTCGAGTAACAGAGTTGGCTAGAAAATAACTCAGAGGATCTAGGTTCTTCATTGCAAATTCAGAACTCAGCTTGGACATAATATACTCACGAAGAGAGTCAGATGAAGTTGTGAGGAAAATATCATCTACATAGAGAAGAATGTAAGCCATGTTATTCCTATTATGATAAAATAAATAATGAGTGATCAGAAATATTGAGAGAGAATCCCATTGTATCGACATAATTAGTGAACTGTTGGTACCAGGAACGCGGTGCTTGTTTAAGTCCATAGAGAGACTTTTTGAGGAAACAAACATGGTCCGGGAATTGAGGATGACGGAATCCTGGAGGTTGGTGCATGTAACAGTTTCATCAAGATTGTCGTGCAAGAAGGAATTTTTAACATCCAATTGATGAAGACACAATGATTTTGACAAGGCAACATTGAGTAATGTGCGAGTAGTACCCGGTTTGACTACAGGGCTGAAGCTTTCACTACAATCAGCGCCTGTTTGTTGGTTCGCTCCATTATTTATAAGTCGAGCTTTGTACCACTCGAATAATCCATCTAAATATTTTTTATGCCTCAAAATCCACAAACTTCGAATAATATTAGTATTAGACGGGCGAGGAACTAAGTCACACATCTTATTTTCAATAAGATCATCATATTCGTCTTTCATGGCCATTTTCCAATTATGGTCGTGTAATGCATCTATAGGGTTTGTAGGTAAGGGGGATATCAAATTTTGAGATGAAATATGTAGGTTAAAAAGCTTGCGAGGTTTAACTATACCATGTTGGGCTTAGGAAGTCATTTGAGGTGAGAATTATGGTAATATTGGTAAATATGAACGTGTAGGATTCAATGCAGTAGCCGAAGTTTGTTGTTTGTTATAAGTTGAAGGATAAGGAGATATAAGCGTGGAGGAAGAGGTCGGTGGGGAAGGTTGGTTGGTAGAGGGCATAGATGGAGGTGGGTTTGAGGTTGGTGTTTGTGAATTGTTAGATTGGAGGTTATTTAGAGTTTGAGTATTTGTTGTAGGGGTTCCATAGTAGTAGGAAGGAAGGAAGGTGTGAATTCATTGTCTAAAAAAATATAGTCAATCGTGTTAGGAGAATTTAAGGTAGAAAAGGGAAACATAGTTTCCTCAAATATGACATGCCTAGAAATAAAGATCTTACGACTTGACAACTCATAAGAATTATATCCTCTATGATTAGGTGGAAAACCTAAGAATACACATGGTGTTCACGGAGGTTGTAATTTATTTCTAGAGGTTGAAGGAATTAGAGGATAACATAGACACCCAAAGACTCGAAGATGTGAATAAGAAAGATCTTATCGGTAGAGTGTCTTAGTGGGTGAATGGAGGACAAGCTTTTTGGAAGGGAGGATGTTATGTAAGTATGTTGTCATTTGCAAGGTATGGTGCCAAAAGAATGGTGGGATAAAGGCATGGGCTAGAAGGGTGCGAACGATGTTATTTATAGTACGATTTTTTCTTTCAGATTTTCCATTTTAAGGGGAATTATGGGAACATGAAAATCTAAATGACATGCAATTGAGTTCACAAATTTTTGTAAAGACAACATTGCCATATTCTTTCCCATTATCACATTAAAAATATTTGATATCTCTCTCAAATTGGGTTTTAATATGAACGCGAAATTGAAGAAACATATAATGAACTTGAGATTTATTATGTAATAGAAAAGTCCACATAAAATCCGTGAAATCATCTAAAACCAACACATAATAATGGTTGTAGCACCTCAAATTTGCCCTCCTCATTCATGCATTCATTTTAGGTCATTTAACATTTCATATTGCATTTCATCATGCCAATCAGAATTAGCTCCAAGAGTTTATCTTCCAAGAAGCTTGGATATCATCCAAGTCACTTTGTGGGTTCTACCTGAATGACCAGTCCACACAAGGGAGATTGTGCATCAACTAGAGGTTTTCTTTAAAGGATCATGCTTAATGGGCTCAGTACAGTTCAAAATTCAACTGTGAAGTCAAAAGTCAACTGTTGGTCAATTAAGGGTCAAATGGCTAGGGGATGACTTGAGATACTTCCAACATGTTCAAACAGGGTCTATTCATCATTCAAGACGTTCATCTTGAAGGGATAGAGGTCTGTTTCTGAACTGTCATGCTCGCTAGGCGAGCAATCCTTCGCTAGGCGAAGCCCACGCTTCCTCCTTCGCTCCAGCGAACCTTGATGATGTTGCTACTGGAATTGCTCGCTACCTGCTCGCTGGATGCTCGCCTAGCGAGTAAGCGCTAGCTATGTTTTTACCCAAGTCTGGGAGTGTTTGATGGAACCTTGCTGAATTGTGCTTTGCGTGCTGTTTTGAAAAAAACAAAATCCTGTTATGTTTGCTAGCTGCTCGCTAGGCGAAGACAGTAGCGAGATGATTCGCTAGCTGCTCGCTAGGCGAAGACAGTAGCGAGCGTGGCAGAAACCCATTTAATTTTCAGAGGCCCACTCATTTGGGCCCAAAAAAAACCATTTTAAATTATTTTAGTCTCACTCTCACTCTCACTCTGACTCAGACACTTCTCACTTCCATCTCACACAAACCCTAACTGTTGCATTGCAAACCCTAACCGTTACATTTCAAAATCAATCAACCTCTTCAATCAGGTTTGTTCTGTCTCCATTCTTTTATGCTTTCAATGGTGTAAATTCTGTAGAATGAATTATTAGGGTTGAATTTGGGAGATTGGGTTTTTAGGTTTGCATGTATGTTTAGAACGATTCTTAGCATGTTAAATTACTTTTTTCTGAAATTTGGGAGATTGGGTATCATCAGACTTTTGGATTTCTGAAATTGGACTGTTATCAAGGAAGAACCCAGAACCCGTAGGCATTCGCTAGCACCTCGCTAGGCGAATCTGTGGCGAGCATTCGCTGCCACTTCGCTAAGCGAAGCAGTAGCGATCATGACAGTAGTTAGTTTTTTTGTTTGCTCTCTAATCTGTTTTGTGTTTGTTGTGACATGTTTTCTATTGCATCCGTGCACTGTTTACCTGACGCTATTGTTGTTATGGTTCTTTTGTTTGGTGCAACTCATGATTGCACCCCATCTTGTTATTCTAACTTGTTTGTTGAGTTTTTTGTGAGGGCTCACATGACTCTTAAAGAGATAGCTTGCTTGGTATTCCACTTTATTTGTGGGATACCATTTGGAGATTTATTCTGATTGCTTTGCTGACTTGTTTTCTTTGATGGTGCTAGCCTGAGAGATCTCTGGGTTTCTTGTTTCTTTAGTTGCTGTTACTTCGGATCTTTATCCGTGTGGTAGATCTCTTGATCCCTTTTACATTTTTCCAGCATTTTACTGCTTTCTTAGCTGGAAGACCTCGATAAGAGGCAATGTTTTTGTGTGTTTACTTTTGTGCCCAAAGACCTCCAAGAGGAGGCACTAGTGCTAAAGACCTCCATGAAGAGGCAATTGATGGATAAAAGGGATTAGTAGTCAATCCCCATTATTCAGTGTGTCGTTCTTTATGCTCGCACTACGTGTCGATGCTTCAGAACAAAAGCCCAAGATCTTTTGTCCAGTCGGTCAGTGGAGAGGGTTCCATCTTTCTGAACCCCCACGCTTTTTCATGAGCTCACCCTGTCCAGGGTTAAGAGCTATGAGGTCGTATCCTCAGTACCCTATTGATTTGCTCACCCTGGCGTTCAATGTCAGTGGTTAAGAGCCCATTTGATTACGTTTCCATGGCTTGTTTGTCGAGGTTGATATGACCCCTCTTGACTAAAGCCCTACCCATGTATGTTTGAGCCCCCTTGTTGGTGTGTTTACTTTATGGTATATGTTTTTGTGTGGTGTGATCGTCTCCCCGTAGGATTGCTAGGCTTCGTATAGTCTCTCATTTGCATGTCAATTAAGGTAGCACGGTTCCTTCGTCTAGGACTTCCTCTTTGCATGAGCATTCCTAAAACACAAACAAACTCTTTGATTTTCTTTTCTTAAGAACACGTTAACTCCTTCTACTACAGGTGAGTAAGTCTCCAAAGGTCGAGCATCCGGTAGATTGCGTAGTAACGTCGTTCATCTAAAAAACACAAAACAAACAAAAATAGGTTAGCCGAGCTACGGTGCTCTGATTCTCAATCCTTCCTGAGATACGTATGCAGCAGGGTAGGGCCTGTGCGAGCAATAACTCTTTCTTTTCCCTACTTTGATTTTCTCTCTTTCGCATCGCATATAGGACTTTTAATACACACACTTTAGACATAAATAGCGAGCGTGGATCCTGTGGAGTACCACAGACGTGAAGGAGTGCGATAACCTTCCCTTTTCACGTAACCGGCCCCCTTACTCAGTTTTCTTTGGTTCGAGACTTTGTTTTATCCGTTCCCTTTTGGTTATGCAGTACTACCTTTCCCTCCTCTTGAGATTAAAGTACATAGCTGGCGACTCAAATCTTTTTCCTCGCCACTCCTTTTCGCGTTTGTACTTGGATTCGGGAAATTCGGGGAGCGACAATGGTGTACCCCTGAAATAAGAACAGTTGATATCCAAACATCATTATGGACAATATCAAAAACATTAAAATATAAGACAAAGAATTAGAAAAAGACAATTATTTGTTTCCCAAATGGATAAAAGTGACAAAAGAAATTGTTCTGAAACTTATTACGTGTAATAAAACTGTTTAAGTGTAGATAATTTAAGATGTTTTCTCTAGGGTGTCCTAAACGTTGTGCCATACTTCATTAGACAATGTAGAAAAGGTAGATGTTGGTTGGGTTGTAGAGTATGTCTGGTGGCAAGTGGGTAGAGGTCGCCGGAGTTGTTATATCTTATTAAACGCATTCCTGTCTGAAAATCCTTCACAGAGAAACCAAAGGGATCAAATTCAACGGAAACATCATTATCAATGGTAAATTTTCTACTAGAGACAAGAGTTTTTATTAGTTTAGTATAAAGTAGTACATTGTGTAAATTGAAAGAGTATGGAGAGGTAGGTAATGATACATGTCCGTAACCAATAACTAGAATATGATAATCACTACCAACAATAATATTGTTGCTCATATTGAAATAAGACATAATATTACCTTCGTTCTCCATCATATGCGATGTAGCCCCAATGTCCATATATCACTGATCATCTGAAGGAGAAATAGAGAATGTATGCATAACAACCTGAATATCTGTTGGGGCATATTGAGATGATCATTGGTGAATGGCTTGGTGTAACAACCCGTATAATATATATATAGAATAATATCATACAAGTGTTATTAATTGGTGCTGACACAACATAAGTGCCTAATAGCATCATTATATACACGTGTCCAACTAAAAACATCAATGGGACATGTTATACAATAGTGCCTAAAAATAAAAATATAAGAACTATGTACAATATCTTCATTGTACACAACTTCCCATGGCTGACTTTTTTGGGGTCCCTCAAACTCGACATAGAGAACAAGTGGTTCAGAACCCAGTGGTGGTGGTCCAAGAAGAGCCTACAATAAATCAAATACCGTTAGATAATCCCCAGGAAAACGTCAGAAACCAAGAGGAAGTAGTCGAACAACCTCGTGTCGAAATTCCTGTTCCACAAGAGCCTAGAAGGATAGTAATCCAGAGAGGCCAAGACGATGATGCTGTGTTGCAACAGCGAATCCGGTATAATAACTTGCCTGCCGAAAACAATTTAGCGGCCATGGTCGAAACAATAATGGCACAAAATGGGGTAAATGTAGGATTACAAAGGCCCAGTTACGCTTCCCCACTGTCGGAATATATTATGCAAGAAGAATTGCCCCCAAGATGGAAAGTTCCTAAGTTCACCAAATTCTCAGGGGATACTAGTGAATCCACCATAGAACATGTAGCACGTTATCTGATTGAAGCAGGAGAGATAACCCGTAATGAAAATTTGAAAATAAAATACTTTCCTAGTTCCTTGACGAAAAACGCGTTTACTTGGTTTACATCATTGCCTGCAAACTCAGTGTATACGTGGACCCAATTAGAGAGGTTATTCCATGAATAATTTTACATGGGACAAACCAAAATAAGTCTGAAGGAATTAGCCAGTGTTAAGAGAAAATACTCATAACCAATAGATGATTATTTAAATAGGTTCAGGTTGCTAAAGGCTAGGTGTTTCACTCGGGTGCCAGAACATGAGTTAGTCCAAATGGCCGCAGGGGGTCTAGATTATTCTATAAGAAAGAAACTAGACACTCAGAATTTGAGGGATATGGCGCAATTAGCAGATAGGGTGAGACAAGTCGAAAGGTTGAGGGATGACAAATTTAGAGCAAATAAAAAAAAGGGTGGCCTATGTAGGGGTATGTCAAGATGATGAATACGACGAAAACGAACCAAGTAACTTCGACGAACAAGAGATTGACTTAGCAGAACTGAAGCAAGGCCCACCATATTCGTGTAAAGTACTAACTCCGTCGAACGGAAATCCAGTCGAAACCAGTGATAAGTTTCCTAAAAGAACTTATACGTTCGACATCACCAAATGTGACGAGATTTTTGACTTATTGGTTAAAGATGGTCAATTAATAAAACCACCAGGCGCTAAAGAACCGCCTGTGGAACAACAGAAAAAGAGAGGTTTTTGTAAATACCATAACTTTCTGGGCCATAAAACGTCTCGGTGTTTCCTTTTCAGGGATCTCGTTCAAAATGCTATATGTGATGGAAGGCTGAAGTTTGGTGATAAGTCAAAACAACAGATGAGGATTGATTCGAATCCCATGCAGCCAGTCGAAGCCCATTATGCTGAACCATCCATTGTGAATATGGTGGAGGTCGAAGTAGCTCCTGACGGCAATTTTGAAAGGGTGGAATCTGCTGGAGGTTTAATATCAACATGGTTGAGATTGCTGATGATCTTACAAACCAGAACAAAGTTTAAGTTACTGAAGGCTTTGACGACCAGAAAAATATGGAAACTACTGAAGGTTTCGACAAAAAAGAAAATGACAATATTGCTGAAGATGTTGTAGATCGACAAGGAGAAAATTGGGATTGCTTGGGACAGCCAAGTGGGAAGTACGATTATCTCGCGAAATACACTACGCCTGCAAGTTCTCGTATCGACATCAACGCAATCCAGCCAACCGGGTGGGGGATTTACCTTTGAGCAACAATGAAAAAACAACTGAGACAACTGACAATCTCCCTATCATGAAAAAGAAGGTTACTGAAGACCTCACTATTGAAAACAAGGCTACTGATGGCCTTGATCCTGACCAAATGAGGGTAGGTGATGGCGCAAACTGCGTCAACATTATGGGACCTTTCAATAAAGAGGTCACAGGAATCAAAGCAGAAGCTGTGGATGGTCCTATGAAGCCTATGACCGGTGGAATCCTACGTAGGGTAATGGAAGACCTCAAAAGAAATTCGAACAAATGTTGCTGCAAACATGGTCCCAGGAACATATCTTGGTGTTGCTGCCCAGAAAAGGAGTTTGACCAGATACAAAGAAATTGTGAAGTCGAAGAAGAAAGACTTATTAAAAAAATGAACAAATTAAGCATTGCTGACGGACGGAATGTTGGGGTGAATATGGTGGAAGTATCTCAGAGAAACCAGGCAAAAGTGGATGAAGATCACCATCGAAAGGAGTACCAAAGGTTGGCATATCCTAAAGAAGAGAAAATCTAGTAGAATTCATCAAGAGGTGCCAAAAGATGAGGACTGAAGTGATGTTATGCCCACGTTGCAATGCAATCTTCGTCAGGAAGGCAGCAACCAATTTGGAAGCAGTGGATAAAGCCAAGAGAAAAGAAAATTGGGGGACAACAGGATATGACCCAAGAAAAAGTGATCATCACCAATGGAGGCATGGAGAAAGACACCATAGCACTTACAAACCATCCAACAAAGCAACGAATGACAAATGGGTTCAACCCGTTAGAGATGCTCAAGGACAAAAAAAATGGAGAAATTTTGAAGTTCAGAGAGGCACTTCGATGGAATGTAAGAAGGAGTTGGAGAAGCACAAGCCGAGACCATATCCTTCAGAAAACTACAAAGGGAAAAATCCTATGTCAAGATCCCAATGGAGAAGATTCCAGAGGCAGAAGAGGGCATAAAAAGAAGCTGCAGAAAAAAGCGTGATTGGAAAAGATGCTGACAGCAAAGATATAGCAGAATCCAGTGACAATGCTCAGATAGCAAACAGAGAGGAGACCTCCCACCAGGTCAATCCTGGCAGCGTGGTCGAACCAGTGGTGTCCAAAGAGAAGGTGCAAGAAGACGACGAAATAACTGACAACGTCGAATCTGACTCAGAAGCGTCCTTTAATGTGATCTGCAATGTGGTTTCTGTCCTCCCTAAAGATTATGATAGAATCATGGAGGTCGAAGACGAGGAAGATGGGATGGAAAAGGAAACAATGGTACATAGGCCCGTTTGCTACTACGTCATGAACAATGGTTGCGTCGAAGAACATAATGCTTTCTTCGAAAGGCAAGATGATTCCATGAAGGCACATTTAGAGCCTTTGTTCATAAAAGGAAAGGTTGAGAATGTTGGTGTAAACAAGATACTGGTAGATGGCGGAGCTGCAGTAAATTTGAGGCCCCATTTCACGCTAAGGAAGATTGGGAAGGATGATTCAGATGCAAAACCTCACAACATGGTGTTGTCGAACTACGAAGGAAAACTAGGAACCACTATGGGCGTTATCCAGGTGGATTTGACTGTTGGAACCATAACAAGGCCAACAATGTTCATGGTCATTGCTTCAAGGGCGAATTACAACTTACTACTTGGAAGGGAATGGATTCATGGTGTAGGAGTCGTACCTTCTTCAATGCATCAGCGAATAGCCATCTGGAGACCAGACGGGATTGTCGAAAACATTGAAGTTGATCAAAGTTATTTCATGACAGAAGTGAACAATGTCAACAGTCGAAGTTTCGACAAGAACCTGGCTCACATACCTCAGTGCAGCCCAGCCGAGTTCGACCTAAAAGCAACAGACAACGCCTACTGCTCCATGTACCTTCATCCTGCACATGGTTTTCAGTGGGACAAAGAAGTAATTGGCAAATCAAACTACATGTGGGGAACTACTCATATAGCGCCAATAGGATGGGGAAACGAATTTGATGATGATGAGTAAAGAATCAGCGCTCGAAAGAATCACGGCTTATGTAGCCGAAAACAAACTCAAAGTGGCCCTTGAGGCCGAAGTAAAAAATATGGCTGTCGAAGCCAACAAAGAAAACTCCAACGAACAATGTCCCCAAAGAGACGTTGCAGAAGATTATGATAACAACCAGATGGGCGAATGGCAACACCAAAAGCTTGACGCCATTTATGATGACGAACCCCTGGGATTCGAAAAAGAACCAGTGTCAACTAACGTAAAGATGGTGGCGCAGGATCCATTAGAAGAAATAAATTTAGGATTGGGGGCAGAAAGTAGACCAACCTACATAAGTGCAAAGATGGACCCCCAGTTCAAAGTCGAAATAGTCCAGTTGCTGAAAGAGTTCGAAGACTGCTTCGCATGGGATTACGACGAGATGCCTGGTTTAGATAGAAGTTTAGTCGAATTGCAGCTGCCAATAATGGAAGGAAAGAAGCTAGTAAAGCAGACTCCAAGACGCTTCGCACCAGAGATTCTGTCGAAAATAAAAGAAGAGGTCGAAAGAATTCTAAAATGCAAGTTCATCCGCATAACCAGGTATGTCGAATGGATTGCAAATATAGTTCCTGTAATTAAGAAAAATGGCAAACTTAGGGTATGCATTGATTTTCGAGACTTAAATTCAGCTACCCCAAAGGATGAATATGCTATGCCAGTGGCAGAAATGCTTATAGATTCTGCAGCAGGCCACGGGTATTTAAGTATGCTAGATGGATACTCTGGCTATAATCAAATTTTTATTGCTGAAGAAGATGTTCCTAAAACAACTTTCCGTTGTCCTGGAGCAATAGGAACGTACGAATGGGTAGTAATGCCCTTTGGTTTAAAAAACGCTGGAGCAACTTACCAACGGGCTATGAATTCCATTTTTCATGACTTTATTGAAACTTTCATGCAAGTGTACATTGATGATATTGTGGTCAAGCCTGTTTCAGGGAAAAGTCATATAGGCCATCTTCGACAATCCTTTGAAAGGATGAGGAAGTTTGGTTTAAAAATGAACCCCCTTAAATGTGCTTTTGGTGTGCAGGCGGGTGATTTCTTAGGTTTTGTAGTCCACAAGAAGGGGATTGAAATAAATGAAAACAAAGCCAAAGCCATAATGGAGGCAAAAGCGTCATCAACGAAAAAGGGGTTGCTGTCTCTGCTGGGGAAAATCAACTTTCTCAGAAGGTTTATCTCCAACCTTAGTGGAAAAACGCAAGCCTTCTCTCCTCTACTTCGACTAAAGAAGGAAATTCGACAAGTCTGAGAAGACGTGTCGTTTCAACGTAAAGCGGAAATTCAAATTCAAAAGAGTTATGACGTTTGGCAGAAGACGCGTGGAAGCACCTGGCGAAAGGAAGTTATGCAAAGAGCCAAGTGTCATAGTTTTAGGATTTATTCGTTAATGATAGTTATTTTGTTTGTATATAAATAGGATAGTTGTTATCAGAATATGGTGTGTGAAAACTTGTACAAAATTCCTGCAAAATACTCAAAATACCCGTGTGAGAGAAAAGAGTCTTATCTGGAAAATGTACGTGTGAACAAACACCATTTCTTTAAAGTTTTATCTTACAAATTCCAAAGTTCTTTACCAATTTTCCTTTACATTTACCATTCATTTATCCTTTGCATTTACTTTATGCAGTTTATTCTTCGCCATTTACTTTTCGTCATTTATCTTAGTCTTGTTAAGTTTATTTTTACTTAAGCACTTTAGTCAATATCTTTCGTACAAGAAAGACTTAGTAAACCAAATAAAAGACACAAAGATTGTTCTAAAGATTTACAAAGTTGTTTAAATTTGCACATGTCCTAGGATTTGTATGGTTGATCCTGCAAGTAACCCAATTCGATAAGTTTTGGAAAACCAGAGGTTGTTCGCCAAAATCAACAGCGAACAAATTGGCATGCCCAGTGGGACCAGTGCAAAATCTAAAACTTAAATAATCGTTAGTCAAGGTTTCTTCTTCGTTGTATGAGACTAAGAAACGGTAAATTAGCCGTATCTGACGTAGAAAAACCTAAAAGAACGAGAGTAAGGAAAATGGCGAGTCAGCCAAATAATCCAAATAATCCTAATCCAAATGAAGCCATCCCAGTGTCCAACCCTATCCCTTCAACAGGAGGAAATGTGGGATCAGTCCCTGTGTTAGAGGTTGTGCCTTCGTCAACATGGTCAATACCAGCGGTTTTAATATCGCAAATGTGCCTAGTTCGTCCATTAGGGTGCAACAAATTCCTGTGGGGACACCTCCTCCTATAGGGAATACTTCTAGGCCTTTTGTGACAAATTTCACCATGCCTCTGCCTGGTAGGGAACAACCATTTGGAATGCCAACTTCGGTAATGGAAAATTTACACAATTCGCCGGTATTATATTCTGATTCTATGGCCAATATGTCTTCACCATTACAAGGGTCAGGATATGGCGGAAACATGAGTAGACTAAACCAACAACACCTTTATATGCCAGCAATAACAAATAATTAGGCGCAAGTAATTAGACAACAAATGGACGAGAGTAATCATGATATGGTCCAAATGTTGACACAACAAATGGGGGTGGTGTTTAATTCTCTAATACAAAACACCACCCAAACGAACCAATTGTTGGCAGCGCAAATGACTCGCATTGCTGACTTTTTTGGGGTCCCTCAAACTCGACACAGAGAACAAGTGGTTCAGGACCCAGTGGTGGCGGTCCAAGAAGAGCCTACAATAAATAAAATACCTTTAGATAATCCCCAGGCTAACGTCAGAAACCAAGAGGAAGTAGTCGAACAACCTCGTGTCGAAATGCCTGTTCCACAAGAGCCTAGAAGGATAGTAATCCAGAGAGGCCAAGACGCTGATGCTGTGTTGCAACAGCGAATCTGGTATAATAACTTGCCTGCCGAAGATAATTCGGCGGCCATGGTCGAAAGTATAATGGCACAAAATGGGGTAAACGTAGGATTACAAAGGCCCAGTTACGCTTCCCCACTGTCGGAATATATTCTGCAAGAAGAATTGCCCCCAAGATGGAAAGTTCCTAAGTTTACCAAATTCTCAGGGGATACTAGCGAATCCACCATAAAACATGTAGCACGTTATCTGATCGAAGCAGGAGAGATAGCCCGTAATGAAAATTTGAAAGTAAAATACTTTCCTAGTTCCTTGACGAAAATCGCGTTTACTTGGTTTATATCCTTGCCTGCAAACTCAGTGTACACGTGGACCCAATTAGAAAGGTTATTCCATGAACAATTTTACATGGGAAAAACCAAAATAAGTCTGGAGGAATTAGCCAGTGTTAAGAGAAAATACTCATAACCAATAGATGATTATTTAAAGAGGTTCAGGTTGCTAAAGGCTAGGTGTTTCACTCGGGTGCCAGAACATGAGTTAGTCGAAATGGCCGCGGGGGGTATAGATTATTCTATAAGAAAGAAACTAGACACTCAGTATTTAAGGGATATGGCGCAATTAGCAGATAGGGTGAGACAAGTCGAAAGGTTGAGGGATGACAAATTTAGAGCAAATAAGAATAAAAAAGAAAGGGTGGCCTATGTAGGGGTATGTCAAGATGATAAATACGACGAAAACGAACCAAGTAACTTCGACGAACAAGAGATTGACTTAGCAGAACTGATGCAAGGCCCACCATATTCTTGTAAAGTACTAACTCCGTCGAACGGAAATCCAGTCGAAACCAATGATAAGTTTCCTAAAAGAACTTATACGTTCGACATCACCAAATGTGACGAGATTTTTGACTTATTGGTTAAAGATGGTCAATTAATAAAACCACCAGGCGCTAAAGAACCGCCTGTGGAACAACAGAAAAAGAGAGGTTTTTGTAAATACCATAACTTTCTGGGCCATAAAACGTCTCGGTGTTTCCTTTTCAGGGATCTCGTTCAAAATGCTATCCGTGATGGAAGGCTGAAGTTTGGTGATAAGCCAAAACAACAGATGAGGATTGATTTGAATCCCATGCAGCCAGTCGAAGCCCATTATGCTGAACCATCCATTGTGAATATGGTGGAGGTCGAAGTTGCTCCTGACGGCAATTTTGAAAGGGTGGAAGCTGTTGGAGGTTTCGACACTAATATCAACATGGTTGAGATTGCTGATGATCTTACAAACCAGAACAAAGTTGAAGTTACCGAAGGCTTTGACGACCAGAAAAAGAGTGAAACTACTGAAGGTTTCGACAAAAAAGACAATGACAATATTGCTGAAGATGTTGTAGATCGACAAGGAGCAAATTAGGATTGCTTGGGACAGCCAAGTGGGAAGTACGATTATCTCGCGAAATACACTATGCCTGCAAGTTCTCGTATCGACATCAACGTAATCCAGCCAATCGGATGGGGAGATTTACCTTTGAGCATCAATGAAAAAACAACTGAGACAACTGACAATCTCCCTATCATCAAAAAGAAGGTTACTGAAGACCTCACTAGTGAAAACGAGGCTACTGAAGGCCTTGATCCTGACCAAATGAGGGTAGGTGATGTCGTAAACTGCGTCAACATCATAGGACCTTTCAATAAAGGGGTCACAGGAATCAAAGAAGAAGTTGTCAACGGTTCTATGAAGCCTGTGACAAGTGGAATCCTACGTAGGGTAATGGAGGACCCCAAAAGAAATTCGAACGAATGGTTCTGCAAACATGGTCCCAGGAACATATCTTGGTGTTGCTGCCCAGAAAAGGAGTTTGACCAGATACAAAGAAATGGTGAAGTCGAAGAAGAAAGACTTATTAACAAAATGAACAAATTAAGCATTGCTGACAGACGGAATGTTAGGGGTGAATATGGTGGAAGTATCTCAGAGAAACGAGGCAGAAGTTGATGAAGATTTCCGTCGAAAGGAGTACCAAAGGCTGGCAGATCCTAAAGAAGAAAAGAATCTAGTGGAATTCATCAAGAGGTGCCAAAAGATGGGGACTGAAGTGATGTTATGCCCATGTTGCAGTGCAATCTTCGACAGGAAGGCAGCAACCAATCTGGAAGCAGTGGATAAAGCCAAGAGAAAAGAAAATTGGGGGACAACAGGATATGACCCAAGAAAAAGTGAACATCACCAATGGAGGCGTGGAGAAAGACACCATAGCACTTACAAACCATCCAACAAAGCAACGGATGACAAATGGGTTCAACCCATTAGAGATGCTCAAGGACAGAAAAAAAGGAAAATTTTTGAAGTTCAGAGAGGCACTTCGATGGAAGGTAAGAAGGAAGTGGGGAAGCACAAGCCAAGACCATATCCTTCAGAAAACTACAAAGGAAAAAACCCTATGTCAAGATCCCAATGGAGAAGATTCCAGAGGCAGAAGAGCGCAAAAAATAAAGTTACAGAAACAAGCGTGATTGGAAAAGATGCTGACAACAAAGATAAAGCAGAATCCAGTGACAATGCCCAAATAGTAAACAGAGAGGAGCCCCCCCACCAGATCAATCCTGACAACGTGGTCGAACCAGTGGTGTCGAATGAGAAAGTGCAAGAAGACGACGAAATAACTGACAACTTTGAATCTTACTCAGAAGCGTCCTTTAATGTGATCTGCAATGTGGTTTTTGTCCTCCCTAAAGATTGTGATAGAATCATGGAGGTTGAAGACGAGGAAGATGAGATGGAAGAGGAAACAATGGTACATGGGCCCGTTTGCTACTACGTTATGAACAATGGTTGCGTCGAAGAATAGAATGCTTTCTTCGAAAGGCCAGATGATTCCATGAAGGCACATTTAAAGCCTTTGTTCATAAAAGGAAAGGTTGAGAATGTTGATGTAAACAAGATACTGGTAGATGGCGGAGCAGCACTAAATTTGATGCCTCATTTCATGCTAAAGAAGATTGGGAAGGATGATTCAGACGCAAAACCTCACAACATGGTGTTGTCGAACTAAGAAGGAAAAGTAGGAACCACTATGGGCGTTATCCAAGTGGATTTGAATGTTGGAACCATAACAAGGCCAACAATGTTCATGGTCATTGCTTCAAGGGCGAATTACAACTTACTACTTGGAAGGGAGTGGATTCATGGTGTAGGAGCTGTACCTTCTTCAATGCATCAGCGAATAGCCATCTGGAGACCAGACGGGATTGTCGAAAACATTGAAGCTGATCAAAGTTATTTCATGACATAAGTGAACAATGTCAACAGTCGAAGTTTCGACAAGAACCTGGCTCACATACCTCAGTGCAGCCCAGCCGAGTTCGACCTAAAAGCAACAGACAACGCCTACTGCTCCATGTACCTTCATCCTGCACATGGTTTTCAGTGGGACAAAGAAGTAATTGGCAAATCAAACTACATGTGGGGAACTACTCATATAGCGCCAATAGGATGGGGAAGCGAATTTGATGATGATGAGTAAAGAATCAGCGCTCGAAAGAATCACGGCTTATGTAGCCGAAAACAAACTCAAAGTGGCCCTTGAGGCCGAAGTAAAATATATGGTTGTCGAAGCCAACAAAGAAAATTCCAACGAACAATGTCCCCAAAGAAACGTTGCAGAAGATTATGATAACAACCAGATGGGCGAATGGCAACACCAAAAGCTTGACGCCATTTATGATGGCGAACCTCTGGGGTTCGAAAAAGATCTAGTGTTAACTAACATGAAGATGGTGGCACAGGATCCATTAGAAGAAATAAATTTAGGACTGGGGGCAGAAAGTAGACCAACCTACATAAGCGCAAAGATGGACCCCCAGTTCAAAGTCGAAATAGTCCAGTTGTTGAAAGAGTACAAAGACTGCTTCGCATGGGATTACGACGAGATGCCTGGTTTAGATAGAAGTTTGGTCGAATTGCAGCTGCCAATAATGGAAGGAAAGAAGCCAGTAAAGCAGACTCCAAGACGCTTCGCACCAGAGATTCTGTCGAAAATAAAAGAAGAGGTCGAAAGACTTCTAAAATGCAAGTTCATCCGCACAACCAGGTATGTCGAATGGATTGCAAATATAGTTCATGTAATTAAGAAAAATGGCAAACTCAGGGTTTGCATTAATTTTCGAGATTTAAATTCAGCTACCCCAAAGGATGAATATCGTATGCCAGTGGCAGAAATACTTATAGATTCTGCAGCAGGCCACAAGTATTTAAGTATACTAGATGGATACTCTGGCTATAATCAAATTTTTATTGCTGAAGAAGATGTTCCTAAAATAGCTTTCCGCTGTCCTGGAGCAATAGGAACGTACAAATGGGTGGTAATGCCCTTTGGTTTAAAAAATGCTGGAGCAACTTACCAACGGGCTATGAATTCCATTTTTCATGACTTTATTGAAACTTTCATGCAAGTGTACATTGATGATATTGTGGTCAAGTCTGTTTCAGGGAAAAGTCATATAGGCCATCTTCGACAATCCTTTGAAAGGATGAGGAAGTTTGGTTTAAAAATGAATCCCCTTAAATGTGCTTTTGGTGTGCAGGCGGGTGATTTCTTTGGTTTTGTGGTCCACAAGAAGGGGATCGAAATAAATGAAAACAAAGCCAAAGCCATAATGGAGGCGAAAGCGCCATCAACGAAAAAGGGGTTGCAGTCTCTGCTGGGAAAAATCAACTTTCTCAGAAGGTTTATCTCCAACCTTAGTGGAAAAATGCAAGCCTTCTCTCCTCTACTTCGACTAAAGAAGGAAGATTTTGAATGGGGGCAAGAACAACAAGTTGCCTTTGACAAGATCAAGGAATACCTGGCTAGTCCTCCAATTCTAATGTCTCCTTGTAGAAAAAGAAGTATGAGATTGTACATTTCGGCATCAGACAAAACATTAGGAAGTATGTTGTGCCAAGAAGATGAGAATGGCGTCGAAAGGGCCATTTATTATCTCAGTAGAGTCCTAAATGATGTTGAAACTAGATATAGTATTATAGAAAAACTATGTTTATGTGTATATTTTGCTTGTATGAAATTAAAGCATTATATAAAGCCTGTTGATATGTACGTTTCTTCTCATTACGACGTAATAAAATATATGTTATCTAAACCTATTTTACATAGTCGAATCGGAAAATGGGCTTTAGCATTGACTGAATATTCCTTGAAATATTTGCCTTTAAAGGCTGTGAAAGGACAAGTGATTGCTGATTTTATAGCTGACCACTCTATAGATGAAAATGTAGAGTATGTCGAGTTAGAACCATGGAAACTGTATTTCGACGGTTCCAGTCATAAGAATGGAACTGGTGTTGGGATGTTGATTATTTCTCCTGACAAAATTCCAACAAAATTCAAGTACAAAGTTGAAAGTCTGTGTTCAAATAATGAAGCAGAATATGAGGCTTTGATTGCTGGACTTGAAATACTGTTGGAATTGGGGGAAACAAGAGTCGAAATAATGGGTGACTCTGAATTGGTGATAAAGCAGTTGACTAAAGATTATAAATGTGTGAAAGAAAATTTAATCATGTACTTTGTAATAGCCAATAGACTTCCCGAATGTGCACAGTGGAGCGTGTGGCGCACACCAAGCAGGTCATAAAATGAAATGGTTATTATTTCGACAAGGAATGTATTGGCCAACAATGTTGAAGGACTGTGTCGAATTTGCAAAAGGGTGTCGGGAATGTCAAGTACATGCAGGCATACCACATGTTCCTGCAAGTGAGTTGCATTCAATTATAAAGCCTTGGCCATTTAGAGGTTGGGCTTTAGACTTGATTGGTGAAATTCGACCAGCCTCTTCAAAAGGGCAAAAGTACATTTTGGTTGGAATAGACTATTTTACTAAGTGGATTGAAGCCATACCATTGGTAAATGTAGATCAAGAAGCAGTTATAGATTTTATCCAAAAGTACATAATTTATAGATTTGGGATACCATAAAAAATAACAACAGATCAAGGATCTGTGTTCACTGGTAAAAATATGCAAAAATTTGCACAAGAAACAGGATTTAAACTCCTTACTTCGACACCTTACTATGCTCAAGCCAATGGACAAGTTGAAGCAGCAAACAAGGTAGTGATAAATTTGGTCAAAAAGCATGTGGGGAGAAAACCTAAAAACTGGCATAAAACTTTAGATCAAGTTTTGTCGGCTTGTCGAACATCTCCAAAAGAAGCAACAAATTCGACTCCATTTAAGTTTACCTATGGACATGATGCAGTTTTACCAGTCGAAATATATTTGCAATCAGTTAGAGTCCAAAGGCATCATGAAATCCCATCAGAAATATATTGGAGTATGATGATGGACGAATTAGTTGATTTAGACGAAGAAAGGTTGCGTGCGCTAGATCTAATAAAGAGACAAAAAGAAAGAGTCGAAAAGTTTTACAATAAGAAAGTAAAATTCAAGACCTTTTTAATTGGTGATCTTGTTTGGAAAGTAATCCTTCCTATGGATCGAAAAGATAGATTAATGGGAAAATGGTCTCCTAAGTGGGAAGGACCTTTCCAGGTTTTGAAAAGTTTTTCAAATGGTGCGTATGAGATTGAAGAGATAGGAAAAGACGAGAGAATCTTAAAGATAAATGGCAAGTATTTGAAAAGATATAAGCCAATTCAGCAACTTGAGTCTCGAATTTTATGGAGATTTGATGGGAGAGATCTCTTTGACGATGAAGGTCTACAGTCGCTAAGTCAATGAGGGTCATCAGCTCCATCACAAAACTGCCAACCTCAACAGAAGTTTCCAAGACGTTTATTTGTTTCAAAATCTTCTTAAGATCAATATGAGAAGTGGAGCTTTCGTCTAAAACTTTGAACAAATCAACATCAAGGATTTTCGTCTTAATCTTGGTCAAGATGTTGTCAAGGGATTGCGCTTCAGAAGTGGCCCCAGAGGTAGTCGAACTGCTTTGTGAAGAATCTTGAAAATTGTGACGAGCGCTAAGCATGGCCTTCAGATATTCTAAGGGTCTCTGCACCTTGAGACTCTCAAGCTCTTCGCGAGAGAAACCAGTCGAACCAGTTAATATGGCACTTCCTTTGGTTTGGTCAGGAGCGGGTTGAGTGCTACTCCCTAAAGTTTGTACAGCATCTGGTTGTTTCGACTGGTCATCCTCATCTTTAGCAGTTTCTTCTTCATGGTCATCTTCGACCTCAGTTTCCATGTCAGTATCATCGCCCTTATTGGTAGCATTTAATCCTGGATGAGAAGGAGAATCGTCTTCAGAAGCTTCACTCATTGGAGCGTCGAATTCTGCTATAGTCTGCCTGTCATGATCATTTTTGGGGACATCTTCTTCTTGGACTGTCTCTTCCAGAATTTTCTCAGGGTTTCCTTTGACAACCAATTGTTTCTGAAGATAATTCTAAGTTAGAAGAAAGAAATGCAATGAAGATGAACATAGATAGTCGAAATAAGAATTTACCTCAGGAATCTCAGTATTAAAACTAGATTTCCCACTCTCTGTATCCTTCGACTGAAGTTTGGCAGTTGGAGTACTTGAAGAATCTTTTTTAGCTGAATTAACAATGGATCTTTGGGAAGAGACCCTCTTGATTTTCTTCTTCTGAGGAGGAGGGGGTTTGGCTCTGAAGATTCATCACCAGATTCTTCATTGGGAACTCTCTCCTCTTCTTTCTTTCTTTTTTGGACAAGTGGGGGTTTTCGACTTACCTAGTCATGCAGACCAAAGCCGATTAATTTCTTAAAAGGAAAAAGAATAAATGAAAAGAGTGAGGTTTGTACCTTTGTCGAAGGTTTCTTAGCAGCACTTGGTGACGCTTCGACGGAAGCTTTCTTGGTAGGAATCTTTACGGCTAAGGAAAGAAAGGAAAATTAGAAACAAATATAAGAAATACATGATAATACAGTTAGAATGACAAAATAAAAATCGTGTTTCCTGTTAACACCTTCAAGAATGGGACTTTCCACGCGAACGTGTTCTATTCCAATATGAAGGTGTCCTTGGTAATCGTCCAGATGATACTTAGTCGGAACCACACGCTCAGCAAGTTTTTTGTAATGTTGACGAACAATTTTCATATAGTCCCCACAAACGAACCAATCTGGAAATGGAGGGCTTAATGCCACGCCAAACTCAGCAGTTGGTAGAGGAGGAAGTTTTGGTGGATGACAGCTGAAAGCCAGGTCATAGCGCGCTTCTGGTCGAACATGTGAAGGAAATGACAATTTTTCAAGCCTCTCCATTAATTTACGTTTTAATTATGCTGCTGCTTCGCGTATGGTTCGACTAAGATCATCAGGTCTATATGCAGTTTCGAAATATTTTTGAAATTTTTGTATTTCTTTAATGTGTCTTTGAATACCTTTTTTGGTCCGATCCTGCACGAAAGAAAAAGCATTTGTTAAATGTATGGTGAAGGTTGTTATGTCGAAAAACCTGGTAGAATAATAATCCTTCCACCACTCATCAAACTCAGGAGTACAGAGAAAAGATGGTCGAAAGATCACTAGTCGAATATCAAGAGAATCATCAGTCAGCTTCTTCGACAACTCTTTGCTCTCATCTTCATTATGAAGGGAGTTGTAAAAAATGATAGATCCTTTCTTTGGGAAGATGGGTCGAGGTTTTATTTGGATCAAGCCAAACTGTCTAGCAACGAGATTGGGTTGGTAGACTATCAAAGCTATTTGGGTTTTGTTTACGTTATGATGGGAAAAAAGGAGCCTGGGGGTTAAAAATGATTCCCAAACATCCAAAAATATATTCTCATCCTTCTGCATTTCCAAGGGCAGTTGTTGGGTAAACCATTCAGGTCCAATTTCTCTACTAGCAAAGGGTGCCATGGTCGAAGTGAAATGATACCTTTTGGCAAACATCATGACATAACCGTTGAAAGCTTGACAAAGGCTAATTCCTTCATTAGTTGGCGTTAGTTGCACCAGCCTAGGCCATTCGACAGTCCTGTCCTTTACTTTTTCTTCGTTCACTTCGTGTTTTACAGGAAGAGAAGCTTCAAAGGTGGCATTGAGCCATAATTGTAAAAGCCAGAAAGGTCCTGACAAATTGATTTTACCTTGGTCTTTGATGGTTTTCAAAAGATTTACACTCTCACTCAAGGATTCGTAAAGATTCGCCAAAATGATTTCACTTAAGCATAGTTTGGTTCCTGTGTGAAGCTGATTGGCCATAGTGATGAATCTTTTGGCAACTTGGAGGGAGCGGGAGCAAAACACATATTTTGATAGCCATAAAGTCAAAAAGGCTATATGTTCGACATCCGAGACTTCTGTGGTATCCTTGTCATGATAATGAGACATGAATAAAGAGTATGGAGCAAAGCTAGTGTCGAAAGCTATAGAATCTTCATTTAGGTTGGTGGGGTCGAAATCTATCCCATTTGGGCGAAGGCCAACGATGGCTGCTGCGTCGAAGAGAGTGGGTGTGACCATTCCACAAGGAAGGTGAAAAGTGTTGTAGGTACTGTCCCAAAAATAGAGGGAAGCTAAAAGCATATTGGGGCAAATGTTGGGTCCTGCTCTCAACAATTGAATGAGGTCGAAAATACCTATTTCCTTCCAGAAATCTCCTTTAATCTTTTCAACCTTATCTAGCCAGGATAAATAGTCTAAAGGGTTTTTCGACCATGGACAGTTCTAAAGATCCTAGCATAATTCAAATAAGTTAAATTCAACTCTCCATCATCAGTCGAACTTTGTGGGTCGTTTTGTTCTACAGTTTTCTCTTGAGGTTGAGGTTTCACTCCAGCACCTATGGGTTTGGTATGGAAATAGGTGGGAAAAAATTCTTTCAGACGATCTGGTTTAATATCTGGATTGGGGAGTGGACCTAACATAGCGTGACAAATTCCAGAAACAAGAATAGGAATTAATACCTGGGATTTGTAGATACATTCCTTCTCTCTCTCATTGGGAGGTTCAGGAACGTACTGTTGGTTTCCAGCAGTCATTGGTCCCTTCAACTCGTGCGCAGGATGAAGAGTTGAATCTTGAGTCTTCTTAGAGTGTTTGCTACTGGAAGATTTTAGAGGAGCCATTGTTGAACAAATAAATTTTTTCAGGAAAGTTGAAAGTATGAAAATGGGTATGAAGAAGAAAGTTTGAAGCGTAAAAAAAAGTTGCAGAGAAAATAGGTTGTGAATATTTATAAGAGAAGATAATAGAAACGTTTGAGTTTTGATGATGATCGTGGGTCACGTGGCTGAATCACAACGGTGATGATGAAGATGTGGAAGTTGAAAAGGGCCATGATGTTAGGTGTAGGAAATGATGGGGGTAAGGTCTGAACGTGGGCTAGATATGACGTTTCTGAAAAAGGGTAATGATGAATCTGTTTGGGAACTTGAGATTATAAAAGCTTGGAAATAGTGGAATTAAATGACATGGCATCGAAATATTGGTTGCCAACAAATGATTGTTTCTCTAGAAATGTCGAAACATCTTTGCTGGGGGGCAATTTGTATACATGTATTTTTGACTCCATGAAATTAATAAGCAGAATAGTGTTTTCGACAAATGGAGATGCTTGTTCGACACTTCGACAGGTTGGTGGGTCGACATTTCGACAAGAGAAGATGTCTGCAGATGAAAAGACGTCTTTGACAAGTATGGATGATGTTATGATATTTCGACAATTCGACAAGTCTGAGGAGACGCGTCGTTTCGACGTAAAGCGGAAATTCAAATTCAAAAGAGTTATGACGTTTGGCAGAAGACGCGTGGAAGCACCTGGCGAAAGGAAGTTATGCAGAGAGCCAAGTCTAAGTCCTTTTTGTCCATTTTGGCATTTGGTTCACATCAATCAAATAAAACACAAGCACAATAATATATACACAATTATATGCTCAAATGAGCAAAAGGAAAATTGCATTAACATAAACATGGGCTCAAATGAGCAAAGGAAAAAGCAAATGAATAATATGTACAACAATGGTAAATTGCATAAATGTAAAGTGCAAGAATTAAATGTTAATGGTTAATGGTTAGTATTAGTGTGCCAAAAGACAATTTAACGTTATGTTAAGCAATCGTAATTGGACTTATGTAGAAGTCACAATTATCTGAGGCCCGTCAATAATAATGTAGGCAACAACACAAGTTAGAGATCTTGATTAGTGAATCAAGCTCCTACAACTTGCCATGTGTATACATGTATTTTTGACGCCATGAAATTAATAAGCAGAATAGTGTTTTCGACAAATGGAGATGCTTGTTCAACACTTCGACAGGTTGGTGGGTCGACATTTCGACAAGAGAAGATGTCTGCAGATGAAAAGACGTCTTTGACAAGTATGGATGATGTTATGATATTTCGATAATTCGACAAGTCTGAGGAAACGCGTCGTTTCGACGTAAAGCGGAAATTCAAATTCAAAAGAGTTATGACGTTTGGCAGAAGACGCGTGGAAGCACCTGGCGAAAGGAAGTTATGCAGAGAGCCAAGTGTCATAGTTTTAGGATTTATTCGTTAGTGATAGTTATTTTGTTTATATATAAATAGGATAGTTGTTATTAGAATGTGGGTGAAAAAAACTTGTACAAAATTCCCGCAAAATACTCAAAGTACCCGTGTGAGAGAAAAGAGTCTTATCTGGAAAATGTACGTGTGAACAAACACCATTCCTTTAAAGTTTTATCTTATAAATTTCAAAGTTCTTTACCAATTTTTCTTTATATTTACCAGTCATTTATCCTTTGCATTTACTTTACGCAGTTTATTCTTCGCCATTTATTTTTCGCCATTTATCTTAGTCTTTTTAAGTTTACTTTTACTTAAGCACTTTTAGTCAATATCTTTCGTACACGAAAGACTTAGTAAACCAAATAAAAGATACAAAGGTTGTTCTAGAGATTTACAAAGTTATTTAAATTTTCACATGTCCTAGGATTTGTATGGTTGATCCTGCAAGTAACCCAATTCGACAAGTTTTGGAAAACCAGAGGTTGTTCGCCAAAATCAACAGCGAACACCATGCCAAAAAGAAGAAGAGAAATGATCTTGTATTGATTTAGGTTCTTTGCTTGATTAGGAAGCAACCTATCCTTAATGCAAAGTCATTCACTTGATCTATGATCAAGTTGAATTAGATTTGAATCAAGGAAGGTTAAACCTCTCATGTATCAAGGCTAACCACCAATCTTTAACTCATTGATCAAAAAAAGAAAAAAGAAGAAGAAGAAGATGAATATTAAAGTGCATTAATGGAAATGGAATGAGATAATCAACAAGCATTGACCAAAGATAGAGGAGATCAAGGTCAAACCAAAGTAAACAGAAACAAAATGAAGATTAGAAGTTGAGAAACAAATAAAATATTTTTGGTATTTTTCAAAATTAAAATAATAAGAAAGGTCAAACTTCAAACTCACTTCAAATCAACTTTGAAAAGTCCAAGTGAATTATCCTAAGTTCAACAAGGTCAAACAAAGTTTGACAAAAAATTTCAGCATTTTTAGAAGTCAGAAACTATTTTTAATCAATTAAAATGCATAAAAAATAACCTAATTGAATTAAAATCTCAAATAAATCTCAAATCAATTAATAAATTGATGAGAATATTTTTCATAGATCTATCATCATTTTAAGAGGTTGGAAAAATATTTTTGTATTTTTTGAATATCAAAAACTATTTAAAATGAATTAAAAATAAGCAAAAAAGAGAAAATTCATAAAAAATATCAAATGATAAAATATTAAAAATCATTTTTAGAAAGTAGAAATTAAAAGAAGAAAAATGCAATTGGTCTCACATTTTTTGGATCAATAATGAAGGAGATATGAATTTTTTAAAATGAAATGGAATTAAAAGAAATAAAAGAAAATTAAAATCATAATTTAAAAAAAAAAGCGTGGAGCGTTGGATGCAGAGCTCATTAATTGAGTTGGCAAATCGTGTGGCTCCTGAGCGCGCTTCCACCATACATCTCAGTCAATGCATCACATGCTGCCAATTAAAAAGTCATAACATTGAGTGGATGGGATCTGATCTGGAAACACGAATGCACGATCCAAATTTGATCTGGAGACCAGACGGTGGTGTACACCACCGTCTTCTCCGGCCAGCTTCCGGCGAAGGTCAAAGTTGTAGAGAAATAAAAGTGCATGAAAAGCCACGATCTGGGTACCAAACGAAAGTTGGGGTGATGTACATCACCCCTGTACCAACCAAATCCACTCTAGATTCCTATTGAGAGAGAAATCAGAGGTTGAATTTCATGGAGTTCAACTGAAACTTGTTGGATTTTGAAAATTCAAAGCTCAAAAAGATTGCCTCTATGAAGAGGACTTCAGACAACACAGCAACAACAAGAAACAAGCAATATATTAGTGGATTCGAAGAAAATAAAATCTGAAGTAAACCTCCGATTTGCAGAGTTTGAGAGCATGATTTCTTGGTGATTAAGCTTGCAGTGTGATCTATGGATTAATGTGAGCAAGGCTTAGGAACTTTAGATCTAAAAATCAATCAATGAAATTGAAGTTTAGATCTGAAAAAATTGAGAGAAAATGGTGAGTTCCTTTGAGTATGGGTGAGGAATCAATCGTGCAACATGTAAGGCGCCTTCAGGTTATTGAAATGAGGAGCATAAGGCACTTATTTATAGCAAAAGGCATGGCTAAAAGCATGATCAATTCATTGCATTGATGGAACGGGCCTCCATGCATGGGCCTGTACAGGCGCATGGAGGGCCCAATTCCACTTGAATTTGTAAGTTAATCATCAGCAGATGTAAATTGGACGTGCAAATTGTGTATGCTTAGCTCATGTAATGCAATTTTAATGAGTTTCCAAAATTGTACCAATATGTTCATGCTTTCGAAAATGCCATACCCGTAATTGAAACACAACCTTATGAGTAATGGTTGGAAATATTTTTGCACGAGGATTATTTGTTATGTTGATCAAAATTTCATTTGAAACTTGGAAATTGGTGAAAAGTGATCATGAAGTGTAGGGTGCAAAACATGTACATGTGAAAATTTCAAAGATGGCCAAACTTTAAGCACTTATGTTTCAATGATTCAAGCTCCAAATGACAAACTTTTCAACATCAAAGTTATATATCTTTTCAAGACAATCAATTTGGACTTACATTTTGCATCATTTATATTTTTGATGAAGAAGTTATGGGCACTTGAAGTTGGACTTTTTCACATTTCAATGCCTTTGGTCCAAAGTGACCTATAATGTTTTGCATCATCACATGTATTTATTTTAGGATTTTGAAATTTTTCTCAACATAACAATTGAATTAGACATCTCAAACTTTCCAATGCATTTGATCCCACCTCAAAATCATGAAAAATGAATGAATTATGTCTTTGGGAAGTTGACCCAAAATTAGGGTTTCAGTCAAAATGACCTATAATGTCTTGAAATGGATGATTACCTTCCAAACTTCAAATAAATTTTTGATGAACATTAAAGTTGTTCATATGGTTCTTAAGAACATTTTTGCTCTTGGGGTCATCTCCATTTGACAAACACATTAAAAGTTAGGTAATGATTTATTAAATAGATAATTAAATGAATTTGGCAAATCATTTTAATTGAAGGGAAATCAAATGCTAATTATATGAATCAATTCATAATCAAACTTAATTAAGAGTTATTAAGGTAATTAATTAATTAAAAATAATAATAATAATTATAAATAAATAAGGGATGCCACATCTGTTAGGTTTTAATTGTTATATGAATGATTGTTAATGGTTTGTATGAATATTATGGAGTGTAGAATTGTTGTTGAGTTAGTAAAACAAAGGTGTGTGAAAATGAGTGGAAAAAGGGTTCTTTAACTTTTTTACTAAATCTAAAAATAGTTTTGAACTAACTTTGTGAAAATAAATTAAATAACATAAACCCTATAACTTTAATTAATTAAAAATAAAACTTATTTCTTTGTGAAACTTTAATTAATTAAAAAATAAGGATTCAAAACAAACAAAAGAGTGACTCCAAAATACAAAAAATTGAAAAAACAACAAGCAAAAGTCTGTTAATCATAAATCCTAAGAAAATAAATAAATCACCGTAACCAAAATCAAAATTGTAGAAGATTCAAACACATTATTGAACCAAACTCGAACAAAAATTAAATCTAACCTACATAAAAAGTAATATAGATACTCATGCTTAGAGATATGAAAAAAAAAAAACAGTATCAACCTGGAGTGTCGTAACCATAATAAATTGGTTCCT
The DNA here is from genome assembly GCF_024323335.1 of Lathyrus oleraceus. NCBI lineage: Eukaryota > Viridiplantae > Streptophyta > Magnoliopsida > Fabales > Fabaceae > Lathyrus > Lathyrus oleraceus. The sequence continues at coordinate 343,011,920 of NC_066583.1, forward strand.
TCCTCTCTCTCCTCTCTCTCTCTCTTCTTTGTGCTCTCCCCTTTTCTCCTTCGATGCGTGGATTTTTGCTCGGATTGATGATGGAGGCTTTATGGTTTTAGTTGTTGTTGTTCTTTAGTGTGAAGAGCAACAACATTTTTAGGATATTGATTTTCTGAACAGCGGATGATGAAATTGGTGTAGAAAGTGAGGTTATTTATATATGAAGATTAGGTCAAGACAATAAATGTGATTGGTGTATCTAGGATTTGATTGAAACTTGGGGACCAAGTTTGTGCAAATTAGGAAGTATCCGTGAACTTGTATCTTGTGATTGAGTTGATGATGAAAAAGATTGGTTTTGAGAACATTCTTATTTTATTTTTGGATTTTTAGACTATATTAAGCATAAAATCAAGGATTTAAAATATTTTTAAAAAAAACATATTAAAAACACCTACAAATAAAAAACGAAAAATGATATTTAAATACTAAAAAATAAGTTAACATTTATCTTTTTTACCCTTCTTTAATAAAAATAATACAAAAGAAAATAAATGTACAAAAGGAGTGCAATGAGATTTGTTTATACAAATATTATACTAACTAAAAATGAATATAATTGAATTAAATAAAAATAAAAATAAAAATAAGAATAAAAAATAAAAACAACTTTATTTTATTTTGATTATGATTGTTTTTTATTAATCACATTGATTCTATCCTAAAACAGAAAAAATCTAATAATTAAAAATCTTTTAAAATCTTTTTGTATTTTAAATAAAAATCAAATGAAATAAAATTACTATCCTAAAATGAAATATGAACAAGATCTTTTCAAATATTTTTTATTTTATGATTTTCTGCTATTTTTTGAATAACAAAAGAATAAAAGTGAAAATTAATTATGTTTAAAAATGTATAAATTAATAAAAAATAAAACAAAAATACTTTTTTGTTGTTGTGATTTTTGCTATAAAAAATTGAGATAAAGGTAAAAGGGAGAAAATTGCACTAAAATTGGGAAAACATGGGTTTCAAACCTGGGACCTCAAGCTAAACACACTCACTATACTACCAACTAAGATATCTCATTCGAAATGAATGCCCCTTTAACACCATACAAGGTAAGCCGGTCAAAATTTTGGGTGACAAAAACTATTGATAATATCCTTTATCCTACATATGAGTTGTTATGTTTATTAAGTTTTTTTAACATATTTTACTTAGTATTAAGTAAGTTATGTGACAAAGGTAATAAAATATTGTCTAATTATTTTATATGTATTATCTTTAAAACTCCGAAATAAAATATATGTTTTTACTATAGAATTTTTTCGAAAAGACCATTACTATAGTAAAATTTATAAATGTTACATTTTATGAACTAACCTTATATATGTTGTAGATGTGGAATTTTGTGTTCATGCAGATAGTCTAAAAACTCATTTCCTAGAAGATAAAGATGCGGAAAATATATATATAAAAAATTAGTATCATTTAAAGAATCATTTGAAGCATCATAGGAATAATATATATTATCATATGAAGAATCATTTGAAGTATCATCTAAAGAATCGTCATATGAAGCATCATCAGAAGCATCATATGAAGAATCATATGGAGAATCATATGAAGAGGAATGTTTTGCACCATCAAATGCCAAGTGTCAAATCAAGAAAAGATGTATAATTTATATGTCCAAAGATTTCTCAAAGATCTAATGTTTTCAGAATTCTTTGAAATGGATTCATGGGTGAAGAATTTTTTGGAGCGAATATCACTAAGAAAGAAAAATCCATAATTGTATCTCATATCAAAATATTTAAAGAGATTTAAAAGAAATAATATTGAGTTTGGTTCCAGAAATAATCAAGGGAAGAAGTCCTTTAAAGCTTAATTTTTATTTGGTATGAGGTAAGTCATTTGGTAGAGAATATACTAGAAAAAATCCGATTATTCTTCTAAAAAGTGTTAAATTATTGCATCTTCATTATATTTATTTTTCTATTGACCATGTGTTGTAGAATTTTTTTTATAGAAAAGGGGGTCAGAAACCAAAAATGGAAAGTCAACAAAAGACTTTTGTTAAAAGAGTAGATCTCAAAGCTAGAGGTGACCATCTATAGGGAGAAATATGGTCTTATTCCTGCTTAAATTTTCCTATATGTGCATATTTTTAATTATGTAACTCATCCTTTTTATATGAGATATTACTGTATTTTATGTGTTGTTTCTTTTACCCCGCCTTTTTGATAATACCAAAATGGGAGAAGTATACTTTAGGAGGAGCATAATATACTCTCTTTATATGTGAGTGGGACTTTAACCATTCCAATATTTCAATTTTTTTATTTTACCACCTCTGTGAGAGATGTGTTATCATCATCGAAAAGGGGGAGAATATAGATCTATGTGATGTGAAGGTATAACCGTCAGTTGGTTTTGATGTTGACAATTGTCAAGAAGATTAAAATATGATAACTCTATAAGTCAAATATATTTTGGATGTTGATAGCTCTCTTCAAGATTCTTTATAGCAACTTTCAAATGGGAGTTGATTGCAGTTGCCTAGTAGCTCCAAATGATGACATCCGATCAAGAAGAAGATATCTCAAGCCTCATCTGTTGGAACAAAATTGGTTAATACCATATCCCTTGAGTTTTAATGGTACAAAATTATTTAAAGAACAATTGGGTATTCTAACATCTTTTCTAGTTTGCAGGAATTAAATAATTAAGAATAGATGAATAATTTCTTGAGAAATATGAATCTGAAGATCAGACTCTGGCTTTGAAGATTACTTCTGAAGACTCTGCCTCTGATGAAGATCCAGACTCTGAAGAAGTCAACTCTGAAGAAAGTCAACCTCTGGTGACTCAGACTCTGAAGCTTCAGAAGCCAAAAAGTGGACTCTGATGTGATCAACCTCTGAAGAGTGAAGTTTGAAGGAAAGTCAACCTCTGAAGCAGAAGCTCTTCTACCAAGGAAACTCTGACCAACTCAAAGACTTTTTGATCACGTGAAAACTTAAGGAAAAATCTAATCTTGGATTCCCGAGCCTTAATGGATAATTCCTCTTGTAGAAAGGTGCTTTATTGATATGTATAATCAAGTACAAATCTAGCCCAATCTTTTGGTGAAAGTCTCCAACGTCTCTTTTCTCCTTCTCTATTTAAGGAGAAGAAGGGCTGAAAAAGAAGACTACCAAGCTTTAATACACTGCTACGTACTCTGAACATGAACATTCAAAGAGAATAAACTATGTTAAATTTATTAGACTTAGAACATCTTAACATTGTGAATATTTTAGAAGTTCTTTATTCTTAGTTTTTCTAAGGTGTATTTTATCTACACCTCTGATTATATATATATATATATATATATATATATATATATATATATATATATATATATATATATATATATATATATATAGTGTAGTTATTACCCCAATCTCTTAACAATTTTTCATAGAGTTAGAAGTCTCTTACTTGTGTGTTTGAGAAAAGGAAATTTTTAGCTTGTGTGCTAGAGCAAGGAAGTCTTTAGCTTGTGTGATAGGGCAAGGAATTCTTATAATCGTGTGTATAAGCAAAGGAAGTCTCTTGCTTGTGTGCTTGAGCATTTGTAAGCAATTTGTTTATAGTGGAAATCTCTTAGAAGTACAAGGGGACTGGACTAGTCTCATGTTGTGAGAGAAACCAATATAACTTCTTGTGTCTTTTGTGCTTTTACTTTACTTGCTTCTGAACTATGTTACTGCTATTATTTGTTTACATCTGAATCAGATTCTGTTTCAGAATCTGATAAAGATATACAAGAGTTCAGACTCTGAGTGACTCTGATTCAGTGTATGAACTAAAGGTTCAGACTCTGACTAAGATCAATCAGAAGTAGAATAAGAAACAATTAAAGAAAAGTCAACACAAGTCAACCCCCTTCTTGTATTTTTCTCACCTTCAGTTGGCATCAGATCAAGATTTGTGCTAAACTCTTTACAGTGGTTAAGAAAATATCTTGATAAAAATACATATTCTTTATGGCTAATTCAAGTGGGGGTACTTCTCGTGGTGATAATAATCATTATCAACGTAAGTCTGAAAAGAACAATTATCTTGCTAGAGTTCCAACATTAAGTGGAGACTCTACTGAATTTGAATGTTGGAAGAGCAAGATGTATACTCACGTCATAGATCTTGATGATAAGTTGTGGGGTATTTTGGAAGATGGCATTAACGTTCAAGTTAATGGTGTTTTACAGAAAATCTCTCACTTATGCTCAGAAAAAGATCTACAAAAAATACCACAGAGTGAGAGGCATTCTTGTATATGCTTTGCCTCATTCTGAGTACATAAAGATCATTGAAAAATATTCTTCCAAAACCATCTTCAAATCATTATGTTCTACTTATGAAGGAAACCAACAATTTCAAGAAGCTAAAGCAAATAACTTGGTTCAACAATATGAGGTGTTAAGAATGAAAGAAAATGAGAACATTGAAACCATGTTCTAAAGGTTTCAAGTTCTTGCATTCTGACTTCAAGTTGTGAATAAGAGTTACACTACCTCTAATCATGTCAAGAGGATTCTTATGAGTCTTCCACTCAGATACAGACTAAAGGTGATAACTATTCAGGAAGCTAAATGGATTAGAACTAAATGAAGATGAAGAACCCATCAATAAATCAAAGTCTTTGCCTTTGAGATTTATTGGGAGGTTTGAGAAATCTTCTCAGCCTTCGGTGTAAAAAGAAACCACTAATACTGAAGCCTCTGATGAAGATTCAGATGATGATGAAATGACTTTCATCATAAAGAGATTTCAGTATCTTTCCAACAAGAACATAAGGTTCTCTAAAAAAATATATGGCTTTAGAGGAATAAGCTCCGTGATCAACAAAGATGATCAGAAGGATGCTTCAACTGTCAAAAGACTGGTCATTTTATAGCTAATTGTCTAGAGCCTTAGAAGGACAAAGCTAAATAGGAGAGCTTCCAAAATAAAAATTGTAGAAGTAAGTTCAAGAAGAGTTTCATGGCAACATGGGATTAACTTGATGATGAAGAAGAAGTTGACAAGAGCAAAGAAGAAGCTAATTAGATTTGGTGGCTTCAACATTCTCAGAATCATAAGTTGATTCTGACTCATATTCAGAGGATGCATATGAGGTATTCTCTAAACTTTCTAGATCTTATTTAATTACTTTTTTTCAAGATCTTATGGATAGATTTCACTAGAAAGCCAAACATATGAAAATCATAAAAAAGAAATACGGTCTTATAAAAGATGAATTAAGCTTTTCTAAATATAATATTAAAATAATTAAAAGAGGTCATATTTGTTTTGTGAAAATATGTCTGGAAAACCTCTTAATGAGTATGAGCTGGCTCTTCAGGAGTTTGTCATAGTTGACTTTAACAGAACCAAACTTTCATCCATGATCTATGGTGTGAGTAGAAGCAAAAGAGAATGTCTTAGTTATCATCAAAAATCTTTTAATCCAAGGACTGAAAACTTGATTAAACCATCAGACTCTCCTTCTTCAAGCTCTTATAAATAGGGTTGTGCCCTCATTTTGTCCATGCTAGTAAAGCAAAGAGTTCAAACCAATCAGGACTTATAACGATAGAGTCGTAGGTTCTGAAGAAATTAGAACCTGAGATCCCAAGATTAAAGTTCCTGAAGAAATCAGAACTTGAGATCTCAAGGTCAAAAGTTCTAATGAAATCATAACTTATGATTCTTAAGTCAAAGGTTCTAAAAGAATCATAACCTGAGACCTCAAAATTAAAGGTTCTGGAGAAGATATTGTTGGTGTAAGCCCTAGACGCCAATACTTTTGGTACTTGTATCAAATTATTTATTAATAATAAAATGCTTTTTCTTTATTATGTTTGTTTAATAAAGTCCCTAGAATAGATAGTCCATTTAATGTATCAAGCGTGACTTAATCATGAGATCCCATTAAACATAAGGACACCATTCTTAAAGTATTCGTAGTCGAGCTTTGTTGTGAAGTGGGATAACATTAAAGCATTAAGATTATTATGTATATAGATTGATGATCACATCTCATGGATCATGGATAAGGAGTTATCAAGTCTTAAACATAAATATGAATATTAGGAGTAATATTTATACTGGATTGACCCGCTATGAGAATACCATATAGAATGTTATGCAAAGTGTCATAAGTTATTCTCATGGTGATAGTGGTGTATACCATCCTTTGACCTGAAACCACTATGGACCATAGATGTAGAGTCGAGTGCTTTATTGTTGATCAAACATTGTCCATAACTGAATGACCATAAAGACAATTGATGGGTACTCCACGAAGCATGCTAAGGGACATGAGTGACCTAGATGGAATTTACCCATCCTGCGTAACAGGATAAATATCTATGGGCCCAATATTGAACTGGACAAGGATGACACGGTCTATGCCTTGTGTTCAATATAGGCATAGGGGAAAAAGGGTGATTGTACACATAAGTATTATCAGAAAAGGATTTGTCAGGTCACATGACATTTTCGTGTCTTGGGTAGCATTGATGTGTTGCTAGATACCACTCACTGTTTATTATGTTAAATACGTGATTTAATATAATTGCTAATGTCGCGAAAACCTACAGGGTCACACATAATAGGACGGATTGATGAGAGATAGAGTAAATAAGGAACACCATAAGGTACGGTGCACTTAAGTTAATTGTAGAACATCGTAAGGTATGGTGTACTTAAGTATAATATGAAATATGGTAAGGTACCACGCACTTAAGTGATTTTGGCATATCATAAGATATGGGCCACATACACTTAAGTGGGCTTTTTAGCTTGCAGCCCACACAAGTGGTTCTATAAATATAACCCTTCTGTAGAAGCATTTGCTCAGTTGAAATTTTCATTTCTCTCTCTCTCTCTCTCTCTCTCTCTCTTTCTCTCTCTCTCTCTCTCTCTCTCTCTCTCTCTCTCTCTCTCTCTGTCTCTCTCTCTCTCTCCCTCTCACTCACTCAAAGCCTTCATTCGTAGCAACTAGCACTGAGATTGAAGGAATTCGTTCATGTGGACTGAGTAGAGGCGTTGCCACCATTCAACGTTCGTGATCACTCCTTAGATCTGCATCAAAGGTTTCAATCGCCACAAGAGGTAAAGATTCTATCACTGATCATGCCCATTCGTAAGGATCACTAAAGGAGAAATTTTTAATTTCCGCTGCGTTTTGGATCGCTATTCTCCTTCAGATAGAACCTAAGACATCAACTCACAAGGTTCTGAAAGGTCAAAAACCTAAGAATAAGATGTGTTCAAGACAATAAACTTATAAACCTAAATTCTTGAATAATCCAAAGCTCAATTACAAAGCAAAGGCACAAAATAAGAGGAAGTCTTGTAAAAATAACCTCAAAGGACCCATAAGAGTATGCGTACGAAATAATGAGTTTATTTTTGTTATAGATATGCTGAAAGGGAAGAACAAAGCAACAATCTTAGTTCTAGGAAAATGGCTAACTTTAATATTCAACAAAAGAAAATCCTATGTCCCAAATCCTACTCAAAAGGAGGAAGAAAATATGAAATCTAGAAGAAACCAGTAAGGCAAGATTATTGGTACTGGGAAGACTAAATCTAATTTATCAGAAGTTGGTGCTTTATATACTTAATCAATCTTTCAAGATCATCTAGTTGATATGGCCTCTAAAAAAGGCTCATGATGGTTATCATAATAACATTGTTGAAATAATGTTGTTCCTCAAAGAACAATCTCATTAGTAGATCTGAAGTTGCACAAAGTTGAAAATCTTGTCAGTAGTTCATATCAGAAGACTCTCCAGAAGTTGGTGGATCAGAAGCTGGTGATACATAACCAAATCCAACATCTGAATCACAACCAGAGTAAGCAAGTCCTGAAGAATCTCCTTGTGACTCTTAAGAAGCTACTCACTCCAAAAAGACCTTCAAGTATAAGTCTTCTCATCCAAAAGAGTTGATCATTGGAAATAAAGATAGTCCTTTGAAAATAAGATATGTATTCAGAGAGTAGCAATAAATGATGGACTTATCTCCATGATTGAACCAACTTATATTGATGAAACCTTATCAGATAATGGATGGATTATAACAATGCAAGAAGAACTGAACAAATTTCAAAGGAATCATGTGTGGTATTTGGTCCCCAGACATCATAATAAGAACATCATTGGAACAAAATGGATATTCATAAACAAGCTGAATGAGCAATGAAAGGTGGTAAGAAACAAATCTAGACTGCTACTTCAAGGCTACAGTAAGCAAAAAGGTATAGGTTTCTCTGAAACCTTTGCACCAGTTACAAGATTAGAGGCAATCACACTTCTTCTCTCTTATGCTATTAATCGTGATTTTTTTTTATATCAAATGGATGTCAAGAGTTCCTTCTTAAATGGAGTTATTTATGAAGAAGTGTATGTCAAACAAACTCCTAGAATTTGAGGATTCAGTCCACCCATATTTTGTTTTTAAATGCAAGAAATCACTTTATGGACTGAAATAAGCTCCAAGAGATTGGTATGAGAGACTAAGTAATTTCCTATTAGAAAATGGATTTCAAAATTGTCATGTTGACACAAAACTGTTCAGAAAGACTTTAAATAAGGAAATCTTGATTGTCTAAGTCTGTCAAAAGTTGTATGAAGGTATGATTGGTTTCTTACTATACTTAACAACTTTTAGACTTGATATTTTGAAATATAAGTTGGAATATTATCATATTTGTGGAAACATTATTCTCATCTTTTGTAAAAATACTGATGCCATTTGTTTAACTAAACATCAAGTTCAACATTCTAGAACCAAGCACGTAGAAGTAAAACATTATTTTATTAGAAACAATGTTCAGAAAGGTGTAATAGATATACAGTTCATCAATGGACTGATACATTTACCAAGCCTCTTATAATATAAATATTTGATTAAAAAAAATCTGAACATACAATTTTTGAAAGATTAGTGCTTGTTTCTGGATGGAGGATCGGAAGTTGAAATGATCAAAAGATACTATGATCAGAGCTCTGAACCAACTTCTGATTTGTGGAAGCCTCTGAAGCATCTCAGCCTCTAATGCTCAGAACTAGATTGATTGGTTCATATAGCATATAAGTGGTTTTTATGTTGAAAAATTATTATGACCACCTATGTGTCACAAACCTCAATATTTTGACTTGGTCTTTTATCTGATAAGTTTTATAGTTTGTTCTTACTTGCTCATAGTATGAGTCATATTAACTGGGGGTTTGTATTTTAATTATAGTAAAACAAAATCACGTCATGATTCTTCTGAGTCAAAGATTTATTTTTCAACATGTTTTAAAATTTCTAGATGAAATGGTTGAAAAATGCTCTGAAAGCTCAATATCAGTGATTGAATCAGAATATTCGTGGGTAATAAAATTATTATAAGAATATATGGGAAAAGGATCTGCTTTGTTGTTCAAGGTAAATGAGGACAAGATTCAGAATTAGGCTCTGAAAACAACAGTTAAAAAAGAAAAAGTTACATCCTTTAGACTTGGTCAACATGCTCATCATAAGTTATGAGGAAGTCAATATAGTCCTGATCATCATATGAGTTGGACTCAAATTCTTCAACATGATCCTTCTTCTTGTTGGGGTTCTTCATTGTTGTCTCTAAAGTTCTCCTTATCTTGGAGGCCTCGACACATGTGCTTGAACCTTCAACTTCTATGGCGTTTTGAGCTTTTGCAGCTTCAGTCAATCTGATTTTCTCTTACCTCTTTTGCTTATTCACAAGCTTGCTAATCTCCTTAGAAAAATCTCTCCTTAAATTCTTATATTTCTTTCACTTTCCCATAATACTTGAAAAGAGAGGAGTTTGAAAGAAAAGGAATGTGATCTTGTTGATAACACAAATCTGCTCTTTAAAGACTGTCTGGGATAATGCCTAGTCAGATTTTACCTCGGTGCCCTAATAAATGCAGGAAAGAGAAGCTGGTCTTAGTCTTCAGGCACGTCTCCCTAGTTCTGATCCCTACTTATCTATGCTTAGTTGTCAGAACCGAGATTTAACCACCTTGAAAATTGAAGATCCTTTTATCAACCATACTAGCCCAAACTTTTTCAAAACATTTTTTTGACTAGAGCGAAGTAAAGATTACTTTTAACTCATATTTATTCAGAATTATTTTCCCATACATTTATTTTTCTTCAGTGTCTTTTCTTTCACTTATTGTATATCTTTTTGTTGATGACAAATGGGGGAGAGATAAAGAGTATTTAAGCACCTGAATCTGATGATTATATTTCTACTGCTTAATTTCTGAAGATGTATGTTACTGTGTTGTTAAAGGAATTTAATTAACATAAATAGGACTTAGGGGGAGCTTATAAACCTCGCCCCTTGACTATCAGACTAAGGGGGAGCTTACAAATTTCAGACCTTGAAGTCAACATGTTAATTAAAAGAGATTTAATTAACCTGGATATGACTTACGGGGAGGTTACAAACCTCACCCTTTGGACTATCAGACTCAGGAGGAGCTTACAAACCTCTGATTCTAATGTCAACAAGTTAATTAAATTGACAACCATGGTTCTTAAATACTTAAGTTTGTCATCGTAAAAAAGGAGGAGATTGTTGGAACAAAATTGGTTAATACCATATCCCTCGGTTTTGATGATAACAAAGTATTTAAAGAACAATTGGGTATTCTAACATCCATTCAAGTTTGCAGGAATATAATCATTAAGAATAGATGAAGAATTGCTTAAGGAATATGCATTTGAAGATCAAACTCTAGCTCTAAAGATCACTTTTGAATACACTGAAGGAGAATGGCGATCCAAAATGCAGCGGAAATTAAAATTTTCTCCTTTAGTGATCCTTACGAATGGGCATGATAAGTGATAGAAATTGTTACCTCTTGTGGTGATTGAAACCTTTGATGCAGATCTAAGGAGTGATCACAAACGTTGAATGGTGACAATGCCTCCACTCAGTCCACATGAACATATTCCTTCAGTCTCAGTGCTAGCTACTACGAATGAAGGCTTTGAGTGAGAGAGAGAGAGAGAGAGAGAGCGAGAGAAACAAAATTTTCATCTATGAAATACTTATGCACAGGGGTTCTATTTATAGAACCACTTGCGTGGGCTGCAAGCTAAAAAGCCCACTTAAGTGTATGTGTCCCATATCTTATGGTATACTAAAAAATCACTTAAGCGCATGGTACCTTACCATACTTTGTACTCTACTTAAGTGCACCGTACCTTACGATGTTCCACAATCCACTTAAGTGCACCGTACCTTACGGTGTTCCTTATTTACTCTATCTCTCATCAATCCGTCCTTTTGTGTGTGACCCAATATGTTTTCATGACATTGGCAATTATATTAAATCACGTATTTAATATAATAAACAATGATCGATATCTAGCAATACATCAATGCTACCCAATGCATGAAAATGTCATGTGATATGATAAATCCCTTTTTGTGATAATACTTATATGTACAATTACCCTTTTACCCTTATGTCTATATTGAAAACAAGGCATAGACTGTGTCATCCTTGTCCAGTTCAATATTAAGCCCTTAGACATTTATCTTGTTACGTAGGATGGGCGAATTCCATCTAGGTCACTCATGTCCCTCAGCATGCTTCGTGGAGTACCCATCAACTGTCTTTATGGTCATCCAGTTACGGATAATGTTTGATCAGCAATAAAGCACTCGACTCTACATCTAGGGTCCATAGTTGTTTCAGGTCAAAGGGTGGTATACACCACTATCACCATGAGAATAACTTATGAAACTTTGAATAACATTCTATATAGTATTTTCATAATGGTTCAATCCAGTATAACTTTCACTCCTAATATTCATACTTATGTTTAGACATGATAACTCTTTATCCATGATCCACGAGATGTGATCATCAATCTATATACATGATAGTCTTAATGCTTTAATGTTATCCCATTTCATAACAAAGCTCGACTACGGATACTTTAATAATAATGTCCTTATGTTTAATGGGATCTCATGATTAAGTCACACTTGATACATTAAACGGACTAGCTATTCTAAGGACTTTCAAACAAACATAATAAAGAAAAAAAAGCCTTTTTATTATTAATAAATAATTCGATACAAGTACCAAAAGTATTGGCCTCTAGGGCTTACACCAACAGGCACTGCCTCTGATGGAGATCCAGACTCTAAAGAAAGTTAGCCTCTGGTGACCTAGACTTTGAAGCTTCAAAATCCAAGAAGTGGACTTTGATATGATCAGCCTATAAAGAGTGATGTTTGAAGGTAAGTCAGCCTATGAAGCAGAAGCTATTCTACAAAGGCAGCTCTGACAGACTCAAAGACTTATTGATTACATGAAGACTTAAGGAAAACCCTCTTCTTGGATGCTTGAGCCTCAACGAATAATTCCTCTTGTAGAAAGTTACTTTTTTTATATGTCTAATCAAGTGCAAAGCTAGCCTAACCTTTTGGTGAAAGTATTCAACGTCTATTTTCTCTATCTCTATTTAAGGAGAAGCAGGGCTGAAGAAGAAGACAACCAAGCTTCCATACACTGCTATAGCCTCCGAACATTGACATTCGCCGAGAAGATACTTCATAAAATTTATTAGGCTTAGAACATCTTAACATTGTGAATATTTTAGAAGTTCTTAAGTCTTAGACTCTTTCTAAATTATATTTGTCTACACCTCTAATTGTATATCAAGTGTAGTTATCACACAAATCTCTTAAGAATTTCTTATAGAGTTAGAAGTCTCTTACTTGTGTGTTTGAGAAAAGAAAATATTTAGCTTGTGTGCTAGAGCAAGGAAGTCTTTAGCCTGTGTGCTAGAGCAAGAAAGTCTTGAGCTTATGTGCTTGAGAGAGGAAGTCTCAGACTTGTGTGTTTGAGAAAGGAAGTCTTATACTTGTGTGTATAAGCAAAGGAAGTCTCTTGCTTGTATGCTTGAGCATTTATAATCAGTTTGGTTATATTGGAAATCCCTTATAAGTACAAGGGGATTGGATTACTCTCAGGTTGTGAGAGGGACCTGGATAACTACTTGTGTCTCTTGTGCTTTTACTTTTCTTTCTTCTGAACTATATTCCGGTGCTATCATTTGTTTACATATGAGCCAGATTCTGTTTCAGAATCTGATAAAGATATACAAGAGTTCAAACTTAGAGTGATTGTGATTTAGACTATAAATCGAAGGTTCAGACTCTAATTAAGATCAATCATAAGTAGAAGAAGAAAAAGTTAAATAAAAGCCAACACAACTCAACCCCTTATTCTTGTGTTTTTCTCACCTTCAGCACCATCCTGATGAATCAAGTTCAATAAATGTATGGAAGTTAATTAAGAAGTCTTTCTAATCAACTAGGACATCTAACTCATCTCCTAATTGATTAAGGCTTTTGTTAAATTGATTAAAGTAAAGAGAAACAACTTCTAGTCAATAACCAAGGACATTAATCAATTAAAGTATATTGTAATTTTAGGGTTTCCTTTTTTAGATTAAGGATGTCATTTTTTAGGTGACTTAATCGATTAAAATATTGTTTTAACCCATTGAATCATTTATTTAGCCCATGTTCCTAAATAAAGGAAGCTTATACTCATTCCATTGTACACCAAATTTTGAAATAAGAAACCTCTATACTAATTTCTACTCTCTTTATTTCTAATTTTATTTTCGCTAGAGTTATCACAGTGAAGAAAGAGTGAAAAGTACGTTTGAGAGTTGTGTTATACTGGTGATGTGCTTAATTTTTCTATTCAAAGGTGTGCTTCTCATATGTAATATATGTTTAAAGTTTTTTAAGGTTTCAATCTAAACCCGATAAAAATCTTGGGTGAAGGTTCTTGAGTTAAGCCTGTGTGAAAGCTATGTTTGTTGTTAGAAGGTTCGTGGATTGATTTTTTGTAAAAGTTCCTAGTATTGTTAAAGGTTGTTTGTGTTGATCATTTAAAAGCTCAAAGTTGATTTTAACAGAACTATCAAGAGGAAAATTTTGGGGATAGGAGAAGACCAAGTGGTTATGTTGAACATCTATAAATATTCGGTGCAATATCTATATCCATTATCTTCTTACTTTTCATTATTTGTTTTATTTTTGTTGCGTATCTCTCTTCTTTGTGTCATTCTTTCTATATTTTTGTAGAAATTTCTTATTTTTTTTAATCTAAACTAATATAAACGTTTAATAATATCAAAGATTTTATAAATTAGTTTTTCTATTTCGAATGTCACAATCCCCCTATCATGTTTGGAGTCACTTGGTCAACAGAACTGTTGAAAGTAATTCAACATTCAATATTAGTTTCAGTTGCATTTACATTTATAATTACATTTGAATTTGAGATTAGTTTGAATTTGAATCTTTGTATAAAACTCAGATGAATGTTAATTTGTAACATAGTCTTACACATTTCCAAAATTGAGAAAGTTATTTCGAAAACTCTCTCTCTCTCTCTCTCTCTCTCTCTCTCTCTCTCTCTCTCTATATATATATATATATATATATATATATATATATATATATATATATATATATATATATATATATATATATATATATATATATATATATATATATATATATATATATATATATATATATATATATATATATATATATATATATATATATATCTTCATCTTCTTCATTCTTGTGCATTGTTAATGGAGATTCAATGTTGAACTCTAACAATTGGTATCTAGAGCTCCGGTTTGATTCATAGGAAACATAAATGTAGTGAGGTGTGTGATTGATTTTGTTTCTAAAATTCGCGTTGAATTGAAATTCGAATTAGAGAGAATCACGGATCTTGACTCTTAGGGTTTGGAAAACACGAGTGTTGGTGAGAACTGAGTGATTTGAACAAGAATGAAGATGAACGGTAGAAAGGGTAGCTTGAACAAATTTTTTCCAGTATTCGATGGAAAGAATTGGAATCAATTATCGATTCAAATGTGTGTGTTGTTTGGAGCTCAAGATGTTCTTGATCTCGTCAATGACAGTTACATGCAGGTTGCACAAAAATGAAATAGAAGCGCAAAGAACTGCTTAACGAGAAATGAGTAAGAAAGATCATAAGGTGTTGTTTTATATCCATTAGTGTATGGATACAAAGATGTTTGAGAAAATTGTTAATTCGACGACAACGAAGGTGGCGTGGGATACACTGGTATGGTGCTATGGTGGTGACACATCAGTGAAGAAGGTAAAGCTACATTCTCTATGTAAGAAGTATAAGAATCTTAGTATGAAGAACAATGAGAAGGTGTCTGATTACATTTCCAGAGTGATTATAGTCACCAAAGAGATGAAGTCTTGTGGAGAAACGCTCTCTGAATAAGTAATTATTGAAAAGGTACTAAGATCACTTACTCCTTAGTTTGATTACATATTTGTAACCATAAAATAATCTAAAGATACTAGAACCATTAGATTTGAAGAGCTTCATGGTAGCTTAGAGGAACAAGAGTTGCGTCAGACTGAAAGAAACTCTGAACAAGAGTTAGAACAGGCTCTGAAAGATCAGACTCTAAAGGCTTCTTCTAGAAATAAGAACCATAAGAAAGAATGGCTAGAGAAAAAGAAACATTATGATGGTGGTGTTCAAAATTAATAACTCCCCAATTTTGATAAGAGATAGGTTTAGTGCTACATTTGCAACAAGTTTGGCCATTTTGTTGTTGATTGCTGATCAAGCAAGGTTAGTAAGGGTGAAGAATCCAACATAGCTAGAGTAGATTTAGATGATGAACCTATGCTATTGATGGAATCTGATAATGTAGGTGGATCAATGGTAGACTGGATGTATGTGGACATTGATTGCTCAAACCAGCTAACTTGAAACTGATAATGGTTGGTTGATTTTAACTATGGTAAAAGTACCAAAATCAGATGTGTTGATGATGAGTATTTGAATGATAAAAGAATGAGTATTAGAGTTAAGTTGAATAATGTAAAAATTGTACTGATCAAGGATCTAAGGTATGTTTATGGCATGAATAACAATCTGATGAGCGTAGGTCAGCTGATTGAAAAAGGTTTTTTCAGTTATGATGAAGGACAATCTCTTGAAGTTAGATGAATGTAATCAGAAGCTGATTATGCAGTTTGAACTGGGAAGAAACAGAACATTCAAAGTGAATGTTGCAACAACAGACACTTAATGCCTTAGTGTAAGAAGTGCTGAAGGTGAAAGTGATATGTGGCATAAGAGATTAGGGCATATGAACTACAGAAGCTTATGGCATATGAGTTCAAAGAAATTGGTACATGGAATTCCTAAGATTGTGGCACCAGATAAATCATGTGATATATGCATGAGAGGTAAACAACAAAGATTACCATTCTCATCAGAAATTCCTCCAAGAGCAACTCATGCTTTGGGTGTGGTGCATTCAGATGAATGTGGTCCATTTTAGGTACCTTCACTTGGAGGAAACAAATACTTTGTCTCATTTGTAGTCGAGTTCACAAGAATGACATGGGTAAAACTCATTAAGTTCAAACATGAGGTGTTTGCTAATTTCCAGAAGTTCAAAGTGACGACTGAAAATCAAACTGGACAAAGGTTAAAGATCCTCAGAACTGATGGTGGAGGTGAGTCCAACTCAATAGAGTTGAAGAAGTTCTGTGAGGAACATGGTATTGAGCATGAGATGACTTCTCCATAAACCCCATAACATGATAGTCTTGATAAAAGGAGAAATAAAACTCTTCTTGACATGATAAGGAGCATGTTAAAGGAGAAGAATTTGCCTAAGGAATTGTGGGGTGAAGCAATTCCCACATCAGCATATATGCTCAACAAATGTCCAATGAAGAAGTTAAAGAAAGTAGTTCTAATTGAGAAGTGGATTAGAAGAAAGCAAAGTGTTAACCATTTCAAGGTATTTGGTTCAGTATGTTACAAACATATACCAGATGCTACTAGAAGGAAATAAGATGACATAAGCAAAGTCAAGTTACTTATAAGTTATCACAGTACATGTGCTTATAAGCTCTATTTCCTAGTCACCAACAAAGTTAAAGTAAATAGAGATGTCATAGTGAAAGAATCAGAAACATGGGATTGGATAAACTCTCAATCCAAATCTAGTGCATTGTCAAAACTAGAGTCTGATTCTACATATAAAGGAGATTCTGCCTCTGAAGGTGATTCTGACTCTGAAAGAGAGCCTGAATCTGAAGATGACTATGAATCTGAAAGTGAGTATGGCTCTGAAGAAGACTTTGACTCTGAAGGTGAGTCTAACTCTGATGGTAGATTTGAGTCTAAAGGTAATCCAGACTTTGAAGGTGATCCAACCTCTAAATGTGGAACTTCTAAAAATGGAACTTCTAAAGGTGGAGCTTCTGAAGGTGAACTTAGACAGTTCTAGAGGCCACAAAGAGTTTTACAGATACCAAGAAGACTTTCAAATTTTGAGTTACTGCAACATACTGAGATTGATTCTGAAGGAGAAGTCATACATAGTACCATGATGGTGGAATCTGAACCTATCAACATCAATGAGGATCTCAAGAAGAAGTGTGGGTGAATAATGTTAGACGATAGGCTTAGATATAGAGGGGGTGAATATAGCACACATTAAAAACTTTGACTAAAAATAGTTTTGAAAAATTTATTACAAGCAGAAGTGTCCCGGATCAAAATCGTCTAACCAAACCCGCTATCAAAAAGCTCAAATATGCGTAACAATAATCACTGTATGATAATGAATCACAAATTGACCAAATAAAATTAATCACAACTAGTTGAATGCAAAGAAACAAGGATAGACTACTTCCAATGATAATTCACAACAAAAAAAATCAATTGAGACAATTTGTCAAACACCAAGTGTGCATCGATATTGTTTGGAATTTTATGTGGTATTGTTGATCTTAAAATCCAATCACAACCTAAAGGATTGTGATCAACTCAAAAAAACCAATTTTAAAATATAATCAAAAATATTTTCCAAACGAATTAATTGTACGGCCGATTAAATTAACAATTTGCAAATCGAGAATAAAAGATAGATAGATAGATAGATAGATAGATAGATAGATAGAGAGTACATAAGGATTTGGTTAGGCAGTTCCACAATCGACCTCGCTATGGGTATGCCTGCCCTTAAACCGAACTCGAATTGAGATAATAAAATTAACCTTACTTTGCAAATGTATGTATACAAGACAGATGTAACAATCCAACCCTACAAACCTTATGTTTGATGTTAATTCTGACACCTTTTCTTCCCTTGATCAAAGCTTGATCAAGTAACCCAACAATGCCAATTTGATCCACCGTCTCACACTACTTCTTTATAAGAAACTCCTTGTTCTTAAAGCTTTCACTCAATCGGATCCAAAATGCGCAATTGTTGTAACCCAAGATTTACCAATACGATCCACCGTCCCACGCTACTCCTTTGCAAGAACCTCCCGTTCTTCAGAGACTTCACTCGATCGGATTGGAATTGCATAATCTTGTCTAAAAAATTTAAACCCTAAACGAACTTGAAGGAAAATCCCATCCCTAATTTCTTATTTTAAACCCACAAAAATCTCAACCTAATTTACAATACAATCAACCTAAATTGGAGGTTTTCAACCCTAATTCTAGATCGCATCCAAACAAAGAATGATTATATGTAGTTTATTTGTGTGTATGCATAGAATGAGGTTGAACATGATGAGAATACTTTGAAATCCTAGTTTAGTATAAGTTTTACTCTCTAGAAACCTTACTAGAAATGATGCATGTATGAAATATTTATATGCATGCATGTTTGGAGGCAAAAGGAATGCAAAAGATTTGAAAAAGTTGTGAATGTTTGGAAAAATATATTGCATGAGCCGACCTATGAAAGCCATGAGCCGACCTATTTGACGCATGTGTCAATCTGTATAGGTCATGCATCGACCTGTAAAGGTCATGTGTTGGCCTGTAGAGGTGACACGTCTAACAGAGCTTACAGGCTTTAAAAATGCAGTACATGCGCCGACCTGAAAAATGATGTGTCGACACCTAGAAATATATTTCTTCTATGTGTCGACCTGAAAGATGTATTTATCGACACATAGGTTAATTTTCCCATAAAAATTGTTTTTAACGCATTTTTGATGTATGATACCTTTTTCAACTTATTTCCAAATTCTTTTATGCCTCCTAATGCTAAGATGCACATCAAGAATTAGAGGATACCATCCAATATACATTAACGCTAAAGAATCCTAGTTTTGACATCATACAAAATACATATAATAGAAAGTTTCACTCACAAATGCTATGAAGGAAGAGCTTGAGGCCATTGAAAGAAACAAAACATGGGAATTGATTGTTCTATCTCAAAACAAAAAGCCATCAGTGTGAGATGGGTTTTCAAGATAAAGTTAAAGCCAAATGGTTCAGCTGCTAAGTATAAAGCAAGGTTAGTAGCTATGGATTCCTACAAAAGTCTAGTTTAGACTACTTTGAAGTGTTTGTGGTTGTAGCTAGACATGAAACCATAAGGTTGTTTATTTTTGTAGCTGCAAATAGGAATTAGCCTTTGATATATTTAGATGTAAAGTAAGCTTTTCTAAATGGTCCATTGCAATAGGAAGTTTTTATGTTACAACCTTCTGGCTTAATGAAAGAGAACAAATGAGGGATGGTGTACAAGCTGCATAAAGCCTCGTACAGGTTGAAACAAGCTCCAAGGGTTTGGAATTTGAAAATTGATTCATTTTTCAAGCATTTGGGATTCAAGAAATGTGAAATGGAATATGGTGTGTATGTATAACATACTTCTGAAGGCAATGTGATTCTGGTGTGTTTTTATGTGGATGACATACTTCTGACAGGGAGTTGTACTTCTGAGATAAACAAGTTCAAAAAGGTGTTGATGAATGCATTTGATATGAATGACCTTGAAAATATGGTAAATTTTATAGGGATGGAAAATTTTCATTATGAGAAGGGAATTATTATGCACCAACTGAAGTATGAACTTGAGCTGCTGAAGAGATTTGAGCCGATGAATTGTAAGTCAGCAGTCACACCTTGTTATCCGCCTGAAGTGTCTTATCCCTTTTTTGATTCAGATTGAGCCTTATATTATCCTTTTCCAAACTAATATTACCAAGCTTAGATCAGAGATCAACGCTCTCTTTCTCTAATGCCTTGATAATTCTCTTCGGCATGTCAACTTCAGAGATAGGATTAACAGTGAGTTCGGGAGGCTTGATGCTCATAGACCGCTCTGGTGGAAATGGAAGCAATATCTCTTTAACCTTATCCTTAACCTATTGGGTGTAATCTTCCTTGACTATGCAGTTCTTCTTACCCATTTCAGCTCTTCCTTGAGGACATATATCTCCTCAAGCTTTGGTAATCTTCTTGAGTAACTCTGGATTGTCGACCCCTTCCTATAAGATAAAATCTTCCACATGCTTGGAATCAGGTTCGTCCACCATCGGGTATCCCAACTGACGTGGTGCCAATCTCAGATTGTAGTTGATTCCACCTTTTGTACCAATAAGAGATACATTAAGTAAATCGCCATAATTGAGGATGAGTTTGACATTTTCTAGAGTACCAAGAAATATCTCCAACATTCAAGGACATGATCCTTTGAGACCACATCAGATTGTCTTTATTCTCAATGAAATGACCTTTGTTGGGTAGATGCGAAATAAACCATCTACATAACAAGAAAATACAACATACAATGGTCCCCTTCTTCTTCTGAGTCCTCACGTGGATAGAGTAGTAAGTATCAGCAAGAAGAGTAGGACTGGGATTCTTGGTTAGAAAGATATGGATAGCAGTAAGATCCACAAACTCCTCAATATTGGGGAACAATACAATCTCATAGATGAGTAAAACTAGAATAGCGTTGAAATCCATCTAGCTTCCAGCGTCGGTAAAAGTAGTGGCCTTATCTACCAAAACTTCGAGGCAAAACCATGAATTCCACCTTTAAGCTTGAAGTTAAGCTCCATTTCCTTCTTCTCCATATGGAAGGCTTCAACAATAATATGAGATTTAGGAGTTCTTTAGTGCAAACAAAAAGAACTCAATTCTTAATCCCAATCCCCAAAATATGAGAGTATTCTTCCAAAGTCGGTGTTAACTGATAATCTTGAAAGGTAAAACATCTCAGCAAAGGGTCATAAAATTGCACAAGAGTGTGAAGAGTTGTGGTGTTGACTTCAGTATTGAGAATTCCTAGGAGATTTCCATAATATTTCTTGAACTCCTCTTTATTTTCAAGAATCAGACGTGCCCCTAGTCATTTCAAAGCTTTCAACTGTGGTTCCACAAGCTTGTAATTGTGAATGCCTCTTCTGTTAGAAGTCATACTTTGTCTCGAGTACTCAATCAACAAATTGGGCTCTTGGATTCCTGGAAATGCATAAGCATAAAATGATTTTATTATGATGTGATGACAATGTATGATGGAATGATATGTGTCGTACCCCAAAATTTTCCCTCCCATTTTCTTCTTTGATTGGAGATTCATCTGCCCACATTCACATTTCATTCACATGCATCATAATGCAATCTCATAGATTCAATGGTGGTGTTTATTTATGCCTATTGAAAGCTAGGGTTTGGCTTGAGGCTCAACCCCTGGGATTGTGGTGATTCTTATCATTTGGAATCAAGAAGGGTGAAGCCCTAATTTTCTTGTGCTTAGGGTTGTGGTTCATGAAAGTTTAATCATGACATTCATTTGTACCAAAACCCTAATTCATGTCTCTTAGGTGACTGTGGTCAACTATTGATTTCTTGGTCAACCAGTTGACCAAAGTCAACCATTCCAATCATGATCTTCCTAAACCTAACTTGTCTTGTTGGCATGCCATTTCCATATCATTTTAACATTAATCAATAATCATGTTTTATGTAGATGGTAGCACTTACATTGTTTCTTTCCATTGATTTCATTCCATTTGCATTAACCAAACCATGGAGAACTGAGGTTCCAAAAGCAGTTAATTCAATTCAAATTCTCATGCTCGTATCCATTTATACTTTGCATTCAATTAACATTTTTGAGCTTGTCAAAACACTTCATTTGACTTTTCAAGAGTATTTGAACATTAATCATCTCAAACCCATTTTCAATTTAATTTTGAAACTTTTCAAATAACATTTTGGAACATTTCTATTAAATCAATTACATTTTGGATTTCAAAAAAATATTCCAAGTTGACATTAGAAACAATTTCAATTAACCTTTTTAAAATCCATTCGATTAACTTTTAAAACCATTTCAAGGTTAACATTTTCAATTCCATTTCAAGTTCATTCACTAATATTTAAGTTCCATTTTAAATCAAACATTTAAATTTATTAATCTTTATTAAAATCCATTAATTTGTAATTAACAAGATCTTATCAACTTTTAATGTTTTCATTAATTCAATTTCAAACATTCATGCCTAAACATTCATTTTTAGCTTGCAAACATTCTTCAATTAATAACTACAAAGCTTACATTATAATTTCAAAAGACATCATGACAAACCAATTCAATTCCAATTGTTGACCTTAACCAATAACTCCTAGTTCACACGACAATCAAACCATATTCAAACATATACTTCATACATTTGATACGGAAAAGAAAGGGAAAATTCGATTGAATCTTGAATAAAAAAATTGCATCGAGTAAGTGTTTATTACATAAGCATGGTCCATAATCATCACTCGCATTTACATGGCACAAGCATACTACATGGTCTTATCCTAATGCTATGGCACCATGTTACATCCTAATGACTAATACATAGGCATAACAATACATGGCTTGAATCAAATATGAAAAGAGTTTGGGAAGCCCTTTTCCATGGGGTTTCTACACTTCTATTGGCCTTGTTACATCCATCTATCTATTTTCCACATGGGACCTGCAAAACAGACCTGCACAATATCTTAACATCAAGGCATACCCCATAACATAATCAGATTCAAACCATAATCGAATCAAGAAGTCATTTCATAACAAGAAAGGAATTTCATATCTTATATTTCATAGCTAATAGTTTAATTTTCCTCCTTTTCATCTAACGACTTTACTCCCTAACAGCAAGCTAACTGTCACATGAGTCAATAACATAATTGAATAGATGCAACAAAATTGGAGAAAGAAGCTAACAGAATAACAGAAATCGACATTTCAAACTGAATTTCTAACTAATTACTGATTTAATAGTGAATCTCATATTCATTTCTAACAGAATTGGGAAGGATAGAATATTATAAATAGAACTCAGTTCTCCAACCTGAGATTTGGCTTTTCATTTTGCAATCTGAAATTTCAATCTCCAACTTGAGATTTTCTTTCATTCTGCAATCTGAGTTTCAGTCTCGAACCTAAAATTCCAGTTCTCCAACCTGAGTATTTTCTCTCTTTTCATCCTCCATTTCACCTCTGCAAAACAAACTGGAAATCAATTGCTTCACCATTCATAACCTTCATCACAAATATGCGACGCCTCAATAACAACAAGATCGAACTTGCAAACACATAGCGCAGTGAAGAGAATAAGAGAATTGGAATTGTAATTCGCACATGTTCGCATAACGATCCGGTAAGCTTATTCGATTCAATCTCAATTAATTTTCCATTTTCGTACGAGCAAGCGAACCGGAGAAATTGAAGACGCGTACACCAAAACGGAAGCCATGTTGATCTTTGAGGAATCTCTGCAACGTCGTGGCAAGCCGTGAGGAACATGAAGACGAATGTCGATTGCAGTAAGAAATAGAGAAGGGATGAGACTAGAGCTTTCCTACACTCATTCTGGATATCTTTGGGTGCGTGACGTTTGGCTTGTGGCTCATCGCATTCATCTTTATTCATAGACTTTAGCATAATTTGAATTACACAATTGTCAAGTCTTCTTCCACAACAAATGGCATAACATCAATAGGATCAATACAAAGGACCTCCTATCGGCAACTTGTTAATTTTGATTCGAGTTGCACACTATGAGCCTTAAGAAACAAAGAATGATGAGAGTGGAGAATTCCTATCCTTGTCTAGAATATCCTTGGGTACGGGACGAATGACCCAGTTGCTCAAGGTATTCGCCTTTGTTCATAGACTTTAGTGCAATTTGAATCATACAATCGACAAGTCTTATTCTTCAAGAAAGTACTAATCTTTCAACACTTTAATAGTGGAGTATCTTTTGCTATTAGAAACTTGTTGTTGTACACCCTCTTCCAATATATTCTTTGCCTTGTAAGGTGTTAAACCTTGACACTTTCTTTGCCATATAAGGTGTTAAACCTTGGCTATTTGATTTTGGTCTTTTCCTTTAGAGTCATAGACTCTTGCATCTAACTCTCTTTACCTTGTGAGGTGTTAAACCTTGGTTATTCAATTCAATTCTCGTCCCTGTGAGTCCTAGACTCTGGCACTTGATCTTCTTCGCCATGTAAGATGATAAACCTTAGCAATTCAGTTCCTTGACATCATCAGTTTCAAACTATGGTATTGATACCTTACCTTGAAGGTCATGAACCTTGACACTCCTTTTTCAGCCTTGAATGATAGTGTAACTTGGAAAATCAATCTTGTTCCCTTTTGTTTCTACTGTAGTAGGCTGAACTACGATTGCTCTAATTTTCTCATTGCACGATGAGAATACGTATGCACGGGGTTTCGAATCCTCTACGAGCATACTTATTTATTATTCCTGCCTTAGGGCATTTCTTCATTCATTTCCATGATGCATTCATATTCTACCGTCATTCACTTCATGTGATATACCAGTTATCTTTGAGCCAAATACACTACCTCTTTGTGCTCCGTCCTGCGTCACCTTATGAACCAAGAGCTATTTGGATCATTCCCAAACACTTAATTCTACGTATTTTTCGCCTTACCCTATAGAGGCAGCCATGCTAGCCCATGTACTGGTAAAATCCAGTTTTACTCTTGGGTTCATGTTTTCACCCTTGTTGGAGTTCAAAACACAATCCTTTGGTTTAGACCATATTTGTTATCACAACTTCTTTTCATCTCCCTTCACTAGTTCTTTGAACTACGGAGTGTCGCAACGCGAAAAACAACCGGCGGGAAAAGCTAAAACAAATAGAGCCGCCACCGTGCGTTATTTATCCCAAAAGAGGGAAAGGAAACGCTCGAAGTAAACTTGGAAAGGAAATGGTCTTACGACCGGAGATTACAAGGATCGGGAGTCGATTACGCAAGGGGAAGGTATTAGCACCCCTCACGTCCGTCGTACTCGACGGGATCCACGCCCAGAAGAATAGAATAAGGTTGCTGAATAACTGCTCAAAAGAATGCACACACACTGGAATAAACACAGATGGAAGAAAGGGGGAACGGGCTCGCTAGGATATCGCATCCTATGCCTACGTATCTCATCTGGAATGAGAACCAGAGCTACCGTAGTTCGGCTAACGCACGCCGAAATAAAACACACGCCCAGACGCTGAGACATCAAAAGAAACACACAAATAGAAACAGACTGCCAATGGTTGGTCTTACGTCCGACTCCAAACAACAAACACAAACAAGGAAACCGAATGCCAATCGCTGGACTTACATCAGACTCCACACACAAACACAAACAGGAAACCGAATGCCAATCGCTGGACTTACGTCAGACTCCAAGCAAACAAGAGGTTAACCGGACGCTGAGTCATCAAAAGCAACAAAAAAGTTGAACAAACAAGCTAACAGGGAGTCTGGTACTCGAGCCTGCTAGTTGTCAAGCAAACACACACAAAAAAAAGGAAAAGGGTGCCCGGAGAGATCTCGCACGATCTCCTGCCTACGTACCTCATCTGGTATGAGGATCAGGGCAACGTAGTTCCCCTGAACAGGGGAGAAATTTCTATCTTAACTAGAGACTGGGAAATGACAGACTAGAAGGGAGACTGACTCGAGCCTAATAGTTATCATGTAATCCACAATAGTCCTAGGTTGAGGTTTCTAACAAGAGTTTGACTCACACAGGCAGTGAGTCAACTCAAGTCTATCCCTACGTACATAAACTTCCTCAAAAGTTGATCATACGACTCCTACAGAAAGGAGATGATTAGCTAAGCAGATAAACATCAAAGCAAATAACACACACTATACACAACCAAGGGGCTCAAGCAAGGTTAGGTTTTAGTCAAGGGGTCATATCGACCTTGACAAACAAACCAAATGGAAATGGGTGTTTTGAGCTCTTAACCCTAACATTGAGAGTTAGGGTGAAGCAGATGAAATGAGAATGAGGGGTGTGCCTCATAGCTCTTATCCCTGGCCTGGGAGAGCTTTAATCAATAGAAAGTGTGGGAGTCCAGAATGAAGGAACTCTTCTCCACATGACTGACACTACAAGATTTTTGGTTTTTATTCAAAGTGCATCAACACATGGTGTGAGCAAAATGAATGACACAACAGAATAGCAGGGGGTGGATTACACATCCTTTTTATCTGCCAGTTGCCTCTTAAGAGGACTTAACCTGCTTGGCACAAAGTTAAACAAACAAAAACATGGCCTCTTAAGGAGGGCTTCAGACAGGTGCCTGCCAGTAACAGCAGGTCTTCCAGACTACATGAAGATCAATGAATTATACCTCAGTGGTATGCCAACCACAAGCAATAGCAAAGCAAAGTTCAAATGAACTTAAAGCAACTTAGGTACCTGTGGAAACAACTAAACCAATCAGTACAAAATCCAGACAAACAATCAACAGTCAATATCAAACAGACAACCCAATATGCAATACATAAACCATAAACACACGTGAGTTGTTCTCAAAGCCTGCAAAACAAGCAAATGTTAGCCAACAACAACAAATGATCAAGCTCAAATGAAGGAGCAACATCAACCATGGAGATGTACACTTGAACCTGAAATCACAACTCAAATGTAAATAACAAACCACTAGGTCAAAGCCTAGGGTCAAAAGTGAATCAAAAAGCCAAAACAAAACTTGATATTCAACATGGATCATATTTAACCAATCAAGAACAAGTCCTAAAAAGGACCAAACCAAAATCATCATGCAAGTTCATGTAATAGGCAAGAGAAGTCAATGACCAATTCAAGGCACACATTTGAACATTAAGAATGAAAAATCCCAATCAAAACAGAAATGATTCAAATAATTCTGGAAATTTTCATGAGCATTCAACACATCCAAAACATTCATCATACAAAAAATCAGAAGCGTTAGAGGTCATTTGGCATGGAAATTAAATTGCACAAGTTAGACAACCAAAGGTGTGACACAAATTGTCACACCATGAAAACACAAGCATAAAACAGAATTGGTACATTAGAAAAATACCAAACCAAGCCTAACACATCCATAAATGTGTCTAGAATCAGCATGTAAAATTTCATGTCCATTGGATCAAAAACAAGCATTTCATGATAGAAAGAGTAAAGCAATGTCACAAATGCACATGTGTTCAATCAACCTAGCACAAATATAATTCCAGCCATGCACAACTTTCAAACTCATGATCATAAAAAACTAGACAGAACCAGGAACCTTTTGCAAAAAATTGGGAGTGATTTGGTGCATTTTTCAATTTGTTATGGATTTTACAAGTTGGAAGAAAAAATGAAATTCAAATATGAACATGGCATGGCAAATGGAGGGAAATGTGAAAAAAAACCTGAACATTTGAAAACTGCACTCGGTGAAAATCGAACCATGTTGATATTTGAAATGGAGCGCGCGCTAATTACCAAAACGCCACCGTTTCAATATGAACCCCAAGCTGCAGATTTGGACGGTTCAAACCGTCGTTATTCTCCAGAAACTGACGCAATTTTCCAGAATGCATGCATCTTCATCTTCTTCATGAGGAAGAAGATGAATGTTCATATGAACCTCATCCAAATTTCCAGAAATTTCCAGAAATGCTCAGAATCCAAAAAAAATTATATCAATCAAATTCTCATGCAATGTATGTTGTAGATCAATTATCATTTCATGCTAATTCATCATTAATCATGCAAAACGACTCAAATAAAGTTTGACATGTGAAACTTCAATCAAGCATATCTCTCTCAATTTTTATCCAAATCGCACGAAATTTATATCAAAACGATCAGCAAAGCAAGATCTACAAGAATATCTACATGGATTGTGAAATTATGAAGCTCGAAAAACTCACCTCTTGAAGAATAGTTCCTTGTTTTGCGCGATTCAAAGCTCCAGATGATCCAAATCCACTCCACAATGTTTGTGATGATGTCTGATGAAGAAAAGGAAGCTTGAGAACATGTAGATCTAGCTTAATAATCAACTTCCATCTTTGAGTTCTTGAACTTGCACACTTGATTTTCACACGAATTCCACAATTCAAGGCTTGATCTGCACTTAATTCACACCAGAGAACCAGAATATGAAATAAAATTGCAAGGTTCTTTGAAGATTTTTGAATTTTTGATTAGAAGAAAATTTTGGAGGCAAAAATTCTAGATCTAGAAAAATGGTGAAATGATCAAGTTAATCTCAAATTCTGTTAGGGTTTCTATTTATATGATGTCCTAATCTCAATTTAATTAAAAATTAATCATGTTTAGTTGAAATTAATGAAAATAAGGTGTTATGACCAAAACTTGAAAATTGGTGGTGCATGGCTAATGCATGCGTGAACAGTACCAAGAGGCTCATCATTTTCACTCAAAATCATCTTTTAAACACATTAGCAATGGTAGAAAGTTCTCATGATGCACAATTTTTGAATTGGCCATTTTCCCTCCAAAATTGACTTGAAAAATCAAATGATTATGTGATAACATTTTATGTAATGTGATGCATGATTTGGAAACTTCATGTCAAGAGAAGAATATTGCAAAAAGAACCACACAATTTGGAGCTATGAATCAAAAGTTATGCTCATTTGAAGTCCCATGCACACTTGGCAATGATTGGATCATATCTCCTCAACCACACATCATAAATTCATGATCTTGGACTTTTTGGAAATGGGAGAGAGAGATCTTCAACTTTCATGTTGGACAAAAATTCATTTGAAGCTTATTTGATGATGCAAGATCAAGTTGAATTTGGACCAAAAACCTTCCATTTTTGGAAACTTTCAATTACAGGTCACTTTCCATTTCTGGCAACTTTTGATCTGACCTCAAATTCTTCAAGATATGCATTTGTAATGATGAATAAGCCTCTTTTGAACATGAATGAGATGTTGAAACTCATTTCTCCCCCTCCTAGCCCTCAGTTGACTTGCAGTTGACTTTTTATGGTTGACAGATGACTTAGAAGTGCTCTGATCAGCCTGAGCCTCAACCACTTGAGGAAATGGCCCCAAAATGACCCCCTAGCTCTTGTAAGCTCCACATAATAGTCATATGATCCTCATCCAAGAAAATAAACCCCATCTCCTTGATGAACCCTGATTGGTAGAATGTAACTGATTAGGGTTGACCAGAGGTCAAAACCCTAATCCCAAGGAATCTGAGCATGAACAATGAATCCATGGAGGATGACATAGCCATAATGATGATGATGTATCCTTGCAACCAAGATAATGCTCAACCTCCTTGAAGGACCAAGAAACCCTAATTGAAGCACAAACCCTCAGATGGCTAGTGATCAATTCAACAAGACCCTCAGGCATGAATCCCTTGACTTCTCTATCTTCTGATCAAGACTAAGGAGGATGACTTGTTTATTCTCACATGATATGCAATATGCAAATGCCTAATGTCCTACAAAATGAAATGCAATATGCTAAGCTAGTCCCAAGAGAGGAGTGCAAATTTTGAGGGTTTACAGCTGCCTCTATTCAATCCACTGTGAACCTGTCGATATGAACAGCCTCGGCTTTCAGATGACCAGGGTGAAGAGTGATTGAATACCAAGAACAAACGAACAATTTGCACTCCGCTGGGAAATAATTAACAATGCCTGTCAGAATCGGCAAAGAAGTGATCTTAAAAGAAAAATCCGTCTGGTACAGTGAGAATCGACTTGAACACCGAAAAGAAACGTTGACCTGGATACCAAAATAAATGGTAACACAGGAACCACCATGGCCTGAACGCCGCTCGTCAGTCTGAATACTGAGCATCGAAATATGAGAGTATTAATGTTGGTCTGATCACCGAGAGATTGGCCTGAATGCCGCTTCGGTCTGAATACCACTTCGGTCTGAATACCACTTCGGTATGAATACCACTTCGGTCTGGATACCGGAAACCTGGCCTGAGTGCCACAAGTGCGTCGACCTGAACGTCGGAAACTTCTTCGATCTGAAAATCGGAAACTGGCCTGAATGCCACAAGTGCGTCGACCTGAACATCGGAAACTTCTTCGATCTGAAAATCGGAAATTGGCCTGAATGCCACAAGTACTTCGACCTGATCGTCGGAAACGTCTTCGATTTGAAAATCGGAAACTGGCCTGAGTGCCACAAGTGCGTCGACCTGAATGTCGGAAACCTCTTCGATCTGAAAATCGGAAATCTGGCCTAAATGCCACAACGGTCTGAGTACCCAAAAACTGGCCTGAACGCCACATCGGTCTGAATACCCGAAACTTGTCATGCCTGTCAGCATCGGCAGAAATAAGGGACGGTGATAAATGAGGCGGCACGTGAGCCAACGACTTATGCTGGGGATAACAAGCCACGAGCATGTTGTCCTCTATTCAACCCTAGTAAACGAATAATTTGCGCTCAGCTGGGGATTATTCTCTCTTTACTTTACTTTTTGGACCCCGAAACTTCTCTTAATTTTTTATTATTTCCATCTCCGCCCGACAAAAACTCTTCCTCCAATATCGCACTACTGGGGAATACTGTCAAT
Organism: Lathyrus oleraceus; assembly: GCF_024323335.1. NCBI lineage: Eukaryota > Viridiplantae > Streptophyta > Magnoliopsida > Fabales > Fabaceae > Lathyrus > Lathyrus oleraceus. The sequence goes on from NC_066583.1 coordinate 343,042,734, forward strand.
TCAACGTCATGATGCCAAACTCCTCAGAGTAACATTTTCACCACCTGGCGAAACCAATCCTCAAGTGGTAACCACAGCTTGAGACTAGCTTATGCTTGCAATGATGATGCATGATGATTTTTTTAGCGTAATGCTCCATAACTATGGAAATGCTACGCAATGAATTATGCAATATGTTGTGCTTATCTACATGATGAATGCATAAAAAGCATCCCCCTCAAGGGACTCTTCTGGGGAGCTTGAAGCACTCTGCTGAGGAACTCGTTAACTTCTCTTAATTTTTTATTATTTCCACTTCTCTTGATTTTTTATTATTTCCATCTCCGCCCGACAAAAACTCTTCCTCCAATATCGCACTACTGGGGAATACTGTCGATTCAACGTCATGATGCCAAACTTCTCAGAGTAACATTTTCACCGCCTGGCGAAACCAATCCTCAAGTGGTAACCACAGCTTGAGACTAGCTTATGCTTGCAATGATGATGCATGATGATTTTTTTTTAGCGTAATGCTCCATGACTATGGAAATGCTACGCAATGAATTATGCAATATGTTGTGCTTATCTACATGATGAATGCATAAAAAGCATCCCCCTCAAGGGACTCTTCTGGGGAGCTCGAAGCACTCTGCTGAGGAACTCGTTAACGCTCCAATCTCCCCCTGCCGAGGAATAGCACTGCTGCTGGGGAAAGGACCACCCTCACCAGGGATGACCTCCGCTGAACCCTGATCCGTTTGGGGACTTCGCTGGGGAAGAAACCACCACCACACTCTGCAGGGAAAACAGCAATCTTCGACTTGCTGGGGATGCAACAATCCCGACACTGCTAGGGAAGACACAAACCTTGAATCTGCTGGGGAGGTAAAATTCCCAACTCTGCTTGGGGAAACAAGGAAAGTCTGGCACAGAACACCCGTCGACTCGTCAAACCCTGGTATTCAACATCCAAATCCAGTGTCAGCTTTCCACTTTTGAGAGCTCCCAGACTCGTCTGGACTTTTCTGATTCATCACCTTGTATTCTTGCCTTCTCCGGATTCCACGGATATCGAACTCCTTAGATTGGTATCAATTCTCCAATCCCCAGACTTTGAAGAGTCTTCTTGATTAATCTTCCAAGATCGTCGCACGTTCTCGCCGTCTTTTCACCGTTCTTCAATCCCTTGTCCCCGATTGGACTCCACGGGGATCTTTTGTCAAAAGCTTCACATCACAACCTGCAAGTGAGTGAAAATATCTAACAACACCTGCAAAAGAGATCGTTAGATAAAAACGTGCCCCAGGCGTGCCAAAATTTCAACAATTGGGTCACTCCACCTTCCGAATAAGATTTCAAGTTTTCAATCTTATAAACATGCATTGGAAGGGACCTGTATGTCTTGAAATGCAAAGATTCTTTATCAAAAATAACTAGATGTTTTTGCAATCAAAGCGGTAATGAAAACAAAAACAAAGTTATTTGATTGAATATGCATTTTATTGATTGACAAAGGTGTGGCTCGTGAATGAGCAATACAAAAGAAGCAATTCCTGAAAAGAGGTAATTGCGCACAAAAGGAAAAATCTATCCTAATGGCAATGTGAACCCGTGATCTCATCGAGTTCCAACTCGGTTACACCCCATATGTCCTCAGACTCTCCGTGCTTTCTGCCTTCTGAACAAGACGATTCCGACCGATCCCTGTCGGGAATTATCCACGTGCCTTAACCAAAGCGAAAACGATCATGCCAGACGCAGTTGTTCGTTTCAATCCCTCTTTTTCCTGGACCGCCCTTTCGAGTTTTCAGTCCACCGGGATACCCTTTTTTGCCCAAGTCGCCTTTTCAGGTTTTTGACTTGCCGGGTGTACAATTTTTTTCATTTTATCCCTAATTTTTGCCCGAACCTTTTTTCTCTTTTTTTTCTTGGTTCGCCGGGATGCCCATTTTTGCCTGGACTATTTTATTCTTTTCGTCCAGCGGGTCTCTTATACGAAGTATTTTTTAACTGCGTCCGCATTCACAGGGGAAGGAAAATCCTCACCATCCATGGTCGTCAACAACAAGGCTCCGCCAGAGAAAACCTTCTTGACCACGAATAGACCTTCATAATTGGGTGCCCACTTGCCCCTTCGATCGTTTTGAGGAGGAAGGATCCTTTTCAAGACCATATCGCCTGCGTGATACACACGAGGTCGCACCTTTCGGTCAAAAGCATGCTTCATCCGCTGCTGGTATAACTGCCCATGACAAATGGCCGCCAGCCTCTTTTCCTCAATCAGGCTCAACTCTTCGTACCGAGTCCTTACCCATTCAGCCTCTCGCAATTTCACGTCCATCAGGACTCTCAAAGAGGGAATCTGAACCTCAATCGGTAGCACGGCTTCCATTCCATACACAAGCGAGAAAGGCGTTGCCCCAGTAGACGTACGCACCGAGGTTCGATACCCATGCAATGCAAACGGCAACATCTCATGCCAATCCTTATAGGTTACGACCATCTTCTGCACAATCTTCTTGATATTCTTATTGGCTTCCTCAACCGCCCCATTCATCTTCGGACGATAAGGAGAAGAATTGTGATGCTCAATCTTGAATTCCCGACACAGTTCTGCCATCATCTTATTATTCAAATTAGAACCATTATCAATAATGATTCTCTCGGGAACCCCATATCTGCAAATGATGTCTCTCTTCAGAAATCTGGCGACGACCTACTTCGTCACATTTGCATAAGAGACTGCTTCCACCCACTTGGTGAAGTAATCAATTGCCACTAATATGAACCGGTGCCCATTCGAAGCCGTAGGCTCAATCTTCCCGATCATATCAATGCCCCACATAGCAAACGGCCACGGAGACGACATTAAACTCAACGGATTTGGAGGCACGTGCACCTTATCAGCATAAATCTGGCATTTATAACACTTCCGCACGAAATTGAAACATTGGGCCTCCATCGTCATCCAATAATATCCAGCCCTCAACAACTTCTTCACCATTGCATTCCCACTGGCATGGGTACCGAACGACCCCTCGTGAACCTCTTTCATCAAATGGCTTGCTTCTCTGTCATCAACACATCTAAGCAAAACCCAATCAAAATTCCGCTTGTACAAAACCCCATCCTTGTTCAGATAGAACACCATGGCCAACCTCCTCAGAGTCTTTCGGTCCTTCTTGGATGCTCCCTCAGGATATTCTTGGGTTTCCAGATACCGCTTAATATCATAGTACCACGGCTTCTCATCATCAGGCGTTGTGTCAACAGCAAACACATAAGCCGGTCTATCCAGACGTCCCACCTCAACACTGGGGAACTGATTCCACCACTGCACCTTAATCAAGGCAGCCAGAGTAGCCAAAGCGTCCGCCAAAGGGTTCTCCTCTCTCGGCACATGATGCAATTTCACCTTAGTGAAGAACGTCAACAATATCCTCGTATAATCCCGGTATGGAACCAAATGAGATTGATGCGTATACCATTTTCCGTTAACCTGGTTCACAACCAAAGCTGAATCTCCATATATAACTAGGTTCTTGATCCTCAAATCAATCGCCTCTGCAATCCCCAGGATACAAGCTTCATATTCAGCCACGTTATTGGTGCACTCAAATGTTAGCCGGGCAGCAAAAGGAATGTGGGATCCTTTCAGCGTAACCAAAACAGCACCAACACCACTACCATTCACGTTAACGGCCCCATCAAACATCAGAATCCATTCGGATTCAGGGTCAGGCCCCTCCTCCGGGATCGGTTCCTCACAGTCTTTCGATTTGAGAAACATGATGTCCTCATCAGGGAATTCAAACTTCATCGGTTGATAATCCTCAATGGGTTGCTGGGCGAGGTAATCAGACAATACACTCCCCTTGATTGCCTTCTGCGAGGTATACTGAATATCATATTCGGTCAAAATCATCTGCCATCTCGCAACCCGTCCGGTCAATGCTGGCTTCTCAAAAATATACTTGATTGGATCCATCTTGGAAATCAACAAAGTGGTATGAACCAACATATACTGTCTCAGTCGGTGAGCAGCCCAGGGCAAAGCACAACAAGTTTTCTCGAGCAGTGAATATCTTGTTTCACAGTCGGTAAACTTTTTGCTAAGGTAGTATATGGCATGCTCTTTTCGACCAGACTCGTCATGCTGCCCCAGTACACACCCCATAGACCCCTCAAGGACTGTCAAGTACAGAATTAACGGTTGTCCCTCCACAGGAGGCATCAGAATCGTAGGCTCCTGCAAATATTCTTTTATCTTTTCAAATGCCGCTTGGCAATCATTATTCCACCTGACCGTTTGACCTTTTCTTAACAACTTGAATATAGGTTCACACGTGGCTGTTAGATGAGATATGAACCGTGAAATATAGTTCAATCTACCTAAGAAACCACGGACCTCCTTCTCTGTTCTCGGTTCAGGCATTTCTCTTATTGCTTTTACTTTAGCAGGATCAACCTCGATTCCTCTTTCGCTTACAATAAACCCCAGCAACTTACCAGACCGCACTCCGAAAGTGCACTTGTTCGGATTCAACCTCAGTCTGAACTGTCTCAACCGGTCAAACAGCTTGGCCAGATCTACCAAATGTCCCTCTTCTGTTTGGGACTTTGCTATCATGTCATCAACATAGCATTCGATTTCATGATGAATCATATCATGAAACAAAGTTACCATGGCTCTCTGATAAGTAGCACCGGCATTCTTGAGACCAAATGGCATCACCTTATAACAAAAAGTGCCCCATGGTGTGATGAATGTTGTTTTCTCCATATCATATGGCGACATTTTGATTTGATTATAGCCAGAAAAGTCATCCATGAAGGAAAACACCGAGAACTGAGCCGTATTATCTACCAATACATCAATGTGAGGTAATGGGAAATCATCTTTCGGGCTAGCCCTGTTCAGATCCCGGTAGTCCACACACATTCTCACCTTCCCATCCTTCTTCGGCACCGGCACAATGTTTGCGACCCAGGGCGGATAATTGGTAACAACGAGGAAACCAGCATCCAACTGCTTCTGCACCTCCTCTTTAATTTTCATAGCCATCTCAGGTCGAGTTCTGTGCAACTTCTGCTTCACTGGAGGACAATCTGCTCTCAATGGTAGCTTGTACACAACGATATCGGTATCCAACCCTGGCATATCTTGATAAGACCAGGCGAAGATATCAACATACTCTTTCAACAAGTCTACCATTCTGCTCTTAACACTCGCCTCTAAAGCACTCCCAACCTTCACTTCTTTCCTGACCTCGTCGGTACCCAGATTCACAACCTCAACCTGCTCCTCGTGCGGCTGGATCACCTTCTCCTCTTGTTTCAACAACCTGGCTAATTCATCCGGCAGTTCACAATCTTCTTCGCCTTCTTCTTCGGCATGATAGATCGGATTGTCGAAGTCATATGAGGGTGTAACAGGATTGTTATCAATGAGATCCGGAGAATGATCGCATCTGCATGAATGTTGATTCATGCATTGCTTTAGAACCGGAGCGAAGCAGATTAAAAGGAAAATGAAAATAAACATTGCCATTTTTATTTTTGTTTTAAACTGCAAAAATAAATGAAAAACAGGGAACACCGCTTTTAATTGAAAAACACCCATTTATTACTGATGCAAATTTTGCAAAATGAAACATGAGGTGGCCCTTACAATGAACCATTACGTTTCGGGCAAAACGTATGACTTCCATGCAAATAAAATTGAAAACCAGGAAATATTACTCTTCACGTAGAGTGACAGTGATGATCTTCTCGGCCTTCCAGTTCTGGACTTCCATCCCTGGTACGCACGGCTTTATCCATTGATCAAGCTCACAGTCACTGTCGACCTCTTCACCCACCATACAGATGTGATCTGGATCCAGCATTCCAGCACTGGTGAACGTGAATGACGTACGACGTCCCTGGCTCTGACCAGACGAGCCTCTGCCCGGCTGATAACCCACTCCGAATCTGTCTTTCTTGGCGGCGATGTCCATCATCTTCCCCCAACCTGGAGCTTCTCCATTCTTCACCACCTCAGCAGCCTGCTTATACGAAGAAATGGACGGCTTTTCCTCTTTAGCAAAAATAGCATTCTCCACCTTGACGGTTTCAAATGCTTGACTTGGTGTTTCAACAATTTCACCGTCCATTTCAACATACTTGAACGATGACAGGTGGCTGACGAATATGTCTTCCTCTCCACAAACGGTGACGACCTGCCCGTCCCAGATATACTTCAGCTTCTGGTGCAAAGTCGAAGTCACTGCTCCAGCAGCATGAATCCATGGGCGACCCAACAGGCAACTGTATGCCGGCTGAATATCCATGACATAAAGTACGGACTTAAACACCTCGGGCCCAATCTTCACTGGGCGCTCCACTTCCCCAATAACAGCCCTTTTAGAACCATCAAAGGCTCTAACCACCAGGTCCGTGGGCCTCAGCACTAAACCATCACAATCCAGCTTCGCCAGGGCTTTCTTTGGCAACACATTCAAAGAGGCGCCGGTATCAACCAACACGTGCGAGAGCACGGCTCCTTTACATTCCATGGCAATGTGTAACGCCCGATTACGATTCCGCCCATCCACAGTTAGATCAAGATCAGTGAAAGCCAGCCCATGGCTGGCATTGACATTTGATACCACCGTCTCCAACTGATTGATTGTTATTTCCTGAGGAACATAGGCTCTCTTCAGTATCTTCAGCAAAGCCTCCCTATGCCCCTCTGAGCTCAGCAACAATGACAGGATTGAAATCTTGGATGGGGTCTGCTGCAGATGGTCAACAAGTTTGTACTCTGACTTCTTGATGATCCTCAGAAATTCTTCAGCTTCATCATCAAGTTCTCTCTCCGACCCACCAGGCACCGGTGTCACCACAGGAGTACTCTCGCTCACCACATGTTTCCCTCTTGCCCTGGCTAAAGCCTCGGCCTTATCTTTCTTTTCTTTCTCTCCACCACCATTCCTCAAAGTGTCCGGTGCAAACAACCTTCCACTGCGAGTGAAACCACTATATCCGGCATTATCCACCTTTGAAACGGTGGTTTCACCTACAGCCTGATCTTCCTGCTTCTCCCCATTACAGTAAACTTCCCCACCATAGTGCCACGACACGGCGTCATCTTTGTCATAAGGAATAGGCCCAGGTACCGTAATGGTAACTGAAGCCGCATCTGGCAGCGTTGACAAATCAACCGGATCGAAGTAGATGGTTATGGTGGAGATATCTTCCTTCCCCGAATCAATTTTTTCAAATCTGAGGCTTCCCTCATCCATCAGCCTCTGGACAACCTCCCTCAATAATACACACCCATCAGGAACAATGGTGCACGCAGCACAACAGTCATCACAGCCCGGGAAGACCCCATTCCTCAACAATTGCCTCTTGACCTCAGCCAAGGGAGTCTTCAACTGATCCACCTTTACCAGCCCGACCGTTCTACCATCTTCAGAAATTGCATTCACCCCCATTTAACCATGCGCGGGCATGGGATTAGCATTAACATTTGGAGACGGAGCAAAATTGATAGCTTTAGAATCCACCAAGTCCTGGACCACATGCTTAAAAGCTTTACAATTTTCTACATTGTGTCCAGGGGCACCTGAGTGGAATTCGCACTTGGCGTTCTCGTCATAGCTGGGAGGCCTCTGATCGGGTCTCACTGGAGCCAAAGTTCTCAGCTGAACCAACCCCAAGTCCTTCAACTTCTTCAGCAAGAATGAATAGGTCACAGGTGGCCTATCAAATTGACGATCATTCATTCGTCCTCTTACTTGATACCCGGCCCTCTGCGGTCTCTGTTGAAACGGCTGTCGTTGTTGTTGCGGTTGTTGTTGTTGCTGTTGTTGATTATCAGCAGGAATAGTTACTGCAGCAGTGTGCTGGTAGTAACGATCCCTACTCAGTCCCCTCTGGGTATACACAGCACTTGTATCACCCTCCTTCTTCCTTTGACCATTCCCAAAGGGCTTTTTTGATCTAGACGGTGAAGCGCTACCCTGTATCTTCCCCATTTTTAACCAGCTTTCTATTCTCTCTCCGGCCACCACAATATCAGCAAAGTTGGTAACCGGGCATCCAACCATCCTCTCTGCAAATGTCCCCTGAAGGGTACCCATAAACAGGTCTGACATTTCTCTATCCACCAACGGAGGTTGGACCCTGGCTGCCAGCTCCCTCCATCTCTGGGCATATTATTTAAACCCCTCGTTAGGCTTCTGAGACATACCCTGCAGCTGGGTACGACTAGGAGCCATGTCAGCATTAAATTGATATTGTTTAAAGAACGCATCACCAAGATCCTGCCAGCTTTTAATGTCAAAAGATTTCAATTTGGTGTACCATTCCAAAGATCCTCCAGACAGACTGTCCTGGAAGAAGTACATCCAAAGCTTCTGGTCCATGGTATAAGCAGAAATCTTACGGACAAAAGCCTGGAGATGAGTTTCCGGGCAAGAACTCCCATTATACCTGTCAAACGCGGGCGCTTTGAACTTTTGTGGAATCACAATTCCCTCAACAAGCCCCATATTCGACATGTTAACAATCCTCGGAGTAGCATGACTTTCAAGAGCCCGGATTTTCTCAGCCAACACCTGAATTTCTTTGTTGGGTGGTTGGACACCATATTGACCAAATTGTTCATTAAGCACGGAGAACTGGTCTTCTTCTCTATCTTCCTCGGCCCCGAAGAAAGGAGGAAACAGACTGTCCTTCAAATTGTTACCCATCGGACCCGGTCCACCGCCTGTGGCAACACCAAAACCCCCACCATTATTAACCACCACACCAGCATTTGTCTTCTTTCCAAGATCTCCTCCATCCCTGGAACCACCAAGGCCATGGTTGGAGACACCCTCTAAATTAATACCACTATTAGCAGCTGAAGCTCGCTCGAGCTTCTCCATTTTATCAGCAAGTGCTTTCTGCCCCACGGCAAACCCTTGCATGACATTGATTAGTTTGTTCATTTTCTCCTTCAGCTCGAGAAAGTCTGCGTTGGGTAGATCCATCAGCCTGGATGTGTTGCGTCTAGTAGGATATCTGTGCGGACGTGCTGCGTGCAAAGGAATGATTCTACGTGCGCGATAAATGATTCCCGAAACAATCAAGCACGTTAGAAACTGACACCTGCAAAATAGAAGACAAGTTATTATGATTCATGAATGAATGCAATGTCTATCCATATGAGGAACACTCCGTCTTTCGATTCTGGTTTCGTCGAGACAGATAATAATCCGGCATCAATATTCTGACATTCATCATTTGTTTTCATCATACAGAGCAGAAAATTATGATTTAGCAAACATATCACCCAACCATGTGTGTGTTATGGGAGTGAAGCGTGGCAAAGCAAATAAAGCTTGAAGATCAATCACTGAATGAAAATAACCACTGTATATCAAAAGTGCACTATATGTGCGAGAGTCATACATCAAGTCTGATACAAATCAAATTACAATTCTCCAGAAACAGAAAGGAAATACAAGCAGGTGAATTCCGTCAACATGTCTGACGGTAATCCAACACAAATGATAACAAAAGGCTACACTGAAGAAGGCCCCACAGAAGGATCTGCATCATCTACCATTCTGGTAAACTTCACGGCGAACCTGAGCTCGGTGTTCTCCTGCTGCAGTCTCCCCACCTCCTTCTGGTGAATCTTCATCTGTCGGAAATAATGATCCCTCTCAGCAAGATAATGATCTCTCTCAGCCCTAATCCTTGCTTTTTCCGCTTCCCATTCTGTAGTAAGGACTTTATCTCTGGCTTCCCTCTGATTCTTCACAAGGATTTGCCTCCTCTTCTCATCCTCAATGACCCTCAAAGCTTTAGCCAACCTCTCCTTGGTGATGTCGTGCTCCCTTGTGGATGACTCCAAAGCTTGGCTGACCTTGCCATAATAAGCGGTGTCTATCTCAAAGCGCTTCACCACAAGAGCATGTCTCTTATCCTGATCTTCCATTTTCCCTTTGATTTCCTGATTAGCCATCTGGATTCTAGCAACACTCATCTCCAACTCAGTGTTCTCTGCATGTAACTGATCTCTCTCCCTCTTTATCTCCAGGAACTCTTCCATGCTGACAGAAGAATGAGATTCCTCAATCAACGGATACCAAGGATCACCCACAGGAAATGGTAGACGAGTGAGCTCCACTCTCTTGCTGAGCCAATCATCAAACGGAGGAAAAGACCTGTTATTAGCTCTACCCCAAGAAAACTTGCCTTTCCTTTGAATGTTGCGCCATGCATCAGACACTTGCCTCAACCGTGACTGGTTACCCTCAACCGGGAAGTAGAAAGTTTCCTGAATCTCACTCTTGAGAGGAGGAACCTCCATAGCGAATCCCATTTGTCTCTTAAGAAGTGTCGGGTTATAATTAATGCAACCCTGAACTCCTATAAGAGGCACATTGGGAAAACCCCCACAACTGCAAATGAAATCTTGTCCAACCCCACTACTGTGAGTCCAAGCTATGTCTTTGGCTCGCAAACCCATCAACTTGGTCGCCCAATTTACAGTATGGTCAAGAAGAACAAAAGCACCCCTGGAAGGCAAATATCCCATGAACCATTTGTATAGCAGCTGAGCACAACACCTAATCAATCCCCAACGCCTCTTCTCATTCCTGTTATGGACCGAGTAATAGACATCCCCAACCAGGGTAGGAATAGGATTCTTCTGAGCAAAGAACCGAATGGCATTAATATCCACGAAGTTCTTCTGGTTAGGGAATAGGATGATTCCATAAATGCTCATAGCAATCAAAGCACAGACAGCTTTCCAATCACCCAAATCAGCATGCTCCTTGGCTTTAGCCTCTAGGAAACTCAGATGAAAACCAGGCAACTTTCCCTTCTCCTTCAGACCTCCTTGAGTAACCTCAGGGCTCAAATAAAGAGCATGGGAGATCCCACCAACATCAGGTTCTTCCTTAGTAACATAGAAAGGAACCTGATTTCTGATCTGAATACCCAAGATACTAGCGTAGTCCTCCATCAAAGGCCCCGATAAGTAATCCGGGAAGACGAAACACCTCAAACCAGGGTCATAAAACTGGAGAAGAGTATGGATGGCGCTCCTATCCCTGTCGGTGAGCCTGAAAACCATCTTCAGAATACCTCCATAAGTCTCACGAAACATCCCCACATGGTCAGGCGCAATCAATGCTATCATCTCCTTCAGCACACTGATCTCTGGATCAAAGAAACTGTAGACAACATCGTCCTTCAAACCAGGCCTCATATTTGAGCAAAGAAGTCTCTCAACCAGGATCTCAATCAAGAATGTCCCCTGCATATGGATAAACATGAGTTAGATGCGGATAAATGCAGAATGTGAATGATGCTGATGTATGAATGCAATGCACTGTGCCATCCTCCAAGTCATCTGAACATCAACTGCACTGGATCACGGCCTCTGAACTGATCACAACCATCTGAGGTACTGAATAACCCTAAATCCAACTCGGGGTTCCGAAATAAACGGAACCGAATAATATATCACCATCATCACCAGAGAAATCACTGATCTGATAACCACGACACCATCTGAATCAACCCAGGGAATCCTGAAATAAACGGATCCCCACTGATAAATACTACGGACAGAACTCCGACGTCTCAGGAATAAATATCCAAAAACCATCTGAACCATAGTCACCATCAGAACATGCATCTGCAGAATCTGTGCTGTAAGAATCAACCCTCCCCTCACAAGTAAACTCTAATCAGGTCATCCTAAGGCGGATAATGGTCTCGACAATCGGGCAAAGATACTCAACGGGTTTGCCCTTTCGGGTGTGCCGCTGCAGCTCTCATGAGATCGTCTAAACCAGAGATCCGGGAAAGAACAGTCACCGAAGTCAATAGCTCAAAAGAGGTAACCCAACCAAAGTGGAAACCCCACTATGGAAGGACTCTCTCAGATGAACCTCGTCCGGCTTGTGGTATGTCACGTCGCAACAACATGCCCAACCAACATGTGAGGAACGTGAGACCACACTAATCCTAGGTGTATACTCGGGCCTGGGTTTTAGCCCCACTCAGAACACCCACCCCAAATCAGAGGAACCAACCTGTCCAGATTCAGCACAATGATAATATGATGCATGCAAACATATATGCAAATAAACACAGTATAATAATCATAAATGCGATAAATAGAGTAATAAAAGCAACCAAAACTACCCTAGAGAGCGCTAGGATTGACTCGCTTATGGAAGATGGACCAGCAAGAGGTCAACTTCTATGTCCCCAGTGGAGTCGCCAGCTGTCGCAACGCGAAAAACAACCGGTGGGAAAAGCTAAAACAAACAGAGCCGCCACCGTGCGTTATTTATCCCAAAAGAGGGAAAGGAAACGCTCGAAGTAAACCTGGAAAGGAAATGGTCTTACGACCGGATATTACAAGGATCGGGAGTCGGTTACGCAAGGGGAAGGTATTAGCACCCCTCACGTCCGTCGTACTCGACGGGATCCACACCCAGAAGAATAGAATAAGGTTGCTGAATAACTGCTCAAAAGAATGCACACACACTGGAATAAACGCAGATGGAAGAAAGGGGGAACGAGCTCGCTAGGATATCGCATCTTATGCCTACGTATCTCATCTGGAATGAGAATCAGAGCTACCGTAGTTCAGCTAACGCACGCCAAAACAAAACACACGCCCAGACGCTGAGACATCAAAAGAAACACACAAATAGAAACAGACTGCCAATGGCTGGTCTTACGTCCGACTCCAAACAACAAACACAAACAAGGAAACCGAATGCCAATCGTTGGACTTACATCAGACTCCACACACAAACACAAACAGGAAACCGAATGCCAATCGCTGGACTTACGTCAGACTCCAAGCAAACAAGAGGTTAACCGAACGCTGAGTCGTCAAAAGCAACAAAAAAGTTGAACAAACAAGCTAACAGGGTGTCTGGTACTCGAGCCTGCTAGCTGTCAAGCAAACACACACAAAAAGAGGAAAAGGGTGCCCGGAGAGATCTCGCACGATCTCCTGCCTACGTACCTCATCTGGTATGAGGATCAGGGCAACGTAATTCCCCTGAACAGGGGAGAAATTTCTATCCTAACCAGAGACTGGGAAATGACAGACTAGAAGGGAGACTGACTCGAGCCTAATAGTTATCACGTAATCCACAATAGTCCTAGGTTGAGGTTTCTAACAAGAGTTTGACTCACACAGGCAGTGAGTCAACTCAAGTCTATCCCTACGTACATAAACTTCCTCAAAAGTTGATCATACGACTCCTACAGAAAGGAGATGATAAGCTAAGCGGATAAACATCAAAGCAAATAGCACACACTATACACAACCAAGGGGCTCAAGCAAGGTTAGGTTTTAGTCAAGGGGTCATATCGACCTTGACAAACAAACCAACTGGAAATGGGTGTTTTGAGCTCTTAACCCTAACATTGAGAGTTAGGGTGAAGCAGATGAAATGGGAATGAGGGGTGTGCCTCATAGCTCTTATCCCTGGCCTGGGAGAGCTTTAATCAATAGAAAGTGTGGGAGTCCAGAATGAAGGAACTCTTCTCCACATGACTGACACTACAAGATTTTTGGTTTTTATTCAAAGTGCATCAACACATGGTGTGAGCAAAATGAATGACACAACAGAATAGCAGGGGGTGGATTACACATCCCTTTTATCTGCCAGTTGCCTCTTAAGAGGACTTAACCTGCTTGGCACAAAGTTAAACAAACAAAAACATGGCCTCTTAAGGAGGGCTTCAGACAGGTGTCTGCCAGTAAAGCAGGTCTTCCAGACTACATGAAAATCAAGGAATTATACCTCAGTGGTATACCAACCACAAGCAATAGCAAAGCAAAGTTCAAATGAACTTAAAGCAACTTAGGTACTTGTGGAAACAACTAAACCAATCAGTACAAAATCCAAACAAACAATCAACAGTCAATATCAAACAGACAACCCAATATGCAATACATAAACCATAAACACACGTGAGTTGTTCTCAAAGCCTACAAAACAAGAAAATGTTAGCCAACAACAACAAATGATCAAGCTCAAATGGAGGAGCAACATCAACCATGGAGATGTACACTTGAACCTAAAATCACAACTCAAATGTAAATAACAAACCACTAGGTCAAAGCCTAGGGTCAAAAGTGAATCAAAAAGCCAAAATAGAACTTGATATTCAACATGGATCATATTTAACCAATCAAGAACAAGTCCTAAAAAGGACCAAACCAAAATCATCATGCAAGTTCATGTAATAGGCAAGAGAAGTCAATGACCAATTCAAGGCACACATTTGAACATTAAGAATGAAAAATCCCAATCAAAACAGAAATGATTCAAATAATTCTGGAAACATTCATGAGCATTCAACACATCCAAAACATTCATCATGCAAAAAATCATAAGCATTAGAGGTCATTTGGCATGGAAATCAAATTGCACAAGTTAGACAACCAAAGGTGTGACACAAATTGTCACACCATGAAAACACAAGCATAAAATAGAATTGGTACATGAGAAAAATACCAAACCAAGCCTAACACATCCATCAATGTGTCTAGAATCAGCATGTAAAATTTCATGTCCATTGGATTAAAAACAAGCATTTCATGATAGAAAGAGTAAAGCAATGTCACAAATGCACATGTGTTCAATCAACCTAGCACAAATAAAATTCCAGCCATGCACAACTTTCAAACTCATGATCATAAAAAACTAGACAGAACCAGGAACCTTTTGCAAAACATTAGGAGTGATTTGGTGCATTTTTCAATTTGTTATGGATTTTACAAGTTGGAAGAAAAAATGAAATTCAAATATGAACATGGCATGGCAAATGGAGGGAAATGTGAAAAAAAAGCTGAACATTTGAAAACTGCACTCGGTGAGAATCGAACCATGTTGATATTTGAAATGGAGCGCACGCTAATTACCAAAATGCCACCGTTTCAATATGAACCCTAAGTTGCAGATTTGGACGGTTCAAACCGTCGTTATTCTCCAGAAACTGACGCAATTTTCCAGAATGCATGCATCTTCATCTTCTTCATGAGGAAGAAGATGAATGTTCATATGAACCTCATCCAAATTTCCAGAAATTTCCAGAAATGCTCAGAATCCAAAAAAAAATATATCAATCAAATTCTCATGCAATGTATGTTGTAGATCCATTATCATTTCATGCTAATTCATCATTAATCATGCAAAACGACTCAAATAAAGTTTGACATGTGAAACTTCAATCAAGCATATCTCTCTCAATTTTTATCCAAATCGCACGAAATTTATATCAAAACGATCAGCAAAGTAAGATCTACAAGAATATCTACATGGATTGTGAAATTATGAAGCTCGAAAAACTCACCTCTTGAAGAACAGTTCCTTGTTTTGCGCGATTCAAAGCTCCAGATGATCCAAATCCATTCCACAATGCTTGTGATGATGTCTGATGAAGAAAAGGAAGCTTGAGAACGTGTAGATCTAGCTTAATAATCAACTTCCATCTTTGAGTTCTTGAACTTGCACACTTGATTTTCACACGAATTCCACAATTCAAGGCTTGATCTACACTTAATTCACACCAGAGAACCAGAATATGAAATAAAATTGCAAGGTTCTTTGAAGATTTTTGAATTTTTTATTAGAAGAAAATTTTGGAGGCAAAAATTCTAGATCTAGAAAAATGGTGAAATGATCAAGTTAATCTCAAATTCTGTTAGGGTTTCTATTTATATGATGTCCTAATCTCAATTTAATTAAAAATTAGTCATGTTTAGTTGAAATTAATGAAAATAAGGTGTTATGACCAAAACTTGAAAATTGGTGGTGCATGGCTAATGCATGCGTGAACAGTACCAAGAGGCTCATCATTTTCACTCAAAATCATCTTTTAAACACATTGGCAATGGTAGAAAGTTCTCATGATGCACCATTCTTGAATTGGCCATTTTCCCTCCAAAATTGACTTGAAAAATCAAATGATTATGTGATAACATTTTATGTAATGTGATGCATGATTTGGAAACTTCATGTCAAGAGAAGAATATTGCAAAAATAACCACTCAATTTGGAGCTATGAATCAAAAGTTATGCTCATTTGAAGTCCCATGCACACTTGGCAATGATTGGATCATATCTCCTCAACCACACATCATAAATTCATGATCTTAGACTTTTTGGAAATGGGAGAGAGAGATATTCAACTTTCATGTTGGACAAAAATTGATTTGAAGCTTCTTTAATGATGCAAGATCAAGTTGAATTTGGACCAAAAACCTTCCATTTTTGGAAACTTTCAATTACAGGTCACTTTCCATTTCTGGCAACTTTTGATCTGACCTCAAATTCTTCAAGATATGCATTTGTAATGATGAATAAGCCTCTTTTGAACATGAATGAGATGTTGAAACTCATTTCTCCCCCTCCTAGCCCTCAGTTGACTTGCAGTTGACTTTTTATGGTTGACAGATGACTTAGAAGTGCTCTGATCAGCCTGAGCCTCAACCACTTGAGGAAATGGCCCCAAAATGACCCCCTAGCTCTTGTAAGCTCCACATAATAATCATATGATCCTCATCCAAGCAAATAAACCCCATCTCCTTGATGAACCCTGACTGGTAGAATGTAACTGATTAGGGTTGACCAGAGGTCAAAACCCTAATCCCAAGGAATCTGAGCATGAACAATGAATCCATGGAGGATGACATAGCCATAATGATGATGATGTATCCTTGCAACCAAGATAATTCTCAACCTCCTTGAAGGACCAAGAAACCCTAATTGAAGCACAAACCCTCAGATGGCTAGTGATCAATTCAACAAGACCCTCAGGCATGAATCCCTTGACTTCTCTATCTTCTGATCAAGACTAAGGAGGATGACTTGTTTATTCTCACATGATATGCAATATGCAAATGCCTAATGTCCTACAAAATGAAATGCAATATGCTAAGCTAGTCCCAAGAGAGGAGGGCAAATTTTGAGGTGTTACACGGAGCTCTGAATTCCTCATTGCACTATGAGGATATGTAGGCATGAGGGCCCTAATCCTCATCGATCACTATATCTATTTCTTTCCTTTTCCCATTATTTTGCGAGTAATCTTTAGATATCACACCTATTCGAGTGAGAACAATCAAAACGGTTCCCATGGAGTACCATGGATGTTTGGGGTGATAATACCTTCCCCTTGCATAACCGACTTCCTTACCCATCATATCTCTTTTCTCCGGGTTTTATGGATGTTTTCCCTTTCCTTTGGGAATAAGTAAAGTTTTATGGCGACTTTATTGTATGTTCGAGCGTGCGATACATTCAAGTATATTTCCGCTAGCTTTAATATGCATCAACATAGATTCAAAGCTCTGACATATTCTGGATGATCTGTATATTCTGTTTGTTGTAAGTTCAAAGGCTCAACGTAGCATGAAAAACAGGGTATGTAGAGTCTATTGTTTCCTGCAGAAAAACCAATATCCCCTCACAGGTATGCACTATGCTCCAAAGGTAGTCCTTAAGAGGTCTCCCAGAGTCATCGACTCAAAATGAAAATACCCTGCCGCAGCGAATTCTCCCAGGACAAAAGTACTTCCAAGTGAATCTAGTCTGGCTATGGTTCTCGTGACAACCCAACGCATGAAGCGCAAGTTCACACGATTATCCATGAGTATATCCTATGTATATACTCAAGCTCGGGTGTAGAGCTTCTCTCATGTAACATCACCCCAACCCAACATCAACATATATATATAGATATTCAGAATAATAGAGCATGCAAATACGAAGCAGTAAAGAAAGTGATAAATAAAATAAAGAGAGTAAAGCATGAAGATAAACACCTCAACTAACTAAAATGAACAAAAATAAGATCAACTCTTTTTAGCGGCTAGGAATTATCCCAAGCAGCGAGAATCCCCAGCAAAGTCGCCAATTGAAGCTAGCAAAAAATTACCCGAAGGCATCACACGCTCGAACATACAACAAAGTCTTCATCGATCTTTTTTTTATTCCCAAAGGAAGGGAAAACATCGACAAAATATGGGGGAAGAGATAATGGGAGAGGAAGTCGGTTATAAAAGGGGAATGTATTAGCACCCCTCATATATGTTGTACTCAATAGGAACTATTTTGATTGTTCTAAGCTCGAATGGATGTTATATATTAGGATTACTCACGAAAGAATAAGGGGAAAAGGAAAGAACAGATAGAGTGCTCGGAGAAGATTAGGTCCCTCATGCCTACGTATCCTTATAGTGCAATAAGGAATTCAGAGCTCCGTAGTTCATAGAATTAATGGTTGGAAGTGAAAAGAAGAGTGATAACCAATATGGTCTGAACCAAAGGATAATATTGTTTGACTCCAACAAGGGATGAAATCAGAACCCAAGATTAAAACTAGAGTTAACCAATATGTGGTATAGCCAAAGCATTAACCGCTATATGGTATGGCTGAAAACAAAGAGAATTAAGTGTTTGGCATCAAGACAAACATCTCTAGATACAAAGGCGGACTCCGATTAAATCGTCTTAAAAGGGTATGTATGAGACCCAAGGAAAATTGTATTTGGTTTCAAAGGAAGGTAGTATGCCACTGGGATGAGTGATTTAATGATTGAATATAAATGATGGATCATGAAAGATATGAATGGTTTCCTAAGGCATAAAAAGAATAAGTATGCTCGCCAAGGGTTCGAAGCTTTGTGCCTATGTATTCTCATTGCGCAATGAGAAAGTCAGAGCTCCATAGTTCCTAGAACTACGAAAACAAAGGAAAGATAGATTTGAAGTGATGTAGAATATTACTTGAACCAAAAGACAACGATAGCATGGGAAACCATAAAGGTAAATGAACTTTGAACCAAAGAGTAAAGGTAGCATTAACCGGTATGTGGTACGGCTGAAGCATTAACCACTATATGGTATAGCAGAAAACAAGGAGAATTAGGTGTTTGGCATTAAGAAAAACATATCTTGGTTCACAAGGTGGACTCCGATTGAATCGTCCTAAAAGTATATGTATGGTACCCAAAGGAAAATGATATTTGGTCCAAGGAAACAATATATCACTGTAGGGAACAAGCAGTCCGAAACCAAAAGAGGATGGTATATTGAATCCATGAAGGAATAAACTTTGAACCGAAGAGAAAACATACATTAAGTAACAGGTGAGGGGCCTAAGGCATGGTATCACTATATTGGAATGGCCAAAAACAAAAAGAATTAAGTGTTTGTAGACGAGACAAACAACTCTTTGGTTCAAAGGTGGGCATTGGTTATTGGCCCAAAGGTATACATGGAACCAAAGGTAAGGTATTTGGTTCCAAAGGATTGTATATATTGATGAATGGGGAAGAATAAATAATTGTGCTCACGGAGAATCTGAATCCTCGTGCTTAAATATTCTCATCATGCAATGAGAAAGTTAGAGCTCTATAGTTCGACAAACCACAAACAAAGACAACAAGAGATTGCTAAAGCAAGATAAATGATAATGAAAGATGAAGAAGACTTGGCAGCCAATGGATATGAACCACACTAAAGTCTATAAGTAAAGGTGAATACGATGAGCAATTGGGTCATTCATCCCGTACCCAAAGATATTTAGAATGAGTTAAAGAATTATCCACTCTCATTCATTCTTTACTACTTAAGGCTCCTGACACGTGATTTTCATCATAACTTTCAAGTTGTTGAGGAAGAGTCCTTATTGCTCCTTATGATGATGAAGACTTGTCAATCATTTGATTAGAATCGCACTAAAGTCTATGAACAAAGGAGAATACCTTGAGCATTTGGGTCATTCGTCCCATACCCAAGGATACCCTAGACAAGGATAGGAATGCTCCACTCTCATCATTCTTTGTTACTTAGGTCTCATTGCCTACAACTTGAATCATGATTGATAAGTTGCTGATAAAGGCTTCTGATTGTTGCACTATTGCTTTGTGAAGGGAGACTTAACAGTCATTTGATTCAAACCATGCTAAAGTCCATGAATAGAGGTGAATACGATGAGCAACTGGGTCATTTATCCCGTACCCAAAGATATTCAAAATGAGTTAAAGAATTCTCCACTCTCAGTCCTTCTCTACTGCTTAAAGCTCATGTCACACAATTTGAATCTTGATTGACAAGCTATTGAAGAAACACCTTTGATGTGCTTTTCATAATAGTCAACTGCTTGATTTGTCTGGGATACCTTGACTGGAAGTCTGAACTTGAGGCCTTGAGATCCACATCATTACATGAACTAGTCTTACCAAGTGATCAAGGGACTTTTGATCACTTGAATAGACTGAGGGATTATACACAATCAAAGGATTTAGTTAATCAAAATCTCTTTTGATCAGCTTAATCAAAGAGATTGAATTAGTTGGTAATTATGTACAACCTATCTAAAGGTTAATCAATTAATAAGATGATTCACAAGTCCTAACTAGGGGGTCATACAAAGGTTAGGATGAAATTAATCAAAAGAATCAAACATCAAATATTTACATGGAACACAATTGATTAAAATGATCAATTAAATCAAAATCCAAATCCTAATCTAAGGGAACATGAAATATCCATGATTTTTCTAAGACCAAGGGGTAAATATGTCAATATACATGGATATTGATTAATTTCCTAAATCGAATTATAATTACAAATTCAAATTAAAATCTAACTAAATTCTAATTAAATCCTAATTACGTCCTATTTACATGATGATTAAAATATTAAAACTAATCTAAACAAATCAATCATTAATCCTACATATTGATTTTCATGCCAAAAATATAAAATCGGCAATTAAATCATGTCAAAAATCAATTAAAAAGAATTAAAAAATAGAAGGAAAAAGAAAACAATATAGAACTATGGGACAGGGGTGCATGGTCCAAGATAGGGTGCAACAAGCAATTCTGGGCGCTGAGGCCCAGGTCCATTGGCCCACGCTAGATGCAATTGTGGATAGGGGGTGCACACTCGCAGATGGTGCAAGTAGCAAGTGATTTGGGCCTTGGAGCCCAAGATCTATAGCATTTGAATTGGAGAGAGACCGCATGAGGCTTCCTCTCAACATCACGTGTTCAAAAACACCCTGACTTCCCTCCATCAAGATCAGCCTCCTCTGCCGCGCCAGAGGTTGCCTCTGGCGGCGACGGAGGCTTGATATCTTAAAAGATTAACATCAGTCCTTTCTCCTTTGCATCCTAAGTCCAAAAATCACCATGCTGAAACCTAATTTAACCTCCATCGTGCAAATCGAAGCGGCGAAAAGAAGAACACTAGATCCTCTAATAAAAAACTCTAATAAAAAATTAAATGATGCCTATTGAGATTTAGAGCCCTCGATTTTAGGACTTTAACTCTTCTGAGAGTCTCCTATATGGAGGTAACTTAATTGAAGTGAAACGATGAGTATTGAACATAAACTCACCGGAGCACCGTACCGGAAATGTCAGGTAATCCTTCTGCAACTTCTCGTACTTCCTTTCCTTGGTTTCTCCTTCTTCTAAATCCTCTTCTGTAACTGAAAACGCATTGGACAGGATGATAGGTAGAGTAAAGCGAGCTTTGAGATTCAGCAATGGAAATTGAGATTTTGGATTGATTGAAAGTGTTTCAGTGTGAAGAATCGAGAGATTTGAGAGGAAGAAAAATTTGAGAGTTTGAGTATAGAGAAAAATCATGTTGAATGAATGAGAGTGAACTCAATTTATAGAACTGATTTCTGATATGAAATTTACTTTAAATGCACAACCAAATTCCTTGAAATGCAAAGGTCAGTTAAAAATGCCACATTCTGTTAGCACCAGTTCAATTTTAGTTTGAAATGAGAGTCAATTATATTTGTTTCAGTTAGATTCAATTAATGTTCTGTTAGAGTGAAAAGTTTAGTGAGATGAAATGGATTAATTGGAGGGAATAATTCAGGTGGAGTGAGTGAAGCAGACCTGGAGACTCGAGTGAAATGAATTAGTTGCCTTGTAATTGACATTTGGAACCACTGAGTTGTAATGCTGTGCTGGTTCAATTAATGTGAAATATCAATTTTCTTATTAGATGGTCCAGTAATACTCTGCTTCCTTGTTGGTTGTGTGAATTATCATGATTCATGATACCTTCTGTTGATGTGAAAATGTTAACTGAATTGTATAGCTATGACAAATCATGTTGATGCCTGCCTATGAACTTGTCCCATTGCATATTGGGTTGGCTTGCTTATTTTTCTGAAATGGTTGTGGATTAATTTGTGAAGTTGTTACAGGAGTTTGGATCGAGGTTGCCCGGATTTGCTGCTGAAGGCATTGTTGATCAATGAGGGCTTGCTAAAATGTGCTGAAATTCATGGTTATTTGCTCATGTCCAGCTCATGACTTTGATGGACTGCTTTTTGAAACCTTGATGCAAAGGTTTCAATGCTTGGTATGTTAATGCAGAAACAAGGTAATTATAGTTAATGTATGTGTGATTATTGCAATTATTGTTCATATATGTGTGATTAGGATAGGTTAAATAGTTTGGTGGTATACTTGTCTATGTCATGAAATTTATGAAATGTTCATATGCATCATGTTAGCTGGTTGGCTGGTGTTTATATGCAGGATTATGAAGCTTGAAAGGCTAAGTTTACAAGTCCTCATGTAAGGCACAAGAACAAAGGCTTGACCAAATTTTGCAAGGCTTGATTAATGGAGGAAATGGTGGCCATGGAAGATCTAGGAATGATGCATTTGATGAAGATGTGATGAATATTAGATTTTAGGATGAAAAAAGTGATGGTTGACTTTGGTCAACTGGTTGACCAAAAAGTCAATAATTGACCAAAAGTTAACTTTTGTAAAAATGTAAAATTTTGATATTTCTTTTGTAATGAACATTATACATGTTTAATGAATGAATGAATAACCAATTGTGAATGAAATGTCCATGATGTATGAGTCAATCAAATTTGACTTTTTGAATGAATCTCATTTAGAACCAAACTTGATATATTAATGAATCAATCATCTTTGATCATATGAATCACATGAATGAAATGAATTAAGATGCATGAATGAATCAAGAATTAGAAGCCTTGTGAATCACAATGGATTAATGACAAACAAAAAGACCAAAAGATCAATGCCTTAATGCAATTATGAATCATGAATCAATGACCATGGACCTATGCATTTGAAAGCACCAAGAGACCTAAGTCAATGGCCTAGGAAATGTTAAGTAGGATGCATATGTGGATGCTTGACTCAAGCCTTGAATCAAATGAAATCTCAACCATGTAGGCATGTAGGTTAACTGGATGATGCATGATAAGATGGTCAAACACCTCCTCCTAATGAATTAGGATTTCAAAAAAACACAAGTTGAAAATTCAAGCCACAAGGTACAATAGGATCAAATCTCCATGATTAGGGTTTCATGATGCACATCCTCTAATCAAGGTTTCTGAATTAGGCATGATGCTCCACAAACAAGTTCCCAATGCATGGGCCCCCGAATTAGGGTTTAGATAGTCAAGATAAGGCCCAAAGAGAATCCACAAAGTCCCATAGACACATCATCAAGAATTAGTGTTTTGCTCCCCAGAGGAATGCCACGGTGAAGTCTCCTTGAATTCATGCCTCAAAGATCAAGAAATTGGGGTTTCATTCCCATTGTGACCAAATGAAGAGCCATGTCACGTTCTTGGACTTTGATCCACAAGCAAACACTAGATTTGCAAGCCAGAAACTTTGAATCCATGGTGATCACTTAGTAAGTGTCAACATGAATGAATGATACATATGAATGAAATATGAGTGTGTACAGATGAATCTCAAGTCAAAGATTGGTTGAAAAGGTGAAAAGGGGAAGGTAAATTTTGGGGTATGATAGTTTGTTTTATTGAACAAGTGTTTAGATCGCACTATAACGGTTAAACATTGGCTTGTATGCTCGCGGGGGAGGCTTAAGTTCTTATTTGTATTTGTGTTAGAATGTACAAAACAACGTTCTTTTGTAAAAGGTTTTTTAGTTGCACGGGGTGAGAAAAAGATAGATTTAATTCTTTGAATGTTTTTTAGGTATATGACGAATGCTCGGTGAGAACGAGACGTGAGCCATGGAATGCGAGACTCCAATGTTCCTTTTTCATTCAAGGTGTTTATGGAATTTGTTTGATGGACAGCGAATGTAACATCCCAAATTTGATTAAATTATATAATTGAATTATTTCGGTTTATTCTATTTAATTATTGGATGTTGGTGTGATTTAAAATAAATGATTTGAATGTGTTGTTGGAGTGTGGTAGAAATAGTAGGGTGTGTGAGATGGTAGAGTAAATTAGAAAATGATCATAATAATTATAATTTTATTTATTATTATTGATAAAATAAGAAATTGTAGAAAATAGGAGTATGGGTCAATTGTGGGATTTGAGGAGAGTGTGTGGTAAGAGGACGAAAGCTAAAGTTAAATTGGGCAAAAATAATAATTAACTAAAACTAAGAAGGTTACTATATATTTTAAAAGTTGGAAGAGAAGCTAGGTTTTTGGAAGAATTGTCAGTACGTGAAATTGGAGGAAAGAGACAAAGATGGAGAGAAAAAGCTTAAGGTTGAGGAAGAACTCTAAGGATGAAAAGTGCTTTTGATGGAAATCAGGTAAGGATGGGAAATGGTGTCAATAATAAGGGGTATGATGGAAGGGTAGAGTGGAGATATTCATAATCTTCCATAGGGTTTGTTATTCTTTTGATTGGTGATGATAATATTGTCTTTATATGCAATGATATAAATTATAACCATGTGTATTGATATGTTGCTGTTGTGAATTTTAACCATGTATATTGATATGTTGTTGTTATGATGCGCTTGAATCAAATTAATCGTGTTAGATTTGATGGAAAATTGATGATTTAGATATGATGAATATGATGATATTGTTGTAATGTGTTGTTGATCCATAAATCCATGAAATAATAGATGAGTTTAGGGTGTGATAGCAGTATAAATTGAGATTAACATGATAGATTTTCGTAAAATAAGTTGTTGTTATATAAGGTAGTGTTTGGATGATCAAAAACTGATTTTTAGACAAAAAATAGCAGTATGCGTTGACCTATGAAGGTCATGTGTCCACCTATTCGATGCATGTGTCGACTTGTTCAATCCATGCGTCGACCTGTATAAGTCATGAGTTAACCTATATAGGTCATGAGTCGATACATGCAGTCAGTGTATCAAACAGAATGCTACAGGCTTTAAAAATGAGGTATATGCGCCGACCTGTACATGTTATGCGTCGACTCATACGAGTCATGCGTCAACACATAATTGCCAAAATGTTTGTTTTGCATTGTTTGACGATTTTAACCATAACTTTTGATCTGTATATTTGAATGACATGTCGTTTGAAGTGTTGGAAAGCCAATGCTGAGATATATAACATGGTAGTGATTGGTGAAATGTTTAGATATTATTCATGTGCATACCGTGTCAATAAATGTATTGATTTATATGTCTGGTTGATGAATCTTTGCATTATTATAATACCGGTGTGTGATAATGTTGTTATGTCGATGATGTTATGATAATGTTGTTAAGGTGTTGATGAGTTGCTTTTGTTTTTTGATTTTATTGACGTAACATGAATTGATTGTTGCACATGATGAATTATGTGATGCATAAATGGTGAGATGTGTATAGGGATCCTTTTGGTGAACCTTGTCGAGATAATGCATGTCATTGAGAGTCATGCATCGTGTTGTACAGGCTTCGGTCTAGTTTTGGCATGCTATTATCTAGGAGTGTATGGAAAGTGAGGGAGGTTCTTATCTAGGGGTGTAGATGGAGGATATGGGATGGGAGTAAAATTAATGTTATGTCTAAGCCATGGTTGAGAAGTGAAGGTAGAGTTTGGGTGAGTGCACCACAAGGCCAAGAAGTGTATAATATGGAGGTTGCTAATCTTATGCTTATGAATAGTAAATAATGGGATATTTAGAAAATAAAGAAATTGTTTACTCATGAAATAGTGATGGAAATTAAGAAAGTGCTCTTATATTAAGATGTTAGTGAGAATGGTTTGATATGGAAAGAAGAGTATTCTGGTATCTATAGTGTAAAAATAGTGTACAAGTTGTGGATGAGTAATCAAAGTGGCTTGAGAGGAGGAAGTGTCGATGGAGACTGGGGCAGTTTGTGGAGGGTAAAATCCCCACCAGAAGATAAACTTTTACAATGGAGAATTTGTAGGGGTTGACTTCCTACTCGAGATCGTCAGAGACAACGCTATGTTTTGTGTCTTACAATATGTCAGTTATGTGAAGTTAAGGTGGAAGATGAGTGGCGTGTATTCTTTGGTTATGCATCATCATCACAATGTTGGAATATGACGGGTTTGGGCGACATCATCCTTCCTCAGTTAAAAGTCTCCAATGAGGCAAGGACGATCATTCAGGATATTTGTAGTATGGAGGATAAGATGGTCACAAGTAGAGTAGAAGTTATGTTATGGGTGCTCTGGGATAATATAAATGTGTAGGTGTGGAACAAAGATAAGGATGAAGCAAATAAATTAGGGATGCATTCATCCCATAGTTGGAAGGATTGGTTCATGGGTCAAAACTTCCAACCTAATAATAATAATGAGCAACAAACCCAGGAGCATATCTTGTGGTAGCTACCTAAATTATGGTGGGTCAAGTGTAATGTTGATATTAGGTTTAACATCCAAATGGGCACAACGAACAAAGTGTGGTACTATAGAGATTGCAATAGAGGGTTTATCATGGCGAGATTAGCCTCAGATATAGGTTGTTATTCTCTTATTGAAGTTGAGGCATTGGCACTAAAAGAGGTCATTATAGATCCATTCAATTACAAATGAAGTTTATTACATTTGAGAGCGCCTCTCAAATGATTGTGCAGGCTATCCACGCAAACCATAATGGTAACTTTGTATTTAGTTTGATTATTTCTAGTATTAAGCCGTTATTAGCAGTCCATTCTGACTTTGAGGTAAATTCTATTAAACGCCAAGTGAATTTGATTGCTCACTTGTTAGCAAAAGCGGTGAATTCTTGGGCTAGGCGTGGTAGTTTTCATTTGATTCCCCCTTGTATTAAACATCAGTTGATTAATAAAATGATGAGTTTGTTTATGTAAACAAAATCATTTATATATATATATAAATAAATAAAATACCTTTCATAAGAATATTTTTTATCTAAGATTTTATAAGGACACTTTGTTCATTTTTATAAATAAATAAGTAAATTATTTTTTATATGAACAATTTTTTCTAGTTAAGATTTTATAAAGACACTTTATTCATTTTTATTATTTAAAATAATACAAGTTAATGAAAATGACTTTTTAAAAATTACATTATTATATTTTAGTTTAGAAATTCGTAAAATAAATGCAAAAAAAAGAGAAAAAATAGAATTAGGGTTGTGGCTAGAGTTTTTATATTTAATATCTCATATCCTCTTAAGTGTTTTATTCTTTGCTAGTTGAGACATATTGACTTCCTAAATGCTCTATTCGTTGTCAATTGTTGTAAATTGAGGTTAATATAGTAATTAGTGAATCATAAGAGGCTATTTCTTACTCAAATTGGGTGATCTCTACTAATTGGTAAAAGAAATGAAATTTTAGTAACATTTTGAAATGGTAAATTGGTTTATTAGGGGACAAAGCTCTCCCTAGATATTTTCTCTCACCCTCTCTTATGCTTATCATTTCTTCATTTGTTGGTAAGATGAGAGAGAGAGAGAGAGAGAGAGAGAGAGAGAGAGAGAGAGAGAGAGAGAGAGAGAGAGAGAGAGAGAGAGAGAGAGAGAGAGAGAGAGAGAGAGAGAGAGAGAGAGAGAGAGAGAAGGAAAAGAGGAAACTTGGATAAGAGAAGATCAAGCTTGCTTCATCAAGGATCATCTTCAATATTTCATCATCTTCATCTCTTAAGGTGGATTCCTAGTTACACCTAGCTTTGGGTGGGGAAAATTCATGATTTCAGAATTAGGTTTTGTGTGAAAACTTGTTATATGTGTGTGATTATGTTTATACATGTTTCATCTTAATTGTTTTGCATGCCTTGTTGTGTTAAACCATGGTAATTGGTGTTATTGGTTGCAATATGATGATACATGATGACTTGTTTCTTGTTTTCCCTTTCATGTTACGTTTCTAGGATGGATGAGTCATATGTTCCTTGGTAGGCGAGAGAATTGCTCGCTAAGCGAGCATAGAAATTTCAATGACATTGTTTTTCTATCATCCTCGCTAGGCGAGGAATTTGTTTTGGAGAAATGATGGCATTCCTTTAGTCTCGATGGGGGCTCTCTTGAAGCTCGTTGGGCGAGAGAGCTCGCTGAGGCTCGCTGAGTCTCGCTAAGCGAGAATACCTTGTTTTGAGAAAGTTATTTTGTTTCTCTGTTTTCACCATAAAATGGGGATCATAGCTACGATTAACATGAGGTCGGATACATTGAAAGACTAGTCCAATGTCTTACCATTTGATAAATAGAAGCCATACTTGACATATTAGTACAAGCCTAGTGACATATTAGTTCAACCGAATGGAGTCATAATTAGTTATACACACTAAATTATAATCGGAATGGATCGTAATTAGTAATGGTAGGTCATCTACTAAATCCAATCGTGCGGGTCGTAATTAGGAGTGTACTAGCTACACCTACTAAATTCCAATCGGAAGGGTCGTAATTAGTAGTGATAGGTCATTTACTAAATCCAACCGAACAGGTTCGTAATTAGTTGTGATATTAAGTTCCTATCATAAGCATTGTAAATGATATGTGTATCTTGCTTTTATTCGGAGTCGTGAAGATATATTGATACTATTAAGAGTATCTGAAAAGTTGTAACTTGATTTAATATGCCAATTAATTAAGTCGTATGTGTTGTATGGATAAAACATGATGATGTGAGGATACTATAGGATTAATATCTAACTCGAGGCTAGATTAATTCGGATATAATGGGCGTAAAGAATGGTTGATTACACGCTTAACCCGTAAATCTAACCACAAGCCTTAGTCATTATAAATGGTGTACATTGGTCGTAATAGGTGGTAATCGTTATAACATTCTCTTATGAGACGGGGTTTATTACATGGTACCCATGGATTGTGGGATCCCGTAAAGATTAGTCTATTAGAGTCAAATGGATGTTTAGGATTCCTAGTGACTAATTATCACAGGGGTTGCCTAACGCTTCTTGCGCAAATCCTTGTTGCATTGTGAGTAATACACAAGTCAAATAAAATGAAACGCTTAAGCTAAGAATTGATAAGAGATCCCTTTAGAGTCAAGTGGACCCATAAGATAGGGAACTCATTGAGATTATTATCTCACCCCATTATCATTGTTGTTTTTAAGTCGGTTCTTTGTAGGTTAAAAGCGAGGATAAGCTTGTCTGATGGTGTTTCATAGATTTTTGTTATCGTGATCTTCCGATGTGGATTATGTGCATATATAGATATCATACATATCTTAGTTTTTGATTAGGAACTCTTGTATATCATGTGTCATAGTTGTATTCTAATTTTTTGGACATATATATACACAATGATGCCGATAGGCACTTATGTGTATCGGTACAAGTTTACACTATATATAATAATATATTTCTAGATTAAATTATATGTGGGTGTTACACTATCAAAGTGACACGTCAGTCCAGAGCTAGAGATTTATCTAGAGTTGCCCTAATGACAACCTTAGGTTTATATTAAGTGGATGCACCTTAGGGTGCATTAAACAATTTTTTAATTAAAGCTTGTTAAAAGACTCCTCTATAAAAACAAGTGGGATCCCATTAAGTCACCTTTGCTGATAGTTGTGCTGATGCATAAAACGTAGGGACGCAATTTCAAATCCACTAAATTATTAAAAAAAATAATTGAGATATCCTAACAAAATATATATATATATATATATATATATATATATATATATATATATATATATATATAATACCACTTGTTAGAATTAATTTAGTAATTAATTTATATAAGATAATCGTAATTTAAAGTGAAGACGAATCAAACATGAGTATGCATGCAAACAATTTTAGATTCTAAGTATTAAGGATCATAAGAATATTTTGACAGATTCCAGATTTTTTTTTTGACATTGACAACAATAATAATGAAAAAAAAAGTTATCCTAGTATTCTATTTTATCTGAACTCATATCTAACTAATTAATTAATTTATTAATTACTCTTTTCATCTCAAAATAAAAATATTTTAATTTTTTTACACAAATTAACAAAAATAATGAATAAATCAATAAATATAATAATTTTACCCTTAATTACTATTGATTGTTATACATTCTCATAAATATATAATATAATCTAATAATTTGAAAATAGTAAATGTTAATAATGAAAAAGTAAAACATTCTTATTTTAGGACAAATGTTTTTTACTAGAAAGTTACTACTTATTTTGGACAGAAGAAGTATTAAATATAAATTTAATTAGTCTTTTTAATTTTATTTGATATTTTAATCAATTAAAACTCTTAATTTAATAAGTAATTATTATAATTAATATAAATATACATACTCCCATAATAATAATTAAAATATAATAATTAAATAATATTTAAACATAATATTTCAATAGTAGTAATAGTTTTACTCCTTTCTTTTAGACTGTTATTATTATTTTTACCCTTTCAATATTAAATATCGTTTATTTTAAATTAATGTATTAGTAATTTATAAAAGAAAAATTAGTGCAATTTTATTATTTTCAAGCGACCCTTGAGTATGCAATAACACAAATTTTGAAACCTTTTCTATTGCATGTGTATTGTGTACGGTTGATTTATGGTGCTTTTTAACTGTAACTTTTAAAAAAAATCACATTGATTATAAAATTTGAGTGTCACTCCAATGTAAATGGAATAAATTTGGTGGAAAATGCTGAATTATAAATAGAACATATGTGATTAAAATTTCAAAATAAAAAATTGAAAAGTCAAAATTCCACAATCAATATATTTGAAGTGGCAAAAGCACACTTAAGTTTAAAATAGTAAAATAGTTCATTCGTAGAATAAAGTTTTTTCTTTTTGACGGATTCGTAGAATAAACTTAAAATAGGTTAATATTGTATTCATGTTTATAATTAAGTTCACGTGATGTGGTTTGTAGCACAGAAAAAGCTGGCCAGTCTTATAAGTATTTGTAGAATGTGATAAGTCATGATCGGTGTGTATAAACAATATAGGTTGATAGATGCTAGCCTCTAAAATAAATCATAATTATTTCATGTAATTAGATTCTTCAATTGATTATATATATACCATAATTTAACAAACAAAAAAAAACAACGTATGCATAATTAAAACACACATCTACTAAATATGGCCCGTGAGTAATGAGCATAAAGGTCAAGATTCGTATCACTATACTATTTAAAGGACTCAATTATTGTCTAAAGGAGTATGGGCATTAAAATCCAATGGTCAATTTATATACTGTTTTCTGCATGCAGCATTGACACAGCAAAGTTTCTATGGGTCAGGGTAAGGCTTGCAATAAATACTGTGAAGAATACATCATTGGTAATGGCCTCACTTGAAGGAGTTTGTTTGAACTTTGACCTGTTCTAAGTAGACTTATTGAGTAGTGGAATTGACATATATCAGTGACTTGCTAAATCTTATTTATGTTTATCGATGGATGGTTGAGCGAGAATATGAGAATGAAATAGTTTTAAAAGAGAGGTTGAATAGAACGGTTTTTTTATAACATTTTTAAAAATATTTTCTTTTGTAAAGTTAAAGTTTAAAGCGGGAAAGCAAAATGGGGATAGTAGAAGTAAAAGTACAACCGATGGATTCGAGAAATATATATTTTATTGTCATCCTGATAAAAATGATTCAATCAATACTGGAAACAATCGAAGTAAAACAAAAGTTGTCTTAACAAGCAATTAAATTCAAAACAGAGTTAACACAATCTTAATCGTGAGTGATGAATGTTCAACGAATTAGATGTATCGTAAACCCAAACTTATAAGATAAAATACTAAAAACAAGTTCTAAATCTAGATGACATCCTAGACACGAACAAAATCTAGCAAATATGATATTATGGAGAAATTGAGAGATATGAAAAAAAAATGTACACCAGATATATAGTGGTTCGGTAATTTGTCTTTCGCTATGCCTACTTCACCCTTCAATGGTTTTAATCATTGAAAATAGTAACGTCTTCCACTATTTTAAAGTAAAAGATATATGTATTTTGATACAACGGATAATCATCGACCTAAACACTAATATCTCAAGGCTTTAGTTAACATATAACTAAAATGATATTATCTTCTATTGATGCAGATTACTCAACTACTAATACTCAAGATCTTTAATGATCTCGATCCAACAAACTTGTTAGACATAATAATCTTGCTCTAAGCTTCAATTATGCAACACCCTTTACTCGGATCTGACGAAGACTTGTATGAACGATTGAGCTAACTAAGAATGATTGGACAACTCTCAACTTTGTTCCGTGGCAACCTTTACTCAATTCCACCAAAGTCATCCTTGGAGTATAGGGAAACTCTTTTTTTGCATGATAAGAATCATCAAATACTTTGAACAAGAAGAAATCCTCTCTCTTGATACACACAATAAACTTCACACAAAAAATATTAGATTCTCTAATGTACCCTGAATCTACCTCTCACACTCAAACTTTAGAGTTGAGCACCACAACAATAGTTTTTGGTATAAGGGTGTAGATGATGAATAATATCTAAAGTATATCACACAACACAGCTACAAATTCTCACAACATCAACATTTTAGGAAGTTTTTCACAAGGTTGAATCAAGGAGATAGTGTGTTTGTGAAGATGAAAACTCTCATGGTTTCTCTCAAGATTCTTGATATAAAAAATATTTGATTCTTGGTGAATATCCTGGATTAATCAATCTAACTGCATTGACCGACTCACATCATCAATCAATTGTTAATTACAACCCCTCTCTCTTTTGAAAGAGACAAAGATAAAGGTTTAAATAGGTGCTAGACATTAGACACACAAAAATAAAGAATAACACAAGATGATTCGATTCGAATCATGAGGTGATGATTTAAATCAAAGAAAGAATGATTTGAATCAAAGGCAGTAAAGTGAAGAGTTTGTTATTTTAATTTGAATCATGTTTTGTGTTTGCGATTTGAGTCACATTAAAGCATGATTCAAATCCTAGTTCATTATGAATAGCATTTTGATTTCGATTATTCGAATAAAATACCTTATGATTCGAGTCAAGAGATGTTGTGATTCGAATCACACACTTTCGTGATTCGAATTAGGGTGGCAGAACTAAATTATAAACTTCCAAAGAGAGTTTGATTCGAATTATAACATGTCTGATTCAAATTAATCTTCACAAAAATCTTGATTTAAGTATTCTAACTTGTGATTCAAGTTACACTCAATATTTTGACTTACATCAAGTTGTAAATGCTAAAAAATACATTATCATGATTCCAAACCTAATACATTAAATGTAAGGGTATCTCATGGTACATATCTAAACAAATAATTGAAATGATCAAATTTCAAACGAATTACAAACAACTTACAAATATGAGATAAATCAAATTACACACATGCGCACACACACACATGCACAATATCAAATTTAGACATAACATCAAAATAAAACGATTCGACTACAATGCAATTTCATTCTCCCTTTTTTTTGATGTTTGACAAATTTAAGATATTGTTGATTCAATTTGTTTTGAGAAGATAATTTGAAAGTTTTAATTTGTATTCTAGTTCAATTTTATTTCGAGTTTATTGATAAGCACACAACAAATGATACAACACTTGGAACTTGATATTGTTCTTAAGCTCTTAAGCTCCCCCTGCATTAAATAATTAACGTGCCTATAAAGATAATATCTCACAACATGTACTTGTAAAAAAATTCAAAATACGTGGAACCCATATGCTGGTAGGGGTGACCATAGACCTTAGTGGTTTTATGTGGATTAGGGCTTGCTCACGATGGTGAGAAACCTTATTCGATGGTGTTTTTCCCTATGGAGAGAGGAAGAACACGTGAGGAGAAACGTAATGTATTCCCTAGGAATTTGGTATACATAATGAATTTTTCTTCCTTGTTCTAGGGATGAAGTATTTATATAGGCTTATAGGCCTGTATTTAAGGTATCTCGGGAATGATAACCGCCCACTTAGTCATAATAGTGGACCGTTAAATCCGTACTTACTTGGGAGACTCAGTTTAGTCGATTGACTATGAATTCCCTCTAATCGAGGCATGTCTTTTACCATGTTTCCAACTATGAGGAGAGAGGGGTGTGTTAAAGGCGACATCACCCTCAATTGTGGGCGGTAAAAAGGTGTCTCCCCTTACGGATGACCACAACATCCTCTCCCTTGATAGGTCTTTACAAATATATCACTAAACAATCCCTTAAGCACATAGGCTTGATAAAGGGTGAAATGCTTTAAATGCTCATGGGTAGGCAGGGTAATACGTCGAGCTTGTCTGATGGGTCAATAAGTCCCTCAGGAGAATATTTCAGCCTCTCAGACGAGACTTCGGTCAAGACTCTCCGAAAATATTTTTAATGTCTTTTGGGTCATACTTTGGTCGAGACCCCCAGGCAGCAAATTTAAGTTAAGCCTCTCGGGCCAAGCTTTGGTCGAGTCCCTTAGGTGAGATCTTAGGCTAGTCTTTATCTAAGGAGACTATAATTCCAGTAGGTGAGATAGTTAGATAAACATGTTTGGTAGTACTCTAAATTCTTCATGCGAGATTATAGGATAAGCCTTTATGATTCGTGTCCAAGTCCCATAGGTGAAACGTTGAGCCGCTCAGCCAAGACTTCAATCGATACCTTCAGGAAAGACTTTTAAGTTATGTTCTCTCGAGCATTAGTTTAGTCGAGTCTCTTAGGCTATTCCTTGTCTAAAGAGACTCTAAGTTCCTTAGGCGAGGCAGTTACATGAGCTTGCTTAATGAGACTCCAAGTCCATCCGGTGAAGCGTTGAGTCTCTCGGGTCAAACTTTGTTTGAGACCCTCGAACAATAATTTTAAGTTAAGTCTCTTGGGTCATACTTTGGTTGAGTTCCTTAGGTGAGACCTTAGGCTACTCCTTGTCTGAGGAGACTCTAATTCCCTAAGGCAAGGCGGTTAGATAAGCATGTTTGATGGGACTATAATTCCCTAAGGCAATATGGTTAGATGAGCCTGTTTGATTAATTCTAATACTCCTTAAACCTCCATGAGCTTCTTTGTACTTGAGAAGGATTCATCTGTTATAACATCAACTAGTCCCCAAATTAATTGTAAGACATTTTTTTACTAACAACAATGGTTTTATTTTGATGTAAGCATTACTAAATGACATCAAATATTGAATATATGACATTAAACTCGATCAAAAATTTGATACCCGAGGTGTGGACTTTTGTTAATTTAGACATCATTGTGACACCTCTTTATTTTTTTTCTTTCTATTTTCCTTCTAAAGA
This sequence comes from Lathyrus oleraceus, assembly GCF_024323335.1. Classification (NCBI taxonomy): domain Eukaryota; kingdom Viridiplantae; phylum Streptophyta; class Magnoliopsida; order Fabales; family Fabaceae; genus Lathyrus; species Lathyrus oleraceus. The sequence goes on from NC_066583.1 coordinate 343,078,266, forward strand.
TTGAGAATGATTTGTATGAGTTTCATTTGTATAAGTTTCGTCGTTACTATATGAAGAAGATGCCATTTATCATGACATAAAACACACAACATCAAGACATATGAAAGAAGAAGAAAACTATCAGTAAAGCTTATGGTTATGATGACTATCTAACAATGAAGTAACAATTGAAATAGATATAATACATTTGGCTTTCCTTTCTATTGCAAAACTAATGGAATGGGAGAAGGAAATGCAAGAAAAGGCGTGAAAACACCAACAACTACATAAACAACAATACCAATAACTACATAAACAAATAACTCTTTCATATAACCCTATTATTTCCACATATAACCATGAACATTCAACAACATAAACAACATAAATATAAACTTCAACACAATGGCAACTGAAGTTTATTGTAGATGCATGTGGAAAGCCATTTACATACTGGAAACATGATGAATAACTAAAAAGGATAAATAAATGTATTTGTCTTCCTCATAGATGCTTGTTAAGCAAAGAAAGATGAATTTGGTGTCGTCTTCCTCCTCGGTGGTACTTAACCCAAGAGCGATGAATATGACGATGGTAGAAAAGGGTTTGGTTTCATTAATGAATGATGAAAATGCAGTTGGTTGAACGATGAATATGAAGATGTCGTTGGTTGAAAAGGGTTTGGTTTTGTTAATGAACGACGAAGACGCAATTGATTGAAAATGGTGTTGTTTCGTTAGGGTAGAAAATGGTTTCGCTAATGGAAATGAAAAAAATGAAAATGATGAGACAAGCTAGATAGTTGTGTTTCTTTTCAATGAGCAAGTCATTCCACCACCGTCATCTAAAGCAACCGTGGTGATATATGGTTCACTTAATGGATTTTTTTTAAAAAGCGCTAGTTTTTAAGCATTTAATTTTTTTTTAAATGAAAAATATATCACAGTAGATGGGTTAAATAACCCTAGTAATATCACTTTTATTTTTATTTAAAAAAAAAAAAAAAGGTGCAACTAAAATCTTGAAGAAATCACGAATTTGTCGGCATTGAGATTCGAACCCATGAAAGGTTAAAGATATCACCATGGTTGGTCTAACCAACTGTGGTAATATGTTAACAAATTTTAATTAAAAAATATATTGACACCTGAGTTTAGAGATATCACCACAGTCCTTCAAAGGACCATGGTAACTTGGTGGTTATGGTATATAGTTTTTATAGTAGTGAATTCTAAACATTCTCTCTAACACTCTCATTTCTTCCTCACCTAAGTGCTTTAGCACTAACAAATTAGTATCTAGAGCTTCAGTTAGTTCTTTTTGATATTGATTCAATATTTTCATGTTGGTGGTCCTGTTTCTAGGGATTATTATTCGTATTTGATGCTAAGATGAATGGTGGAAATGGTATTCCCAATTTTCTTCCAATTGTTGATGAAAAAAATTGGAACCGATGGAGTAAGCAAATGAAATCCTTGTTTGGTTTCCAAGAAACCCTTGAAGTGGTCACTAATGGTGTCCCTAAAATTTCTCACAATGCAAATGATGCTCAGAGGATCAATCACAAGGATGCCAAAAAAAAAGATAGCAAGGTTGTGTTTTGTATTCAATCTGCAGTGGATGTTGGGAATTTCAATAGAATCTCTCATGATGAATATGCAAATGAGGCATTTGATATTCTTATCAAGTATTACGAAGGTGGTGAGAAGGTTAATGATGTCAAGTTATAGACACTATGAAGGTAGTATGAGTTACTGCATATGGGAGAAGATGAAAAGATTGCAGGTTATGTCTCGAAGGGGAAAAATATTGTTCATCTCATGAAAGGTTATGGTGAAATCCTAACTGATAAGATGATAGTTGAGAAGGCAATGAGAACCTTGACCTCTCACTTTGATCATGTTATCATGGCCATTCAAGATTCCAACAATATTGGAACCTTGAAATTGAAAGATTTGGTTGGTTCGCTAGAGACTCGTGAGTTAAAGATAGTTGAGAGGGGTTCAAGATTCAATACAAGTAGTGCAGGACCAAGAAGAAACATGGATGTTCCAAATTTAAAGGAAAAGGTGATAAGTCCCTAAGAAATAAAGGTTCTTGGCTAGATTATCACAAGAAAAATAATTATGATAGGACTCATGAATCCTCCAAAGGAGGAGAAGGAACCTCTGGTAATAAAGTAAAACTCAAGAAGAAGAGTGTGCAGTGTTACAACTGTGAAAAGTGGGGTCATTTAGCCAAGAATTTCTGTTATAAGAAAGGAATAAAAGGTTCTTAAAAGGATAAGAATGTCGAAGGAGGAAACTTTTCACTTTAAGATTTAGATGATTCTGAAACCATGATGCTTATGGCTGCAATTTTAGATGAGCACGTCAACTCTAAAATCTGGTTCCTCGACACAGGCTGCTTGAAACACGTGACTGGTTGAAAAGTTTGGTTAGCAGATAACGATGATTCAAAAAAGAACAAGGCCGAGATTTCAAATAGTATCTCGTTGCAAGTAGAAGGTGTAGGAAACATAGTTATTCAAAGAAGAAACGAAGAAAGATTGCAATTTGCTAAGTGTTGGATGACTGGTCGAAAAAGGTTTATCTGTGGTTAGGAAAGATGAATCTTTCGAATTATTCGACACTCATAACAATTTGGTATTTAAATCTCCTTAGTCAAAGAATATGACATTTAAGACCATGCTTTGTTCGACTGAGGTACAATTCCTGCAAACAATTTTTGACCACAAGCATAGTTGGTTGTGGCACTTGAGGTTTGGCTATTTGAATTGTATGTCACTACATTAACATATTACTCAAGATATTGCAACTAGTATACCAAGTCTTATCATGATTGACAAGCTTTATGAAGGTTGCTTGTTAGGGAAGCAATCCATAAAGTCTTTCCTTTCGACTATGCCAATGAGGTCCCCTTGCATATTAGAAGTAGTGCATTCAAATGTATGTGTTTCGTTTGAGGATCATACGTTTGGTGGAAATAAATACTTTGTCTAATTTGTTGATGAGTATAGTCAAAAACTATGGATCCATGTGATTAAGCGCAAAGATGAAGTATTTGCAATCTTTAAGAGATTCAAAATACTTGTCAAAAACCAGAGTGAAAAGAAGATCAAGGTTCTAAGTGTGGAACCATGTTTTGCAGGTGATATGCCTTAAACAAGGATATCAACTTTTGGTGATGACAACTAAAGAATTACGATAAGTCAAGCATAAACGATAAAATGGATAAAGGTGAAAACATATCTTTAGGGTTTGATAAACTAGACGACTTGATGATGGAAAACAAAGAATACAACTAAAGCCCCATATTAATCCACTCAAGCATGTGTCAAAATAAAGAATAATATTCAACAAAGGCTTGAAGCAATATATGGTGATCTTCTGTTTTAGTAATGAGTGAACGATTGTAAGGCGAAAGGACTTTATCGTAAAAACGCATGGCAAAAAGCACACACACAAATAAAACATTTTTCAATTTGTTTTATCAAATAAAATATTTAAAATGTCTTGAAGTTGTGCCAGATAACATAGAAGTTATTAAAATAGCTAGTTGTCTTTTGCCTAATCGATATATTAGTTCAAACTTACGCCCCAAGAAATTTAGGCAATGCCTTAATGACGTGCAACGGCCATATACAAATTTATTCCTTTTATGGAACTTAAAAATGGTTATTTTCATCTTCTAATAAATTAGAAATAAGTGTTAATCGGTTAGATTGTTATTATAAGATCTCAATTTTGACTCTAAGATCCCTCATGCTATCTCATCATATGCATTGGCATTGGGATCACATCTTGGCATCCTCCTTACCCCGCATGCATTGGGTTTGCATTGGGAGAGATCACCAAGCACCATTTGATTATATCATACTTTGTATTTTATCATCTTTACTAACCAAAATACCAAAAATATGTCTTTGTATGCGCTAACTCTTTTGTAGGTAGGGCATGTGGTCACCTTTGATTCATCAAGCTCACATCTAGGGTTTAAGACCCTCATTGCAAGGAACTCAATCAAGAAGTGATTTACTATGGCTCTAGACATCATATATGAATTCTCATTAGCTTAACATGTTATTTTGATCAGGAAATCATCAAGAGTTTGGAATTGGTTTGACTTGGAAACCCTAGTTCATCTGGGTATCTTGTGTAACTTCTTCAACAATCTTCTTAAAAAATTGATCAAATAATTCAAGGGATACTTCAAATTTCATTATATTATGCATATGTGATCTCCCATGAATTCCAAAGGTCAAGATAATTGCAAGTTAGCAAGTTGGTTGATGGTGGTTGACCAGAGGAATTCATCTGATCAAAGTGAGGTTCCCTAGACCCTATATCCTACAATTTTTGTCATATGAAAATGATTCCAAGAGAAAAGTTACTATAAATGACATTCCAAACAACTTTCATGTTTAGGTCTAGAGTTAGTGTTGCTTGGAAAGTCATTTTTTATGGTGCAAGATTATAGGTCATTTTGGCTAAACCCTAATTTGGAGATCAACTTCCCAAGGTCATAACTTGCTCAATTGTTATGAGATTAAAGATTTCGAAGTTGCAAAAATCAAATTCAAAATGTGTCTAATATGAAAGTTGTTCCTCTTGATCTAACCTTTCCAAAAAGTCCAAATTCATCCATTTTGGACAAGATTTGAATTGGCTGTGCATGGCTTGAACATTGGATCATCATTTGGCAAGGTTGAACTTGAAACTTCCATACACCATTGCCTAGCATTCCAACATGATCTCAGCATTGCTTTTACTCAATAATGGATCAGAAGAAGTGATTTCATGGGCCTGTACATGCACATGCACCCATGCAAATACACATTGCTATTTTTGGATTCTATTTTAAGTGTGCAAATATCAAACCATTTGTCTATAAATAGAGCCCTCTATGCTCAAAAATAAAGACCCTGCGCGCCAGCTTTGCTTCCAAACCTTCAAACCCTTTCACTTCAGAGGATAATCTTGATAATTTCCATAGGAAATTGAGTTTGAATCTCACTGTTTTGAGATTCAAATCTCCAAGGATCCTAAACATTTTGATCATTCAATTCTACTCCTCCAAGTGTCCTGAGCAAGATCAAGCACAAGCAAGAGCAAGATCAATCGAATTCAGACCTGCATTGAAGGTATTTTCCAGAAATTTTCATCTCTTCGATTCTCACTAAATTCTCCATAATTCGCTTGGATCCTTGGTTGTCTGAAGTCCTACCAATGTAGGCAACAAGATTGAGTTTCTTTGAGGTCAAAACGAAACAACTCAGATCGTGCACCTTAAATTTCAACTCCTTGTATCTCTCAATATGCTTGGAGTTAGGATAAATTGAGTCCAGATTCGAGCTCAGTGGCATTTTTACTTTAAATTCATGTCCTTATTTTTCATTTTGGTGATGGTTGTGATTGAACCAGTTCGGTGAAGCTCATCGGAGAAGGAAACCGGAGCTTTGGCTCTGGTGGTGAGTTGACTGTCATCAGAGCCACATGATCCATTTGAATTGAACTAATGTCGTGCGTTGGTTTTAATTACCACTTGTGTTATGCATTGACTCGTGACTATGGTGGAAAGCGCACTAGCAACCACTTGATCTGCCACCTCAATTAATGAGGGAGATCAAGTGGTATACGTTTTTTCTATTTTCTTAATTTTCCTTTTATTTGGTTTATTTTCATTAATTCATATTAATTTTAATATTGATCCAAAAAAATATGAGAGTTTCACCAAAAAAATTTAAATAAACTCCTCTTTCATTTATTGAATTAAAATTATTTTTTGGATCATTATTAATATTTTTCATGATTTAATTGATTTTTTGAATATTTTTAATCGTTTAAAAATACTTTTAAGTTTCCAAAAATGATGAAGTTTTTTCTCCAAGGTCCTTTGACCTTGTTTGACCTATTATAAATCTCATGGTCATTTCTTTGGTGTTTTGATGAGGTTTTAGGAATTTGACAAAGCATAATTTAATTTAATGCATTATTTAATTGATTTTGATTGTTTAATTGCAAAATAAATTATGTTGAGCATTTGATATTGACTTGTTGAGTTTGACTTATGTTGTTGGGCCTTGGTCAAGGATGATTTGACTTTGTTGAGTTAAAATCATTGGATTTAGGGGATTGATGAAATGTACATTTCATCTCCCAAAATGAATGAATGATTTTAATTTGGTAAAAGTCCTCCTTTGACCAATTTGTGTTGATTACATTTCCCCCTCCCTCTTCATATCAATCCCATTCTTTTCTCATTCATTTCATAGACCTATGATATCTCTATATCATAAGGCTAGTTGATTGGAAAATCAACATAAGTATGGATGAGATTAGGTTCACCTTCTTTTGCATATTCTTTTTAAGTGTGGTATGTTTTAGGAACATGGTTCATAATACCATGTCTCTAACATGCATTAACATTAAAATCTCTATTTCCCGGCCTCAAATAGTTGTGACTTCTACATAAATCCAATTACGATTTCTTAACATAGCGCTAAATTTGTGACACAAAAAGGCATAGCATTCTAGTAAGTGAGATTGTAAGTCTCCCCTCTTTCATGGTATTGTGTGGAAACTTGGCCTTTTTTCCTTCCTTTGGAAGATGTCTTGGTTTAAGGATCCATGCTTGTGACAAGTGGGTTGAGTGTTCTCCAAACAATGACTTAAACAAAACAAACTCAAGAGCAATACCAACTTCTAATCAACTAACAACTAACATTTAATTTCAAGCCATTTACTTTTATGCACTTTAATTTTGAGCTTTTATTCATTTGCCATTATCCATACCATTTAACTTATTTACTTTAATGTCATATTCACTTTGCTCATTTGAGCCATATCTTGTGATTATTTTGTGTTTGTATATACTTGTTTGTGTTTATGGTCTTTTGACCTTAATGAACATAATAACAACAAAAACCCTAAAAGACGTTTTGTGTGGACTATTTGTTTGCTATGAGACTTTGGATTTAGAATTAGGCAACATTCACTATGAAAAAGGACTTGGCCAATGCCAACTTTCATGGAACCAAATGCTTGTGATTTGAACTTCATCTGAAGCAAGTATTGTGATCCCATTTGAGTTCATCTCCTACATGGTCTTTTGGAGCTGTTACTTTGAACCCGTGCCTAATGCCTATCTTTGAGTTCATCTGATGCATGTGAAATTATGAAGAAGATCATGAAGTTGCTAAGCTTGGATGTGGCTATCTTTATTTGATTCCTTGATCCTCATCTTACTATTTGTGTATTGATTTTGCTTGATTCTAAAGTCCAGGGGAAATTTGGGTTTCTATATGACATTCTTGTCTATTGGATTGCAGCCTATTGGTCAGATCTTTTCAACTCTTAAGTTTTAAATTTTTGCTTAGGATTAGTCTCTTCTCCTCCCCACTTCTTTAATTTCAAATCTCTCCCCCCTTTTAAAATCTTCTTTGTTTGTGTTTTTCTAAACTTAGATCTATTGCAATTTAGAAACTTTGGCCTTATGCCATTGCATTTTTAAACTCTTTTCTTAATTAAACTTGTAAATGAACTTAACTATACTTGACTTAAAATTTCAAAATCCAAAAAGAACTAACACTCATTCAAACCATTTTTAGGCCTCTTGTGCCTTTGTCAAGTTTAAATTTTTGTTAAAAGCAATGCACTCACTTTGAAATTGTTACCATAAACTACGAGGTTTTGATCCCTCATTTTATGTTGGTACGTAGGCACAAGTACAAAGGTCTTGTCAAACACAAAAATATAATTAATGAATTCTTTTCTCATACCTCCACTCTGTTTATTGCAAACATCTTTTGTACAAAAATACATATGCACACAAAAGGCCTCCCTAGGAGTACCTAGGACACTTTGGGTGCGTAACACCTTCCCTCTGTGTAACCAACCCCCTTACCTATAATCTCTAGCATTTTATTAGTTTTGATTTGAAATCTTCTTATCTTTTGGGTTTTATTCGTACTTTTCCCTTTTCCCTTGGAAATAATAAAAGCGCGGTGGAGACTCTGATTTTTATTGACGTCTAGCTTATCCATAGCTTGATGGTCATGAATTTACCGCTACAGAAATTAAGTGGCGACTCTGCTGGGGAGTAGTCTCCAGTGGGTTTAGCCTACTTTTTATGTGTATATATTTGTATATTTGATGTATGTATATTTGTTTGTATGATATAATCTGCTTGTTGTGCTTGGTGATCTCTGAGTGGTGAGATAAGTTCTAACTCAAACTTGAGTGCAATTAAGATATGAGGATGGTATAGTAATTTTCGACTTGTGTGGAGTAGTCCTTAACAAGTTGACTTGAGACCCATCTACTCAGTGGAGACCCTTTTGGAGTTGTGAATATCCCACAAGTTATTTGTGGTTAGGCATTACTATCTCTGATTTGGGGTCTGAGAAGCTGAGGATCGTAGAACATTTAATCTCTCTCGGCCTATTTAGGATGTAGTGCGGAGACTGTTCAAGTGTAGAATTGATAACAGTTGTTACGCGATACTACACTTAGACGAGTTTCTCTTGAGAATATTATGGGTTGATGAGTTAGTCATCCTAACCTATAATATCCGATAGATGGAATTAAGACTCTGGGAACTTTTTAGAACATGATCTACAGGTTTTTATCCTTAGTTCACTCCTTTGGGATGGTTCTTACCCAAACTCCATGCTCATGACTCACAACAAACCCTTGATTCTTGGTTGATCCGATCAAGTCTTGTCAATATCAATGGAACTTGGGTGTTGATAAGGTGAAAGCCATAATCCACCAAAATGGATGATTGATCTTGACAATGACTTGATTCATCCCTTGACCTTTGTTTGTTTTCCTTATGTGTGATCCCTTATTTGTGATTGTTTCATTCATGCATTCACGCGCATCATAACATTCATCACACCAGAAAAAAATTTCAAGGAACTGAGGTCTGATTTGAAAATATTTTCAGACCATGGATTATGGACGAAGGAACACTAAGAAGTACATTTTCAAATGTCCGGACTTGAAAGAGTTAAGGAAGCTATCATCTTTTGTATTAGATCCCTTGGACTTCAAGCAACGTCATGGGAAGCTTCTATCTACTTGTCTACTGATGTGGTTGAAGGACTCTTGAGTGTGTTGGTTCAGTTTTATGATCCTCTCTACCGTTGCTTCACTTTTCCGGATTATCAGCTTGTGCCTACGTTGGAGGAGTATGCCCATATCTTAGGAATACATGTTTCTAGCAAAGTGCCTTTTAGTGGATTGGAAGAGATTCCCAGATCTCATATTATAGCTGAAGCTCTTCATCTGAAGAAGTCTGATATAGAGGCTCATTGGGTGAAAAAAGGAGGATTGTTTGGATTGACTTCTGAGTTCCTCATCAAGGAAACTACTGCCTTTGCTCAAGCCGGTAGTGTTGATGCTTTTGAATCCATCTTTGTGTTTCTCATCTATGGTTTAACTTTGTTCCCTAACATTGATGGTTTTGTTGATGTTAATGCCATCAGAATCTTCTTGATTGGGAATCCTGTGCCTACTTTGTTGGGTGATATGTACTTTTATTTGCATCTAAGGAATTCTAAGGGTGGTGAAACTATTGTCTGTTGTGTTCCTCTTCTGTACAAGTGGTTTATTTCGCACTTGCCTCAAACGCCTACTTTTGTGGAGAACAAACAATGTCTAAGGTGGTCTCAGAGACTTATGTCTCCCACTAATGATGATATAGTTTGGTATGATCCGTCTTTAAGCAATTTGGAGATTATTGATAGTTGTTGTGAATTCTCTAATGTGCCTCTCATTGGTACACAAGGAGGAATCGACTATAACCCTGCTTTGGCCCGTCGTCAACTTGGGTTCCCCTTGAGAGACAAACCTAATAACACTTTGTTAGAAGGTCTTTTCTATCAAGAGGGTAAAGATCTCCAACATTTGAAGCAGAAGATGGTGCATGCTTGGCATAATGTGCATAGGAAAGGAATATCCGAGCTTGGTCCGTGCAACTGTGTAGCTTTGGAAGCTTACACTATTTGGGTGAAGAAGAGAGCTTTAAAATTGAAGATGCCTTATGCTTGTGAGAGACCTATGTCTATGGTTGTGGTTGAGCCATTAAATCTCCCTAACCAAGATGTAGAGGAGTCGGAAGTTGCACTCGCCAAGATGAAGCAAGAGAAGGATATGTGGGAAGAGCGTTTCCATGCTTTGAGCAGAAAGCATGAGGAGTTGCAGTTTGAGTCTAAGGACAAAGATGCACTTATTGAGCTTATTGAAGACCGAGTAGTGAAGAGACATAGAGAACCAGAGGTTTCATCTTCCTCTAGTATGCCTCATCCTTTCCTTGCTTGGAAGAAGATTGTTTATCAGCTTGTCCTCGAGAAGACGCAGATGAAGACTTCTTTTGAGTCCGAGATTCGACGCATCCGAAGGAAGTACGCGCCTGCAGCCAGATCTTCTAATATTGTTGTTAGGGATCCTTAGGATGACTAGTATCCTTTTCTCTTGTATTGTGTATTTTGATCTCTGAAATTGTACTCAGTGTAATCCTTCCAATTATATAAATAAAAGAGATTTTATGGTCAATCAAATTGTGCAATTGTTATTATTATATATTTGCAAATGAAACAGTAAGTTCCTTGAACATAAAAACAATCAAAACATTGTATTTCATGCATCATTTGCATACAGGCTTCTCTTTCGCCAGATGTCTTATTGGTATTTCTTCTGTGCTTCAGCCAAGATGACTTATCGATATAATACCCGCGCCAATCACTCAAGAATTATGGAACATATAGAGCAAGAGAACAGAGACTTGAAGGACGAGATTGCCCATATGACTGCCATGATGGAGTCAGTGTTAGCTGCTCAGAATCAATCGTCTCCAACGCCTGCAACTCCTCCTCCACAGAGGGAAGTCATTCCAGAGGTTGCTACCTCTACCATTCCTGTTACTGCTGCTCAATTCGCACCTGCCAGATTCCCATGGGGAATGCCGCCCAATTTCATGCCTGAAGGTTTTGCACCTACTTTCGCTTCCATGCCGACATCTAGCCCGATCATGTCTGTGCCACCACCGATTGTTCACACTCTGCCTCCTGTTAAGTACACCATCTATCATTCCGAGCCGTCTGAAGGCCCTGCTGTTTATGAAAAGATGGACGAAATGAAAGACCAATTCCTCGAGCTGCGAAAGGAGTTAAAGACCTTGAGGGGAAAAAATTTGTTCGGTAAGAGTGCTGCTGAACTTTGCTTGGTTCCTAATATGAAAATCCAGATAAAGTTCTAAGTCCCAGACTTTGAAAAGTATAAGGGGAATACTTGTCCACTCAATCATCTCGTCATGTATGCTAGAAATATGTCGACGCAAACTGATAATGATCAGTTATTGATTCATTATTTTCAAGACAACCTGATTGGTGCCACTCTGAGGTGGTACATGGGTTTGGATAGTGCGAGTGTCTGCACGTTCAATGATTTGGGTGAAGCATTTGTAAAGCATTACAAGTATAATGTGGATATGGAGCCGAATAGAGATCAGTTAAGATCATTGTCTAAGAAGGATAAGGAAACGTTTAAAGAATATGCTCAGCGATGGAGAGAACTTGCCGCTCAGATCAACCCTCCTTTGGAAGAAAAGGAGATAACTAAGATTTTTCTCAAGACCCTGAGCTCATTTTACTATGAACGCATGATTGCCAGTGCCCCTAGTGATTTTACTGAAATGGTAAACATGAGGATGAGGTTAGAAGAAGGTGTCCGAGAGGGACAGTTGTCTAAAGAGGAGGTTTCGTCTAGCAAGAAGTATGGTAGTGGATTTTCCAGAAAGAAAGAGAACGAGACCAATGCAGTATCTGTTGGGAGGCAGAGGAGGCCTCATGCAATAAGGAATCCACAACCCCGTCAACACCATCATTAAGTATCATCTGTTATTCCGGTATTTTCTAACAATCAATTAACACCAATTCTACAACAATGTCAACAACAACCACCGCAAAGAACAAACACCTACAACAACAACAATACCAACAGTCATCAACAACCATAAAACTTTGAGAGGAAGAAGGTCTCTTTCGACCCGATTCCTATGTCTTATGCTGAACTGTATCCATCATTGGTTCTCAAGAACCTTTTGCAACCAAGAAATCCTCCACAGATTCCTGAACCACTTCCATGCTGGTACAAGCCAAAGCTTCAATGTGCCTTTCACCAAGTGGCTCCTGGCCATGATATCGAGAATTGCTACCCTCTGAAGTATGAAGTCCAAAAGCTGGTAAAGAGTGGGATGGTGTCCTTTGAGGATCGTGTGCCTAATGTCAAAGCTAATCCAGTACCTGCTCATGGTAACCCTTATGTCAACATGGTAGTTCTGATCAGTGGGGCCGGATGGTAGAGGTCGCCAATAACAAGAGCAGAGCTGGTTTGGGTTTCCAACGAGGTTCATTTGTGGTTAGAGCTGAAGATGTGCAACCCAGTTTCCATAGCGGAGGGTTCATTCATGGCAATGAACAACACTTAGCCACTGTAATCGAGGGTCATTAAGATGAAGACTCCACTAATTTTATGATGCATGGAAAAGCTTGCAACAATTGGACTGCTGTTGATGTTCCCATTATTGTGCATCGATCTAAGTTGGTTTCTAAACCCATTGAATACAATGATCTTACTCCTTCGCCAAATTTTGAATTCCCCGTGTTTGAGGCTGAGGAGGGAAGGGATGAAGAAGTGTATGATGAATTGTCTCGTCTACTTGAGCACAAGGAAAAAGCCATTCAGCCGTTCGAAAAGTAAATTGAGTTAGTCAACTTGGGTTCCGAAGATCATGTGAAGGAAGTCAAGATTGGGTCTCGACTGTGTCCAGAAGTGAAAGGGTTGATTGATCTTTTCCGAGAGTATTCAAATGTGTTTGCCTGGTCCTATCAAGACATGCCTGGTTTAGATTCTGAGATTGTGGAGCATAGATTGCCATTGAAGCCAGAATGCCCGCCAGTCAAGCAGAAACTGAGGAGAACTTATCCTGATATGGCAGTGAAGATCAAAGAAGAAGTGCAAAAGAAGATTGATGTCTGTTTCCTTGTTACTGTTGAGTATCCGCAATGGGTGGTCAATATTGTGTCTGTTTCGAAGAAGGATGGAAAAGTCCGTATGTGTGTTGATTATAGAGATTTGAATAAATCCAGTCTGAAAGATGATTTTCCTCTACCACACATTGATATGTTGGTAGACAATACAACTAAATTCAAAGTCTTTTCGTTTATGGAAGGATTTTACGGATATAATCAGATCAAGATGGCACCCGAGGATATGGAGAAGACCACATTCATTACACCCTGGGGAACATTCTGTTATAGAGTGATGCCTTTCGGTTTGAAGAATGCTGGTGCAACTTACCAGAGAGCAATGACTACTCTTTTTCATGATATGATGCATAAAGAGATCGAAGTCTACGTTAATGATATGATTGCTAAATATATTGATGAAGAGGAACATGTCGAGCATTTGTTGAAGTTATTCCAGCATTTGAGGAAGTATAAACTCCGCTTGAATCCCAATAAGTGTATGTTTGGTGTTCGTTCTGGTAAGTTGTTAGGCTTTATTGTCAGCGAGAAGGGTATTAAAGTTGATCCCGCCAAGGTAAAAGCAATACAAGAGATGCCTGCGCCCAAAACTGAGAAGCAACTCAAAGGTTTTCTCGGCCGCTTGAATTATATCTCGAGATTCATTTCACACATGACTGCCACATGTGTGCCTATATTCAAGCTTCTTCGGAAAGATCAGTCTTGTGATTGGACCAAAGATTGCCAGAAAGCTTTTGACAGTATCAAAGAGAATCTGCTTGAACCTTCGATTTTGTCTCCGCCTGTTGAAGGACGACCGTTAATCATGTATTTGACTATGCTTGAAGAAAGTATGGGTTGTGTTCTTGGTCAACAAGATGAGACTGGAAAGAAAGAATTTGAAATTTACTACCTTAGTAAGAAGTTCACCGATTGTGAGACTCGGTATTCTATTCTTGAGAAGACTTGTTGCGCATTGGCTTGGGCTGCTAAGCGTCTGCGTCAATATATGTTAAATCATACCACTTGGTTGATATCCAAAATGGATCCAATCAAATATATTTTTGAGAAGCCTGCTTTAACTGGGTTGGTTTGGTTGTTATCAGAGTATGATATTGAATACCGATCTTAGAAAGCGCTCAAAGGTAGTGTCTTGGCTGACGATTTGGCTCACCAACCGATTGAAGATTACCAGTCAGTGCAGTATGATTTTCTAGATGAAGATATCTTATACTTGAAAATGAAAGATTGTGATGAACCATCGCTTGAAGAAGGGCCAAAACCTGGTTTTCGTTGGGGCATGGTGTTTCATGGAGCTGCTAATCAGTATGGTAATGGCATTGGGGCAGTGATTATTACTCCTCAAGGCATGCATTTTCTGTTTATAGCTAGGTTGAATTTCAAGTGTATAAACAATATGGCCTAGTATGAAGCTTGCATTATGGGGCTTGAAGAGACCATCGATCTCAGAATCAAGTACTTAGACGTCTATGGAGATTCAACTTTGGTTGTTAATCAAATCTGAAATTCTAGTTATCAGACTTTGGATGTCACACTGGTTGTTATGACATCCAATTCTGCACAGACAGGGATTATGCAGAACTTAACAGTAAGTGCAGTAAATAACACAAGTAATTGTTCACCCAGTTCAGTCCAACATGACCTACATCTGGGGGCTACCAAGCCAGGGAGGAAATCCACTATTAGTAGTATCAATTCAAAGCTAAACTCACCCGTTTACAACTTATCACTTAATCCCTACCCAATGCAATTTCAATCTTAACCTAAGATCAGAGTTCCTACTCACTCCCCCTCAATCACCTCAGTGATATTAAAGACACTTTGAAGTCACACTTCAAAAACAACTCTTGATTATGCTTCACAGCTTAAATCAAGATACACAGCACTCACGCTTAAAAGCTTTGAGTGACACAACACTTACAACTCAATGAACACCCTATGCCAAAGCAATCATCTACTTGATAATGGCTTGGCTTACAAGATACGTCTAATACAAGACTCACAAAATACAGCAGTGAAGTATGATGGACACACTGACTCTTCACGCTTCAAAATCCCCGAAACTGAATGAAGGAATGCCTTCCTTTTTATATTGCAGCACCTGGGCTTTTGCACCTGTATTTTCCTGAATTTTAGGTCACACAAGTTCCCTCAAATTCAACATTTAGGTTGCTAACAAATAGGCTATTTGTTAGGTTCATTGAATGTAGCTTGGTTGTTGATTTCCTGGATTTTCTCTCAGCTGTTGAATCCCTAAAGAATAGCCTGAGAAAAAGCTGAAACAGAAAACTGAACAACCTACAATTTAGCATATGCTGTCAGGCACGAATGTCACGACATTCAGCTTGACATCAAGGTCCATATGCTGAGTCTGTTTTTCCAGAAAACAGACTGTACAATTTGCTGACCTGTACATGATCAAAATGACCATACTACAGTAACAGCTTACATTAATAAATGTCAAAGTGTCCAACTTAACATTTATACATTTGGCCTTAAGTTAGTTCTGTTATTCTCTTGAAGAACAAACTAAGTTTTATGCTGAAGTATAGCAGAACACCACTCTGCCTAATCTTCAGTAGCTGCTGTCAATGATGAATGTCACAACATCCAGTTTGACATTCAGTCAGTAGGCCTTATGCCAGGTCTAGTTCTTCCTTGATAACCAGACTGCAAATGAATACTAAGTTCTAATAGAACTTCTGTTCCTTAGTATCTGTTGACAGGTATGAATGTCACAGCATTCAATAATCCTGTGTTAGCTAGTCCTGCAGTAACTACAATGTAGTCACATATACATGTCATGACATCAGTCAAGACATTAGTGTTTTACCATATAATGCAGCCAATTAAACACCTACAAACTCCCCCTTTGGCAAATTTTTGGCTAAAACACTTTGATCCCCATAACAGAGTTCATGGCAGCGGAATACTACTAGCTAATACACTCAGAGTGGCAGCACACTCACACACATGGAAGTTAAATAAAAACTTCGCATAGCAGCACACACATATTAGAAGTTGCACCTAAACTTCAACATCAGCTGCAGGGGGGGGGGGGGGAAGTTAAATAAAAACTTCACACACATATCAGCATACACACAGAGGCATACAACAGCATACACACAGAAGCTAAATACACACTTCATCACACAGCAACTGTAGTAGGGAGGGAAAACTTCAATCTGTCATGAATGGGAACCTGTTTTAATAAAGTTTAACAATGTAAACTTCTGTTGTCCTGGGGTATCACTTGTCACTCCCCCTTTTTGTCAAAAATGTTGCCAAAGCAACACTTTAATTTACAGATCCACAAATAGTAATTTGAATTACACACATGACAGAAAAACACAAAAGAAGTGATTAATCCTCAGCCTCATCATCAGCCTCCTCATCATCCTGCTCTTCAGAGCTGGCCTCTTCCTCCTCCTCAGCCATTTGCCCTTCAGCTCCATCCGTGTCCTCAGCAGTAGACTCCAGCTGCAAGATGAGCTGTTCCAGTGCATGCTTTCTAGCTCCCAGCTCTTTGCAGGTCTCTTTGAGAACTGTAATAACATCAGCTTTGTCTGGTTGGTTGCCAGCTTTGGAAGTCTCTCCCGATGTCAAGACAATGTCAGGGACATGCTTGCCCAGGAACAGTTTGTAGCTGAAGGCCAATGGACTCTCTCTTCTTTTCACGAAGTCATTATCTGTCAGGATGTGTGGAAATTGATTCAGCACAATTCCACATATGAGAGATGGAAAGGCAATGGGTCCCTTCACACTAAAGCTCCCAGCATGCTTCATTGTCTGATCAAATATGTAAGCACCATAGTTCACCCTTGCCTTGGTTCCCACTGCATAGATGAACTTCCCTAATGCCACAGACACAGTTGACTTGTGGTTAGTGGGGACCCAGTTGGCTGCTCCAACTTTGTGTAGCATTGCATACTTAACACTTAGTTGGCTGGCTACTAGCTTCCCTTTGAGAGGCCATATTCGGACTTGCTTGGCTGTGATGACTTGACAGACTGTATTGTCAGTCACTTCAAGCTCAGGTTGCTCTTCATCCGCTCTTCCCAGATACTGATTTATCACAGAGGGGGAAAAGGTCACACATTTTCCACGCACATAGACCTTTCGAAATTCCTTGGATCTCCCATCAACACACTCCTCTGACAGATTCACAATAAACTCCTTCACTAAGGTCTCATAGCACTTAGGAAGTTGAGACACAGTTCTTATCAACCCTGCCTCTTTGATGAGATCCACAATCTCTTTACAGTCCAATGCATTCTGTGCCAGTTCTCTTTCCAATGCCAGCCTCTTGTGGTATACATACTTCCACCTGTTAACACTGGAGGCAAAGTGGAAGGACACATTGTCAATGGGAACTTCTGGGACACTGGTTGCCAACCTACTGGAAGAGGGCTTCTTCCTGGACATGGATGTTGTGACATCACATGGGGCATCAGATTCAGACTCAACCACCACCGCTTTGGTCTTCAACTTCTTAGGCACCTCTTTGCTCCAAGCTTTCGTAGGTCCATAGCTTTTCCTCTTTTGTGCACTTTCTGACTCTGGTTGCTTGTGAGGATTTGTTTCACCGACTTCCTTGGAGGGGGACTTCAGCTCCACTGCCTTTTTCTCCCTTCTGGTCCTAACTCTCTTGGCTATCCTAGGGACAGCTGTAGCCAGAAGTTCATTGTCTGAGAGCTCTTCCACGTTAATCGTTTCAGCCCTAGGATTGTCCTCAACACTTTGAGTAACATTGGCCTTCTCACCTCTCACTTTGCCTGAGGGTTTTTCAACCTTTGATCCCTTATGAGCATCTGGTTGCTCAACATTGTCAGTGACATTTTTTCTCAACACAACAGCTTTATCTTGACATGCAGCAATGTCAGGAATGATTGTGTTCAAGGGAACAGAAACCCCAGGAACATCTCGATTGCCTGATAGTATCTGAGTGACGATAGTTGCAATGGAGTTATGTACATACCTTGACCCTTCCCTTGTGTGTTCATCAAGAGCGATTTCTGATGAAAACCCGGTGACCGTTTCCTTAGGTCTTCTTGCATGGGACGAAGTTGCTGCGTCAACAACTGGATCCTCCCGGGTAGGGTGGTGTGACTCGGTGCTGTGAGAATCAGACATGGTGGTGTACGAGGAGGTGTCGGATTGACGAGCCATGCTGAAAATCTGAGAGGGAAGATGAATCGTTTCTTTGGACGAGGGTTTGCACGAGTGGAGAATGAAACGACTGAATGTGAAACGCTTTTTGCAGGAGTAAGGTCTATTAGATTTTGACCACTCAGCGCTCACCATTTGTTTAATAATTTGACTTATTAAACAGTAGCTAACTAACTTCATTAGTTGCTATAACTTTTCAGACGCACGCATTCCCTTTTTGTCCTTACTATTTTCACTCTGAGTAATGTACAATGTCATGACATTCTGGATGACATTGTACTCTGTCTGCATCAGGTTCCTCCAAACTAGAGATGACCACCTGCCTCCACAAGCAAGGTACTGAGTTTCTGCAGTCGTCAATAACCCACACCTCTGTCTATCCCTTGCTGTCATATCAGTTGTATGATGGCCAATGGGAACCAAGGGCTCATTACTTTTGAGCAGACACTTTCCATAGTCTGTCCTTTTATCTAAAGACAGATATGAGACTCTTCTCATAGCTCCCTTGGAAATGCTCTTCTTCACTCCTTTTACCTGAGGGGCATCAAGTCTTCCATGTCCCACCTTCCCTTCCTGATCTCCCTTGGCCAAAAGACACTTGGGAGGGTTGATAGAGTCTTTAGATTTCCATAGATAACAATTTTCTTTGGATCTCTCTCCTCTCATCACTTCTTGATTGCACCCATTCAACACCACACATCCTCCCTTGGTAAATACCACCTTATATCCTTGGTCACACAGCTGGCTTATGCTTATGAGGTTCACAGTTAGTCCTTTTACTAACAATACATCACTCAATTTTGGAGTTTCTGGACAGTCCAGCTTCCCAACACCCATGACTTCTCTTTTAGTTCCATCACTTAATGTCACAGACTTGGTGTTAGAGGGATGTAGATTCACCACTAGGTAGGTCATCCCAGTCATATGCCTTGAGCAGCCACTATCAAGGTACCAGTCTTGTCTGATATGTCCCCTTGAAGAAGTGTGAGCAAGGTTAGCAACACACTGTTGATTCTCAGGTGAGAAGTGCATCTTAGATGCCAGTTGCTTAGGATTAACCTGTGGTGTCTGCTTAGCCGCCCATGTTGGTTTCTTAATGGGGGCATTATACGTATACACCTTTTTCTTGGGCCTACCTTGAGGGGTCTGGTTTGGGTAACCATGCAGCCTGTAGCAGAATGGTTTTATGTGACCGAATCTACCACAGTAATGACATTTCCATCTCTTGAATTTCTTCTTCTGATGATTGTTCATTCTGGTTCCTCGATGTTGTGACTTTGGATGAGACTTCCCTTTGGATTTCTGAACTTTAGCCTTTGAGCGTTTGCGTTCAGTTGAGGATCTTTTCCCAAAGCCTAAACCAGATGTGGTTCCAGACTTCTGTCCTGTCTTCAGGATTTCTTCCAAGGTGTCAGATCCCTTATTCAACATTTTGATGGATTTGGTCATTTGGTCTAGCTTAGAGATCAGCAACGAAATCTCACCCTTCAGACCCTCTATGACTTTCAGCTGCTCTAGTTTCTCAGCTTCTAGTTCTTTGATGAGTTTCTTATGCTTTTCTCCTTGGATGCAAACTTCTGCACTTTTAACACATAATTCTTTATATGAGACAGCAAGCTCATCCAATGTGAGTTCATCTCCACTTGAGTTATCCTCTGAGGCACAAACACTGGTTAGAGCAGTGACTCGTTTGGCCGATTCTCCTTCAGATTCACTCTCAGTGTCTTCTTCTGACCAGGTGACAGATAGCCCTTTTCTTTGCCTCATGAGAAGGGTAGGACAATCAGCCTTACTATGACCATATCCTTCACATCCATGGCACTGGATTCCCTTGCCTTGGTTGGCCTTTACTTCATGAGTTGATCTTTTCTTTATGTCAGACGGGACGTTCTTGACATTAGATCTACCCTGCTGATCAAATTTCTTTATGAGCTTGTTGAACTGTCTCCCAAGCATGGCTAAGGCTTCTGATATACTTTCATCACCTCCAGTATATCCTTCTTCTGACTCCTCTTCAGCATTAGATATAAAGGCTGTGCTTTTCTTCTTCTCAGCATACTCACCTAAGCCCATTTCAAAGGTTTGGAGAGAACCAATGAGCTCATCTACCTTCATATTGCTGATGTCCTGAGCCTCCTCTATGGCAGTGACCTTCATAGCAAACCTCTTAGGCAAGGACCTGGGAATCTTTCTTACAAGTTTCTCTTCAGTCATTTTCTCACCTAGTCCACCAGAGGTGTTTGCAATTTCAAGAATATTCATGTGAAAGTCATGAATAGTCTCATCCTCTTTCATCCTCAGATTTTCAAACTTGGTTGTCAACATCTGAAGTTTGGACATCTTCACCTTGGAAGTACCTTCATGAGTTACCTTGAGGGTATCCCAAACTTCCTTAGCTAGTTCACAATGGTGCACCAGCCTGAAGATGTTTTTAGTGATTCCATTGAACAGTGCATTCAAGGCTTTGGAGTTTCCAAGAGCTAATGCCTCTTGTTCCTTGTCCCAATCTTCTTCGGGAATCTGCACACTGACTCCATCTTCATCAGTCCTCGTTGGATGTTCCCATCCCTTGTTGACAGCTCTCCAGACTTTGCTGTCTAGAGACCTTAAGAAGGCTATCATGCGAGGCTTCCAGTCATCATAATTAGATCCATCCAACATGGGTGGTCTGTTTGAGTGTCCTAAATCCTTGTCCATGGTACTAGAAAGTAACTTCCCTAGATCTCACCCAGAACTTCACAGGCAGGGTGCCTGCTCTGATGCCAATTGAAATTCTAGTTATCAGACTTTGGATGTCACACTGGTTGTTATGACATCCAATTCTGCACAGACAGGGATTATGCAGAACTTAACAGTAAGTGCAGTAAATAACACAAGTAATTGTTCACCCAGTTCAGTCCAACATGACCTACATCTGGGGGCTACCAAGCCAGGGAGGAAATCCACTATTAGTAGTATCAATTCAAAGCTAAACTCACCCGTTTACAACTTATCACTTAATCCCTACCCAATGCAATTTCAATCTTAACCTAAGATCAGAGTTCCTACTCACTCCCCCTCAATCACCTCAGTGATATTAAAGACACTTTGAAGTCACACTTCAAAAACAACTCTTGATTATGCTTCACAGCTTAAATCAAGATACACAGCACTCACGCTTAAAAGCTTTGAGTGACACAACACTTACAACTCAATGAACACCCTATGCCAAAGCAATCATCTACTTGATAATGGCTTGGCTTACAAGATACGTCTAATACAAGACTCACAAAATACAGCAGTGAAGTATGATGGACACACTGACTCTTCACGCTTCAAAATCCCCGAAACTGAATGAAGGAATGCCTTCCTTTTTATATTGCAGCACCTGGGCTTTTGCACCTGTATTTTCCTGAATTTTAGGTCACACAAGTTCCCTCAAATTCAACATTTAGGTTGCTAACAAATAGGCTATTTGTTAGGTTCATTGAATGTAGCTTGGTTGTTGATTTCCTGGATTTTCTCTCAGCTGTTGAATCCCTAAAGAATAGCCTGAGAAAAAGCTGAAACAGAAAACTGAACAACCTACAATTTAGCATATGCTGTCAGGCACGAATGTCACGACATTCAGCTTGACATCAAGGTCCATATGCTGAGTCTGTTTTTCTAGAAAACAGACTGTACAATTTGCTGACCTGTACATGATCAAAATGACCATACTACAGTAACAACTTACATTAATAAATGTCAAAGTGTCCAACTTAACATTTATACATTTGGCCTTAAGTTAGTTCTGTTATTCTCTTGAAGAACAAACTAAGTTTTATGCTGAAGTATAGCAGAACACCACTCTGCCTAATCTTCAGTAGCTGCTGTCAATGATGAATGTCACAACATCCAGTTTGACATTCAGTCAGTAGGCCTTATGCCAGGTCTGGTTCTTCCTTGATAACCAGACTGCAAATGAATACTAAGTTCTAACAGAACTTCTGTTCCTTAGTATCTGTTGACAGGTATGAATGTCACAGCATTCAATAATCCTGTGTTAGCTAGTCCTGCAGTAACTACAATGTAGTCACATATACATGTCATGACATCAGTCAAGACATTAGTGTTTTACCATATAATGCAGCCAATTAAACACCTACAAAATCAAAGGTGAATGGGAGACGAATCAACCCGGTTTGATACCATATACAGACTATGCGAGGAGGATTTCAACTTTCTTTACAAAGGTTGAGTTTCATCATATCCCTCGAGATGAAAACCGGATGGCAGATGCTCTTGCAACTTTAGCTTCGATTATTGTACTGAAGTATTTGAATGAGGTTCCCAATTTAACTGTGATGCGTGTTGATAGGCCAGCTCATGTGTTTGCTGTTGAAGAAGTCAAAGACGAAAAGCTGTGGTATTTTGATATCAAGTGTTTCCTCGAAAGTCAGATTTACCCGCCTAGGGCATCTTTGAAAGATGAAAAGACTTTGAGAAGATTAGCCAGTAATTTCTACCTGAATGGTGAAGTATTGTACAAGAGAAACTTCAATATGATTCTACTCAGATGTGTGGATAGACACGAAGCATACTTATTGATGACTGAAGTCCATGAAGGTTCCTTTGGTACTCATTCCAATGGACATGCTATGGCGAAGAAGATTTTGCGAGCTGGTTACTATCGGCTGACAATGGAATCTAACTGTTGCAAGTTTGTGAAAAAATGCCACAAGTGTCAAATTTATGCAGATAAGATTCATATTCCTCTGACACTGTTGAACGTCATTTCCTCTCCATGGCCCTTCTCCATGTGAGGAATTGATATGATTGGCATGATTGAGCCCAAAGCGTCGAACGAACATCGTTTCATTTTGGTGGCAATTGACTACTTCACAAAGTGGGTTGAAGCGACATCGTATGCAAATGTAACCAAGCAAGTTGTTGTGAGGTTTATTAAGAATCAGATTATATGCCGGTATGGTGTGCTAAGTAAGATCATTACTGATAATGGATCGAACTTGAATAATAACATGGTGGAAGCTCTTTTCAAAGACTTCAAGATTGCACATCATAATTCTTCTCCCTATAGACCTAAGATGAATGAGGTTGTTGAAGCTGCAAATAAGAACATCAAGAGGATCATCCAGAAAATGGTCGTGACGTATAAGGATTGGCATGAGATGCTCCCATTTGCTTTGCATGGGTATCGTACATTCATCCGCACTTCAACAGGGGCAACCCCTTACTCACTTGTTTATGGCATGTAAGTTGTGCTCCCAGTAGAGGTTGAGATCCCATCATTGCGTGTGTTGATGGAAGTCAAGTTGACTGAGGCTGAATGGTGTCAAACCAGGTATGATCAGCTAAATTTAATCGAAGAGAAAAGGTTAACTGCCATGTGTCATGGTCAGTTATATCAGCAAAGAATGAAGAAAGCATTCGATAAGAAGGTCAGACCTCGAGTATTCAGAGGAGGTGACCTTGTGCTCAAGAAGATTTTATCTTTCAAGCCAGATTCTAGGAGCAAGTGGACTCCTAATTATGAAGGCCCATATGTTGTTAAGAGAGCCTTTTTAGGCGGTGCTTTGATTCTTACAACTATGGATAGTAAAGAGTTCACACGTCTTGTGAACGTAGATGCAGTCAAGAAATACTTCTCCTAAAAAGAAAATAACAGCTTGCTAAGTTGAAAACCTAAAAGGGTGGCTTAGGCAAAAATGAGCGTCTCGGTGGATTGAACCCGAAAGGGCGATCCTGGCAAAAGTTAGAGACATAAAACAGAAAAAGAATTATCCCGATATATTGAGTACCCTATCTTGGGGAATTTATGCAAAAAATAGGGATTATGGCAAGTAACTGCATCCTGTTGATCTTCAGTTTTGAAGATATTCTTGAGTAAATCGGTCAATTCTGATTCATCATCTCCCGCCGTCGCCAAGAGCACAGTGGACATCAAAAGTTGGTAGAAGGATTAGTGACCATTGTATTCAATGTAGCCCTTGTCCATGTAAATTGCCACTTTTCAACTTTTGTAAAGATCTATGGAGTCTTGTCATTTACAGACTACCATTCTATTAAATAAAGTTGAGCTTTTATCCATTTGTTTCTACTCTTATTTATTGTTCAGCCAAATAAATTTAAATTTTATTGTGATCATTTTTGAAAATAAATTTTAAATCAAAATCATGTTTTCTTAAATATATAAAAGCGTTTATTTTTAAGCAATCGATTTCATTTAAAAGAATATCAACAGTGGTTTGAAAAGAGGTAAGCTCTAAATGTGGAGCATTGTTGGTTCTCCCCAAGCAGTTGGCGTTACCCTTGTCTTTCATCCCCGGCAGCCTATTAGCATCCAATGTTTGTTGGGTTCCCCAGCCGAGTTTTGTTGACATTCATAGCCGAGTTTGTTGGCCTCCCTTTAGTTGTAGGCGCGCTATTTCAGCAGTTTGATTGGTTTCGGCAGAATTTTGGCTTCTCCGTAAATCACCATCGGATTCGTCCCCAGTCAGACTTTCTCCCTGATTCGAAGCATCTATTTGTGTTATCCTCTCCAGGGTTGTCTCCCATTTGATATGGTGTTGACCTAAAATTCCCCGCAGGCTTGATAACAGTTTCCTCAGCAGATCCTTGTGCTTTCCCCAGCCAGGATTGAGTCTTCGAGATGTTGGATCTCTTCTCCAGCAGTTGTTTCCCTCTTGTATGGATTGGTCAAGAATTGTATCGATGATTCAAATCAGCAACAATTATATCTTTTGTGATCGTTTTGTCAGCATAATCATCACATATACATATACATTCAGAAATTTCATTATTGCATCATTACACTTTGTGATTCATTGTTATTTTAACTCTCTGCTATGGCGGTACTTTATCCCCATGCAGGATTGGTGTGTCTGTCCTCCTTCAATTATAGAGTGTCAGCCCCTTAAGTAGAAAGACTTTAACCTTTTTCCTATTCCCCACTGAGTTATTTCCTCATGGATGATTATTATTTCAGTTTCCTCCCTAGTTATTTATCTGGAAGGATCCACTCCCCTTGAGTTATATCCTCATTGGGTTGAGTCTTGATTGACCGTTTCTTTCTAGATCTTACCTAGATAGATGCTTTTGGTCCTCTAAGAGTCTATTACCCAGTAACTGGTAATATTCTTCTTAGTTTGCAGTTTATTACGCCCTACCCAATATCCGACAAGAGTACCCCTTTTCTCCCCAGATGATTCATTTTTACGTTTCCCAGGAAGTATATCCTTGATATGTTCATCCTAACCGATGACAAATATTTTCTTCCCCTGCTTAGAGTTTATCCTTGATATGTTCATCTTAACCGATGACAAATATTCTCTTTGTGGTATTCTACCCAGTAAAAAGGTAGTTGTAATCCCTATTTCACCCTCAGAGAGTTAATCCTTGATATGTTCATCCTAACCGGTGACGGGTTTCCTTCTCTTTGCGATTTTCTGCCCAGTAACCAGTAGTTGTAAATCCTGCTTCTTCTCCCCTTTGCAGAGTTTATCCTTGATATGTTCATCTTAACCGATGACGGATATTCTCTTTGTGGTATTCTATCCAGTAACCGATAGATATAATTCCTATTTCTCCCCGCGGAGTCTATCCTTGATATGTCCATCCTAACCGGTGAGGAATATTCTCTTTTTGGTATTCTATCCAGCATTCGGTAGATGTAATTCCTACTTTGTTCAGGCGGTTTATCCTTGATATGTTCATCCTAACCGATGAAGGATATCCTCCTTAACATCCCCAGGCAGGTCTATCCTTGATATGTTCATCTTAATCGATGACGGATTTTCTTTCCTTTGAGTCTATCCTTGATATGTTCACTTTAACCAGTGACGGATATTCTCTCCCTTTGGTCTTCTGCCCAGTAACTGGTAGTTATATGAATCCTATTTTTCGGCTTTTCCCAGCAGTTTTATTCTTACCCAGTAACCGATAATGAATACGCCCCCTGGTTACCTTCAGCGAGTCATCCTTGATATGTTTACCCTAACTAGTAACGGATGTCCTCCCTGTTAGATTTTGTTATCTCCTTACCCAGTAACCGGTAGTGGATAATATACTTTTGTTACTCCTGTGTTGAAGATAATTTCTTCCCCAGTTGAGTGTGAGTGCGCATTTCCTTAGTGAAATCGCTATTTTCCTACTTGGCTCGAGTATTTCAGCTTTGTTATGATCTACTCGCTTCCCCCATAAATGTTCTTCTTTCCCGGGCCGAGTCTTTCCATTGATTTATTTTCATGGAATCACTCTAGCCCCCAACAGTTTTAAGTCGTAGCCTGGCCTACGTGTAACCTTTTACCCCCCCCCCCCCCGAGTCTCTGTCTCCCTAGTGAGTTTTCCTTACGGAATGTATTATGCTCCTGCGGACTCTCAGTCTCTCCGAATTCTTTTCCTTTGTGGCAACATTTCCCCATAGAGATTTATTTTAACATTTCATAACATATGCATCATGAGGTCTCTTAGGGACCAAAATTTGTTTCTATATGTTGTTATTTAAGCCCATTCTACTGAGTCAATGCGAAGATTTTAACCTTCATCTCCTCAGTTAGAACGTCCTTAAATAGGGGCAGCTGTAAGACCCCAATTTTGACCCTAAGATCCCTCATGCTATCTCATCATATGCATTGGCATTGGGATCACATCTTGGCATTCTCCTTGCCCCTCATGCATTGGGTTTGCATTGGGAGAGATCACCAAGCACCATTTTATTATATCATACTTTGAATTTTATCATCTTTAATAACCAAAATACCAAAAATATGTCTTTGTATGCACTAACTCTTTTCTACGTAGGGCATGTGGTCACCTTTGATTCATCAAACTCACATCTAGGGTTTAAGACCCTCATTGCAAGGAACTCAATCAAGAAGTGGTTTACTATGTCTATAGACATCATATATGAATCCCCATGAGCTTCACATGTTATTTTGATCAAGAAATCATCAAGAGTTTGGAATTGGTTTGCGTTGGAAACCCTAGTTCATTTGGGTATCTTGTGTAACTTCTTCAATAAGTTTCTTCAATAATTGAACAAATAATTCAAGGGATACTTCAAATTTCATTATATTATGCATATGTGATCTCCCATGAGTCCCAAAGGTCAAGAGAATTGCAAGTTAGCAAGTTGGTTGATGGTGGTTGACTAGAGGAATTCATCTGATCAAAGCTGGGTTCCCTAGACCCTATCTCCTATAAATTTTGTCATATGAAAATTATTACAAGAAAAAAGTTACTATAAATGACATTCCAAATAACGTTCATGTTGAGGTCTAGAGCTAGTTTTGCTTGGAAAGTCATTTTTTATGGTGAAACATTATAGGCCATTTTGTCTAAACCCTAATTTGTAGATCAACTTCGCAAGGTCATAACTTGCTCCATTTTTATGAGATGAAATATTTCCAAGTTTCACAATCAAATTCAATATGTCTACTTCAATTTTGATGTTTGTAGGAAGAGCTAATTCAACTTTTATGTGCATGTGATATGAGGGTAGATTATAGGTCATTTTGGACCAATGCCATTGAACAAGTGATTTTCCTCAACTTCAAAAAGGCATAACTCATTCATATTAAATCCAAATGAGGTCAAATTTGTGACCATATTTAAGGACTTTGAGATAGCTACAACTTTTATGAAGGAACCTTTCTCATTTGAAGCTCACATAAAAAGTTAGCCAAGGTGGAATAAGTGAACATATGGCTTGACACTTAGAATTTTTTTTTTGACATGTTTGATTTTCCCAACTTCCACCTCAAAATTCATCAGGATCCAAGCTTCAAATTAAAATGTGTCAAACATTAAAGTTGTTCCTCTTGATCTAACCTTTCCAAAAAGTCCAATTTCATCCATTTTGGACAAGATTTGAATGGGTTGTGCATCGCTTGAACATTGGATCATCATTTGGCAAGATTGAACTTGAAACTTCCATACACCATTGCCTAGTGTCATACCCCGATTTTGACCCTGAAATTTTTTCCCAGTCAATCACCCGTATGGTCATAAAATTTTGCTTCATGCTCAGATGACGGCCCAAGGTTTGATTGGATTTAAGTTTTGTGTTGTCCTGTGGATGAGTTGGTATATCAGGTACCATAATGTAGTTTTGAATCAGGGGAAAGTTGATTTCAATGTAGTGTTGGATCGGAGGAAAGTTGGTTTTGGATTGAATGCTTGGAATTTGAGCCATCATGAATATTTGTTAAGGATGAAAGACAAATAATCCCGCTAATAAATAGATAACCCTCGTTGATGTTTTGATCACTCTATTGTATTTTGGATTAGAGCGTATTGAATGAATCAATGGCCGACATTATTTATTTCCTTTAAGCGATCAAGTATGTTCTTGAGAATGGGTTAGCTTTAGAGAATCTTACTCTTTGAAGGGTACATTTTGTGATCACAACATACTTGGAGTGTACATTTGGTAATAATGGAAATAGCTATATAAATCAGTATAGTTAAAGGAGCCAAGCAGAACTGATATACAAAATATGTACACTGAATTGTGGCTCCAAAATCAAATTTCATATATTGATGTATCGTTGGCATCATATTCAGCAAAGGCTGCGGCTAATGCTTTTGTTTGTGATGGGTCCTGGAACAACTAATCACAGAACATGCATAATAAGTGGTATCCAGAATCTTCGACAAGACAAAGTTGTGCGAGAACGATAGGCCCCAAGAGCAATTTCTCCTTCTATAGATGCATTGTTGTCACATCGTGGTTTGGCATTGGCGCAGAAACAATTGAAACCCTTTCTCTAAGCTGTGTCAGTATATGTTTAGCAGAAAATTATGACAATCAATATTCCATTTCCATTGAAAAATAAATGGTTATTGCGTGGCAGAAGGTGAAGGCAGTCCCTTCGCGTGTTGGACTCTCCTATCTCATGTCATTGACAAGCTCCTCAGTTTGGGTCAACTTTCCTGCTGCAGCTTCCTTAATTATCATTTTCCGTTATTTATCACTGGATTATGAAATGAAGAGAAAAGCTGCAGCATACAACAATAAATCAAGCTCCACCAGTATTCAGTCTCCAAAGAAGCCTACCGAGAACCCTAAAGCAGTTGCAAAATTTGAGTGGCGAGCAAAAGTGAATTCACCTGTTGTTGAGGATGCAATTGATCACTTCACTAGACATCTGGTTTCTGAGTGGGTAACAGATCTTTGGTACTCTCGCTTAACACCGGACAAAGAGGCTCCTGAGGAGTTGGTGCAACTAATTAATGGTGTACTTGGTGAAATTTCAGGACGCATGAGAAATATAAATCTGATTGATTTTTTGATAAGGGATCTTGTTAATCTCGTTTGCACTCATTTGGAGCTGTTCCGTGCTTCTATCTCCAAGATTGAAAAACAACACACAAGTTCATTAACAATTGAAAGTTGAGATACAGAACTAAAGGTTGTGTTGGCTGCAGAAAACAAATTGCATCTTGCTTTATTCTCTTCTGAAGCTGAGCACAAGGTTCTGCAGCATCAATAAATCCATCATCCAATGCTTAATTCAAATGCAAGCTACAATGGAGAGATTGAAGTCTACCTTGCCTTGTTCTCCCTTTGATATGCTTACTGTAATGTTTGGCTTACATCAAGACCACCATATCATCATCATCATGTTAACCTACAATAAAATATCTAAAAGGGCCTACACATTTCTGAATGTTGCCACAAATTCATCAGTAAATGGCCATGGCAGAAGAAGCTGGTCGAGATTAGGAAGGTTGCATATCATTCACATCACCCTGCAAAAGAAAGATTGGGGTTAACAAGCTGAAGAACTAAAACTGAAATTCATCAGACACCATATGAACTGCAGACCTTCACCTGACCGCATAACCATCATCATGAGCCCCTTCGATACAGCAGCCATTGAATATCAAGCAAGTCTCAAAAGGCCTAATACAAGATAGTAAGCCATTTGCAGGAAATGTTCAATAAACCACAAAGGACCATGCATGTTAATTCATTCAGTGGCACACAAAATTGGACACAAATCAAATTGAATGCAACAACTAGCTAACTGAACCATTCAAAAAGAAAGCAAACCTAAGATGAGTGTCCTACAAGCTGAACTAATGGTCATGGAGTTGGTCCAAGATGAGCCATCTATTGCATCAGCATGTGTCCTACAGAGTCCAAGTAATCCAGCAATTATTCAAGACAAGCATTCAGTTCATGATCAAAAGGCAAAAAGAAAGGAGACATCCAATCCCAATATTATATTCTGTCCTGATCCAGAATTCAGTGATTTTGATAAGGATAGGATAAAGGATTGTTTTGCTGCTGATCAATACTGGGCTATTTATGATGATACTGATTCTATGCCAAGATTCTATGCTCGCATCAAGAAGGTGCACTCCCCTTTCAAACTGGAATATATTTGGTTGGAACCAAATCCAAATCTAAAAGATGAGATTGAATGGCATGATGCAGATTTGCCTATTGCATGCGGTAAGTACAGACTTGGAAGTACTCAGATAACTAAGGATATTGATATGTTCTTTCACAAAGTGCATTGTGTAAAAGGGAATGCTAGAGATTCTTATCTGGTATATCCCATGAAGGGAGAAACTTGGGCAATTTTCAGACATTGGGATATAGGATGGGCTTCTAAACCTGAAAAGAATGCAGAATATCAATTTGAACTTGTCGAAGTCCTTTCTGATTTTGATGAGAAAGATGGTGTTAAAGTTACTTATCTGAGCAAAGTGAAAGGGTTTGTTTGTCTCTTTCAGCAAACTGTGCAAAATGCGAATGTTAAATAAGTAGAACCTGCAACAAACAACAAAGTTAGCAGCAAGACCTATCTCACAAGCAAATGCTCATGCTGAAAGCTTCATGATACCGATTTTGTCTCAGTTACCCGATCATCAAAACCAGAGCTGTAATCAAACCAATGCTCCATTTTTTCACTGCAGTAAAAAGGTACGATTAGCCAAAGCTGTAAAAATCCAGAAATTCTCAAATTGGAATTAAGACAAAAACAAAGGAGAAAGCACATGCTCAGATTACCTGTTACAAATCCATACATCAAAGGGACCAATCCGTTACTAAGCACAAAGAAAGTGTTTGGCAGGAACGCCTCTTTTGAATCCAAGACACCGATTGAAACCCTAATTTGTGAAGCATAAATAGAAAACGAATCAGTGGAGGAAAAAGGAGGCGAAATTGAAACTTAAAAGCAAAACAAAAACCCTAAATCCCAGAAATCAAAGTAAAAGGCCAGTATTGGAAGAGAGGAGATAGATTCAAGCTCACCTGATTCATTGTCGACGCCAAAGGTGAGATTCCCGCTTGACTTCTCTCTTTAAAACCATGGGTTTGCACTCTCTCTGGTTAACGAGGTTGAGCGATTGAGAGAGATGCTGAGGGTAAGCGACGAGAGCGATTGAGAGAGATGCTGAGGGTAAGCGACGAGAGCGATTGAGAGAGATTTCTTCGAGTTTGGGAGCGAGTTCGTGAGAGGAGAGAGCGAGCTTGCCGAGAGCGTGAGATGGGGAGAGAACGAGTCTGTACCTTTTCCGATTTTTTTTTCTTTTCTTTAATTCATTTTAAATAGAATAGGTTTTTTTGAAAATATTAAAGGTTTTGCTTAGAATTCCTAGGTTTAGTTAATAATTATTTTTATGTTTTCAACTTATCCCCCATTAAAAAACCCAACAGCCAAGCGGCTGGGATTTATTAGGATAGTCCAACAGGTTCTTTTTTTTATTAGTTTCTTTATTTTAATTCCTTTTTTTAATTTATCTTAGTTTATATATTTAAAGTAGCATCAAAATAATAAATAACCATGAGTGGTCTGGTGGAGAAGGGTAGTATCATAGTCTTGAGTGGGGTGGGTTTGATACTCATGTGTAGCATTTTTTTTAGTATTTTATTTTTCTTTTAGCATTTTATTTTCTTTTAGTATTTTATTTCTTTTAACATTTTTTTGTTATGTTTATGCTTTATTATTTTCATAGTTTCATTATCATAACATAGATTTGTTGTCTTTTAATTTCATCATTCATTCAAAACCATTTTAAAACTATAAAAATCATATTTTTCTCGATTCAATATCGAGCCCATTTTCACACCCTTGTAAGTCGATTGCTTTTTAAGCATCGCCATCAACCTCACATAGCTTACTCTTGGGCTTTCTTACAATGAGCCGGTTCTCTTGCACTCACACTCATGCATTATTTGTTGTTTGGGTCCGATTTAATTATTTCATGATTTTTAATCCCCATTTGACAAAATGTACCCCACTTCCCCAATGTGTATATAATGTTGTATTGTTTTATTTCTCTATTTGTTTTAGACACTAACCAAAGAGTAAAATCCACCATTTCTGAAAAAATACAAAAAATATGACTCGATCCAACGTCGAGTATTTTCTCAATAAACAAATCAATTCATTTCGCCCTCCTATTCTATTCCTTTTCTTTCAAACTTTCATCAAATGCTTGATTCAACGTCAAGCCATTTTCTCTAATAAAAACTCAAAAAATATTAATTCATAAGTCAAGACTTTTGCAAATAAAGATGGAAGTGGAACGTGGTGTATACCACACACTCCTGAGACTAGGATTCGAGATGTATATCTCGCCAATCCTAGCTCTCGCCATCATCCAATTTACCCACTTTGCTCTATCAAACACCCATTCAAATCTTTCTCAAACGTCCATCAATACTTGATCTAGGTCAAGTCATTTTCACAACAAAAACTCAAAATACCTAATTCTTATTTAACACTTTTTCAATAAAGGTGGAAATGGAACATGGTGTATACCATGCACTCCTGAGGTTAAGATTCGAGACGTATGCCTCGCCAATCTTAACTCTCACCATCGCCTAAAATTGTCAATGCGGTTTCTCCAAACCCTTTCTCAATCAAATTCAAAACACTTAATTCTCTATTAAACACTTTTGCAAATAAAGATGGAAATGGAACATGGTGTATACCATGCACTCCTGAGGCTAGGATTCGAGATGTATATCTCGCCAATCCTAGTTCTCGCCATCTCTCAAAGCACATCCAACTAATCAAACTCTTTTTCTCGCCGCCGTGCGACCAATCAAAAACCTTTTAAAATGAAAGATGTATTGTCATAAGAGATACAAAACAATGTTTCAGCCACGATTGTTGAGTAGAGATAGATGACGCTTTTCCGAGTGTAGATTTGTAAATCCTAACACTTAAGTACATATTGCATGACAACTCTAGGGCAGAACTTCCCCATTTCTTTTAGACCTTTCGTGCGTCTCCGATCTTGTGGCATGTCAATCCATCCTATTGCAAAGAGGTAACTGCCTAAGACTCGATTCAGCGAGCTGCGACACCTGTTGCTAGGATGTGAACACATTGCCCACTCTCCTTTGACACAACTGGTGTCCTCATTTGTAAGTCCATGTTCAGATGGCAATCCCTATGTAGCCGAACTACGGCAACTCTGATTCTCATGTTCAGATGAGATACGTAGGCACAAGATGCGATGTCTTGCCGAGTTTAACTAACAACTAACAACTAATCCTTGTTTGCTTTCGCCCTCATTGCGATCCTTTCTCTCTCCCTCGTTGTGATCGAGACTTTCCTTTTCTCTTACCCTAGTTGCAATCGAGACCCTTGTTCCCGTAGTTAGTTGAACTACGTTTTGCTCTGATTCTCATTCCTGATGAGATACGTAGGCATAAGACGCGATGTCTTAGCGAGCACACTTATCCTTAACCCATAGGTAGCCGAGCTACGAAGACTCTGATTCTCATTCCAGATGAGATACGTATGCAGTGGATGCGACATCCGTGCGAGTCATTTTCTTTGACCCTCTCTTTTAGTAAATAGTACATTAGATAAACACACACCCTTTAGACAAGAACGACAAGAGTGGATCCCGTAGAGTACTACGGATGCGTAGGGGTGCTAATACCTTCCCTTCGCATAATCGACTCCCGAACCCAAGATTTGGTTGCGAGACCTTGTCTTTTCCTTTCCTTTCTCCAGGTTTACTTCGAGCGTTTCCTTTCCCTCATTTGGGATAAATAACGCACAGTGGCGACTCTTCTGTCATCTTTTTCTTTCGCCGGTTGTTTTTTCGCACCACTGTATTTTTCAGGTTGCGACACCTAGCATTCCAACATGATCTTGGCATTGCTTGTACTCAAACATGGATCAGAAGAAGTGATTTCATGGTCCTGTACACGCCCATGCACCCATGCAAATATACATTGTTATTTTTGGATTCCATTTCAAGTGTGCAAATATCAAACCATTTGGCTATAAATAGAGCCCTATATGCTCAGAAATAAGGACCCTGCGCGCCAACTTTGCTTCCAAACCTTCAAAACCTTTCATTTCAGAGGATAATCTTGATAATATCCATTGGAAATTGAGTTTGAACTTCACCATTTTGAGATTCAAATCTCCAAGGAACTTGAACCTTTTGATCATTCAATTCTACTCCTCCAAGTGTCCTGAGCAAGATCAAGCATAAGCAAGCGCAAGATCAATCGAATTCAAACCTGCATTGAAGGTATTTTCCAGAAATTTTCATCTCTTCGATTCTCACTAAATTATCCATAATTCTCTTGGATCCTTGGTTGTCTGAAGTCCTATCAATGTAGGCAACAAGATTGAGTTTCTTTGAGGTCAAATCGAAGCAACTCAGATCATGCACCTCAAATTTCAACTCCTTGTATCTCTCAATATGCTTGGAGTTAGGATAACTTGAGGCCAGATTCGAGCTCAGTGGCATTTTTACTTTAAATTCATGTCCTTATTTTTAATTTTGGTAATGGTTATGACTGAACCAGTCGGGTGAAGCTCACTGGAGAAGGAAACCGGAGCTTTGGCTCCGGTGGTGAGTTGGCAGTCATTAGAGCCACACGATCCATTTGAATTGATCTAATCTCGCGTGTTGATTTGGAGTACCACTTGTGTTACGCATTGACTTGTGACTATGGTGGAAATCGCGCTAGCAGCCACGTGATCTGCCACCTCAATTAATGAGGGAGATCAAGTGGTCTACGTTTTTTCTATTTTCTGATTTTTGCTTTTATTTGGTTTATTTTCATTAATTCATATTAATTTTAATATTGATCCAAAAAATATGAGAGTTTCACCAAAAAAATTTAAATAAATTCCTCTCTCTTTTTCTGAATTAAAATTATTTTTTTGGATCATTATTAATAGTTTTCATGATTTAATTGATTTTGTGAATATTTTTAATTGTTTAAAAATACTTTTAAGTTTCCAAAAATGATGAAATTTTTTCTCCAAGGTCCTTGACCTTGTTTGACCTATGATAAATCTCATGTCCATTTCTTTGGTGTTTTTATGAGGTTTTAGGAATTTGACAAATCATAATTTAATTTAATGCATTATTTAATTGATTTTAGTTGTTTAATTGTAAAATAAATTATGTTAGGCATTTGATATTGATTTGTTGAGTTTGACTTATGTTGTTGGGCCTTGGTCAAGGTTGATTTGACTTTGTTGAGTTAAAATCATTGGATTTAGGGGATTGATGAAATGTACATTTCATCTCCCAAAATGAATGAATGATTTTAATTTGGTAAAAGTCCTCCTTTGACCAATTTGTGTTGATTCCATTTCCCCCTCCCTCTTCATATCAATCCTATTCTTTTCTCATTCATTTCATAGACCTATGATATCTCTATATCCTAAGGTTAGTTGATTGGAAAATCAACATAAGTATGGATGAGATTAGGTACACCTTCTTTTGCATATTCTTTTTAAGTGTGGTATGTTTTAGGAGCATGGTTCATAATACCATGTCTCTAACATGCATTAACACTAAAATCTATATTGCCCGGCCTCAAATAGTTGTGAGTTCTACATAAGTCCAGTTACGATTTCTTAACATAGCGCTAAATTTGTGACACAAAAAGGCATAGCATTCTAGTAAGTTTGATTGTAAGTCTCCCCTCTTTCATGGTATTGTGTGGAAACTTGGCCTTTTTTCATTCCTTTGGAAGATGTCTTGGTTCAAGGATCCATGCTTGTGACAAGTGGGTTGAGTGTTCTCCAAAGAATGACTTAAACAAAACAAAAGCAAGAGAAATACTAACTTCTAATCACTAACAACTAAGATTTAATTTCAAGCCATTTACTTTTATGCACTTACTTTTGAGCCTTTATTCATTTGCCATTATGCATACCATTTAACTTGTTTACTTTAATATCATTTTCACTTTGCTCATTTGAGCCATATCTTGTGATTATATTGTGTTTGTATATACTTGTTTGTGTTTTTGGTCTTTTGACCTTAATGAACATAATAACAACAAAAACCCTAAAAGACATTTTGTATGGACTGTTGGTTTGCTCTAAGACTTTGAACTTAGAAATAGGCAACATTCCCTATGCAAAAGGACTTGGCCAATGCCAAATTTCATGGAACCAAGTGCCTGTGATTTGAACTTCAACTAAAGCAAGTATTGTGATCCCATTTGAGTTCATATGCTACATGGTCTTTTGGAGTTGTTATTTTCAACCTGTGCCTAGTTTCTATCTTTGAGTTCATCTGATGCATGTGAAATTATGAAGAAGATAATGAAGTTGCTAATCTTGGATGTGGCTATCTTTATTTTATTCCTTTCTCCTCATCTTACTCTTTGTGTATTGATTTTGCTTGATTCACAAGTCCAAGGGAAATTTGGGTTTCTATATGACATTCTTGTCTATTGGATTGTAGCCCATTGATCAGATCTTTTCAACTCTTAACTTTTAAATTTTTGCTTAGGATTAATCTCTTCATCTCCTCCCCACTTCTTTAATTTCAAATCTCTCCCCCCTTTTAAAATCTTCTTTGTTTGTGTTTTTCTAAACTTAGACCTATTGCAATTTAGAAACTTTGGCCTTATGCCATTGCATTTTTAAACTCTTTTCTTAATTAAACTTGTAAATGAACTTAACTATACTTGACTTAAAATTTCAAAAACCAAAAATAACTAACACTCATTCAAACCATTTTTAGGCCTCTTGTGCCTTTGTCAAGTTTAAATTTTTGTTAAAAGCAATGCGCTCACTTTGAAATTGTTACCACGAACTACGAGGTTTTGATCCCTCATTTTATGTTGGTACGTAGGCACAAGTCTGAAGGTCTTGTCAAACACAAAAATATAATTAATGAATTCTTTTCTCATCCCTCCACTCTGTTTATTGCAAACATCTTTTGTACAAAAATACATATGCACACAAAAAAGGCTCCCTAGGAGTACCTAGGACACTTTGGGTGCCTAACACCTTCCCTCTGTGTAACCAACTCCCTTACCTGTAATCTCTAGAACTTTATTAGTTTTGATTTGAAAACTTCTTATATTTTGGGTTTTGTTCATACTTTTCCCTTTTTCCCTTGAAAATAATAAAAGTGCGATGGCGACTCTGGTTTTTATTGACGTCTAGCTTATCCATAGCTTGATGGTCATGAATTTATCGCTACAGTTACAAAATGCATTAAATGAAATTTCCTTTTTTAGTCAACCTTAGGCCTATAAATAGAGGTTTCATTTCTCATTTCAAATGATCCAGAATCGTGTTTTGACACTTTCATCTTTCCCCCCCTCACTCTCTCTCTCTCTAAAAATTTCTTTAACTTTCTATCACTATGTTTTTAGCCTAAGTGCTTTTGTGAGAAAATTCCTTTTGTGAGTGAGATTATTTTTGTAATTCTAGAATGAGTAGAATTGTAAAATTCACCAAGGGAATCTTTTGTGTATACCTTGGTTGAATACTGTCCAATTAGGGATTTGTATGGGTTAATGCTAAATCCGTAAAAATCTTTCGCTTAGGATTGGGTATTTCAATCCTAGTTTAGGTTGGAGACCAGCCTGTGATAAAATCTCTTAGGTGTTTGGTCAGCCGGATGTTAAAACCAAAATACGTTGAAGCTCATCCCGATACTTAAAATCTTTACAGGTTCGAGATCAACCTGGTGTTAAAATCTCACAAGTTTTGTGTTAGCTTAGTTAAAACCAATTTATTGAGCTCAAAGGTTATGGAACTTGAAAACTAACCACTCCAAGGTCTGTTTTTGGGTAAAGAAGACTAATCGTTCCAATCCACCATTTGGGAATGAAAATTGGCCCCTTCACTCTCAAGCTTATTATGAAGAAAAGACACAAACGCGCACATTCGTCGTCTTGTATATTGCGATTGAACATCAATCACCATTTCCTTCTATAAGGGGATTCATGAGTCTTTCCTGCTAAAAGCTCTCAAAGTATTATTGGAAACTATCAAGATCAATTCATAGGGAGAGGAGTAGGTCCTTTTGTTTTTTTACCGAACCTCTATAATTCTCAGTGTTCCTCTTTTCCCTTAACTCATTTTATTTCCGAAATTTATTTTCCGCATTTTATTTTTCCACTTCTAAGTTTTTTAAAATAATTTTTAAACTCTGCATTTATCTCGCAAAGTTTTTCAAAACCAATTTTTTCCAATCCACACAATTCACCCCCTTCTTGTGTGTGAAGTCTCAAGTACAACATTAAGGACAAACGGATATGAAGAATACACATCTAAGTTATTTAAGGAGTTTTGTGCAAAAGATGATATTGATCATAAGGTAACTGCTTCCTACACGCCTCAACATAATGGAATAACATAAAGAAGTAATAGGACCATATTGGATATGGATAGATGCATGTTAAGCAAAAGAATCTGCCAAAATCCATATGGTGTGAAAGAGTCACCATTCTTGTCTATATATTGAATAGGTTCCCTACCAAGAGACTGAAGAACAATGTTCCTGAAGAAGTGTGTGTCGCATCTCGAAAAATACGATTCCTCGCGATGGTCGCGGAAAAATTAGTTCGAACAGAGTCGCCATCAAACTTTATTTATCCCAATAAAGGAATGGGAAAATATCGATAAAACCTCTGAAAAACAGATTAATGGTCGTCACAACCATATTCGGGTTTGGGAGTCGATTGCCCAAGGGGAATGTATTAGCACCCCTCACGTCCGTTGTACTCAACGGGAAACTTTTAGTTTAATTTGCGATTTGAATGTTAGCTAATGTTGTTTGTTTTCTTCGAATGATAAAAAGATTGAAAATAGAGATGGATGGAAACCTCGGAAGAAGGAAAAGGGA
The DNA here is from genome assembly GCF_024323335.1 of Lathyrus oleraceus. Lineage (NCBI taxonomy): Eukaryota > Viridiplantae > Streptophyta > Magnoliopsida > Fabales > Fabaceae > Lathyrus > Lathyrus oleraceus. The sequence goes on from NC_066583.1 coordinate 343,117,549, forward strand.
GGTTTTTTATTAGTGTGCTCGCCAAGATCTCGCAATCTCGTGCTTACGTATCCTTATAGTGCAATAAGGAAATCAGAGCATTCGTAGTTCGGGGAACTACGGTTGGTTGGTGTCTTTTAGTGAACAACTGTTTAGATCGTGTTCTAAAGGCTAAATGTTGGCTTGTTTGCTCTCGGTGGAGGCTTAAGCACTAGTTTGTTATACGCATTAGAAGGGATTAAACAATGTTCTTTCTGAAAAGAGTTTTGGTCACACGGGGGTGACAAGTTGAATTAATATATTGAGTGTTTTGTTTGATTGGTTTTGATTGCACGTGGGCGAGAAAAAAGATAGATTTGATGTGTTAAGATATTTTGTAGGATGACGATTACTCGGATAGTCGAGTAAGGCAACTCGTATCCTAATAGTCGAGGAGAGGAACCGAAGGCTCAAGACCATCTCCCTTTTCATCCTTAATTGTGAAAAGATTCGATAATAGTTAAGGTGTTTTGAATGGGTGACGAATACCCGGATAGTCGAGTAAGGCAACTTGTATCCTAATAGTCGGGAAAGGGAATAGAAGGATCTAGACCATTTTCTTTTTCATCTGAGTGATTATGAAAATAGGTTTATATATGGTTGACTTGTTTTAAGATAAATGATAAATGATCGGATAATCGAGTAAGGCAACTCGTATCCAAGTATTTGAGGAGAGAAATTGAAGGCTCATGACCATCTCCATTTTTGTTTAGGTCATTATGAAAATGACTGATTTAATTGGGTTTAGAAGGTTTTTAGAGGAATGATAATTGTCTGACTGACCGAGTAAGAAAACTCGCATTCAAACAATCGAGGAGAGGAGTTGAAGGCTCAAAACCATCCCTCTTTTCATTTATTATTACTAAAATGATTCGATTTAGTTAAGTTTAGGCGGATAGAAATGACAACTATTCGACTAACCGAGTAAGAGAAATCGTATTCAAACAATCGAGGGGAGAAGTTGAAGGCTCAAAACCATCCCCTTTTCCATTTCCAAATGAAATGGTATGTAATCGCGGTTAGGTATTTTAATTTGATTTGAGAAAGAAATACTCGACATTGGATCGAGGTTTGAATATATGTTTGATGAATAAATTAAATTATAGTTGGTGAATCAATCATCTACTCGATTAACTAATAACCGAATAGGTCTCATTGTAAGAAAGCCCAAGAGCAAGCTATGTAAGGTTGATGGTGATGCTAAAAGCGATCGACTTACAAAGGTGTGGAAATGGGCTCGACATTGAATCGATAATTGTTTGATTTTTAGTGGTTTTGGATTGATAGTGAAATTGTTTTGAAATGATGTGAAAATGAAGTAATTATGAAATAGAGTTGGTAATATAATAGTGGAGGAAATCGATTAACCTTTAATTATTAAAATTAATTTATTAAAATTTGGTTAAATTGATTAATTAAACTAATTAAAATTAAGTATCAAAATTATTGAATTGAATCAAATAACTAAGTCAATTAAAATTAATTAATCCAAAATAACTTAACTAGTCAAAATTTAATTAATTAATTATAATTATAATTAAAGGATATAAGTGACAATTGTTAATTTATTTAATGGAATCGATGTGCTCAAAACCGATTTGTACGAAATGACAACACAATTAACGTCATTCGCAATATCATAACGCGGTAAAATATTCTATTTATTTATTGAGACTTTGGTGGCATATCGACATAAGAAGGTCGAATCCATTAATTTAATCTGTTTTAACACAATGGAACTAAAGTCTAAACGGTAGCAACACAACTATATCTATATATCACATGGATTACATTGAAATCAAATGACAACCATTCTAAATTAACAAACCCAACACAAAATATTTACAACATCTAAAAGGTGCAAGGTAATTGATGGGCTTAAGGAATATCAACAGGATACTTCATCCAAATTCAATTTCCATAATGATAAAATGAATTAAAAGTTTAATACAGTAAATAATAATAAAACAGTTTTCACTTTCTAAACTTCATCAAATTAAAATAAAAATAAAACAATAAATTGGAAAAAATAATTAACTGGTGTCTCTCTCCAAAACTTTTTGCTCTCCTGCATTTTTATACTCTCATTTCCTAATAGACAACATCAACAACAAATTATAACATGATTTTCACTACATTTACATAACTTAAATACAAGGTAAAGCCAGCAGGACATAATGCAATCAATGTCAAACTCGAGCCGATTACATAGTGTGAGCAAAAATCAGAATAACTACCATTCTCTATAATATTTACATAGATCGAAGTATGAAATAAAGTCAGCAAGTATGCAACACGATGAACGTGAAATCAACCAACAACAACTTAATACAACTAATTATATAGTTTATAAGTTATCTACCAGAACTAAAAAGCAAACAGTCATGACACAATACAACCAAACCGCAAACGTATAATCTCGATAATGGATGATGCAATACCGTAGAAACTTCATATCAATTACACACACCAAGCAGAAATTGTAACAATAACAACTTTATACAATGTCAAATACAAAAGCAAAGTTTAAACTGAGATGTTACCCCAATCAAGAGTCGATGTTACTGTTGTGTCGGCTACTGCCTAATCGGAATAGAACCAATTTTGGTGAGTGTCTAAGTTGCTTTGCGTTGACATCATTGTTGCGAATTAGGATTGTTATCGCATGGTGATGACTGAGCCATTGATGTTGTTGGATTTGGTTTGCGAAGGGAATCACGATTTTTTGGTGTAAATGACAGCCATAGTTTCTTGAAGAGGTGGTGTGCGAATGGAGGAATCAGAAGCAGCTCGGTTGGTGAGGGTTATAATGTAGTCCTTCTCTAATCACAACACCAACAAGGGGGTCACGGTAACCGGTAAGAAGAGCAAACACATAGTTCTGACCATTGTGACGAGCTTTGGTAACAAGACTTATATATGGAGGATAAGCTCCTCCATTAGCAAACCTAGCAGCTGATTCATTTGCATATGACTGAGAAAAGCGATCACTGAGTTTACTGGGACGTGTGAACATCTCACCCTCATAATTAGGGCCATCTTCCATCTTAATCTCAGCAGCCATGGCCTTTACTTCCCCTTCTGTATAAGCAACACCAACCAAATCACGGTATGATATCAAAGACATAGAATGACAGGAAGCACAAACTTGTGTATAAACCAGAGACCACGACGAATTGAAGCATGGTCATATGAACTGAGGATGCCCTCGTGAGGCCATGGATAACTTAGAGAAGCCAGACCATGCTCGGCTTTATCAGCTGATGTTGTTGTTGCAAAACCTAACAACCCTGAGACTCCAACTCCAATTAATGCAAGGGCTTTTAAGGATCTGCTGCTTGTAGAACCAACACCATCATTCTTTGTGATAATGGATGACACAAACAAAGGATTAGGAGAATAAGATTGAAGTTTCCTCCTCAATAACTGCTGAATAACACCTCCCGCCATCTCAATCCACAAAATGTGAGAGCGCAATTAGGATTGAAGATCGAATGAAGAATAAAGAGAAGGTGAAGGAGGATGGAAGGAATGGGGGTATTTCGCGGCGGCGGCGGTTATAGTGAAGTGTGTGGGAAGAAGAATGGGTGAAGGAAAAAATGGAGGCGCGGTGGGAGTGATTGGTCATTATGGGTGGAAAAAGGTTGTTATGACGGTGTGGGTCGATGGTGTGAATTGCACGATGGTAAAAGTGAGAGGACAACAAGGAAAGTTCTGCGTGTCATTAAAAGAAGAAGATCCGGTTTGGAGTTGTTGGAGGGTGGATTTCTTGAGGTTCTTTTCAGAAGATGAATCGTCCTTTTGTTCTCCCCCCAACTATTAATCAATTCCTTTTTTTATTTTATCCTCTTTTTTTGGTTTTTTTTTCGCCAGTTGTCCTCTTGGAGAGAGGGAGTACCATCTATGAGCTGTCATCAACAATTTGTTGGGAATGGAAGGAGGTGACGTGTGCATTGGAGAATCAATTTTTATTTTAGTCAAATACAAAATGAGATAAGAATGCCACATGGAACTCAGTAATTGGACCAAGGAGATATTTTATTTTTTCTAATTTTATTAATTAACTAAATAAAATAAAATGTTAGTTTATAATTGGTTAATAAGGGAAAATGAGGATAATGCATGTGATCCTTTGATTAAATTTGAATTGACAGTTCAGATTAAATCAAAGAAGCATACTTAAATTTAAACTGCCTACAATGCCTCTTCTAAATGATTTAATGAATTTAAAACAAATTAAATCAATTAAATTAAATAAAACTCACAATTTTTAAAATGAATGTGATAAAAATAAAATAAGAACACAAATTTCTATTTAATTATCCCGGTTAATTTAACGAAAGAATAAAAATAAAACGACTAAGAATGAATAAAAGTCGGACACAAACTTGCCCGAAAAATTAAATCGAATACACAAAAATGATCAGTGTGAAATAAACTTATTGGAAAAATATAGCGTTTCTTTTAATTCTAAAATAATTTTTCATCGATTAAAAGGTTCAAACGGATCAAAATGAAACTGAAAGAGTCGTCGAAAAATATAACGAGCACATCAGGTTAAACTACGCAAACCGTAGATTAATAATACTGACATCTACAAGTTTGATTTCAAAACTTTTTACCCGCTGATTTTGCACGTACTTGAGGAGTGATTTAACCGATTTGTCTGTATATTCGAGAATTTATTTCGACTGATATTTTAGGTATTATTCATGATGAAATGCATATTACGCTATACATATGATGCAAACTGAAATTAAAATCGAATTTATAAAAATTTTAAAATGCCCGAACAAAATTGGGGTATGACAATTGCCCATATTTAATTAACTTGAATTAGAAGCTATGAATGACAGCAGTCTTTGTACATTCACGGTGGAAGGTAATGAAATACGAAAAGACCTGAATTTTGTCCTTTGACATGCAAGGAAGAAACGCAAAAATGTAGTGTGAAATACGGTAAGAAAAGTTATTATAAGGTCAATAAAATAATCAACACTCTGGAAATTGTCAGAACAGTATCTTGGATGTCATAATCGAGATATTCTAACAATGGAATGATACCTCAATCATATCTAAGATTTTTTTAGGATTAGCATAACAATGTCTTGAACTGAACGCACAAGATTCTCTAAGGATCAACGAAGCAATATCTTATATGATATAATTGAGATATTCCATCAAGGGAATGATACCTCGATCGTATCTAAGATTCTCTGAGGACCTTAGAGAAATACCTAAAAATGAATGAGACTCTCCATATTAATGAAGCAACATCTCAAACAGAAAAATGAGATTCTCTGAATCAACGAAGCAACATCTTATATGATATAATCACGATATCCAACAAGGGAATGATACCTTAATTGAATCTAAGACTCTTCGAGGATACTAGAGCAGTATCTCTAAAAAAATGAGACTCTTCATATTAATGAAGCAGCATCTCAAACAGATAAATGAGATTCTCTAAATCAACGAAGCAGCATCGTATATGATATAATCAAGATATTCCAAAAAGGGAATGATACCTTAATTGAATCTAAGACTCTTCGAGGATACTAGAGCAGTATCTCTAAAAACAAATGAGACTCTCCATATTAATGAAGCAACACCTCAAATAGATAAATGAGATTCCCTGAATCAACGAAGCAGTATCTTATATGATATAATCAAGATATTCCAACAAGGGATTGATACCTTAATTTAATCTAAGACTCTTCGAGGATACTAGAGCAATATCTCTAAAAACGATTGAGACTCTTCATATTAATGAAGCAGCATCTCAAACAGATAAATGAGATTCTCTGAATCAACGAAGCAGCATATTATATGATATAATAAAGATATTCCAACAAGGGAATGATACCTTAATTGAATCTAAGACTCTTCGAGGATACTAGTGCAGTATCTCTAAAAACGAATGAGACTCTTCACGTTATTGAAGCAGCATCTCAAACAGATAAATGAGATTATCTAAATCAACGAAGCAACATCTTATATGATATAATCAAGATATTCCAACAAGGGAATGATACCTTAATTGAATCTAAGACTCCTCGAGGATACTAGAGCAATATCTCTAAAAACGAATGAGACTCTTCATGTTAATGAAGCAGCATCTCAAACAGATAAATGAGATTCTCTGAATCAACAAAACAACATCTTATATCATATAATCGAGATATTCCAACAAGGGAATGATACCTTAATTAAATCTAAGACTCTTCGAGGATACTAGAGCAGTATCTTTAAAAACGAATGAGACTCTTCATGTTAATGAAGAAGCATCTCAAACGGATAAATGAAATTCTTCAGATAAATGAAGCGGTATCTTATATGATAAATGATATTCTTCAGAAAAATGAAGCAGTACCTCAAACAGATAAATGAGATTCTTCAGATAAATGAAGTAGTATCTCAAATGTTCATCTGTTGGGGGTAAATAGTTCAAAAAAATACTCCATTTGGAAGGAATTTACATGCAAAGCTCTGCAGGGGAAAAGCTCATAAAAGACTTTTTAGGGTAAGCTCTGCATGGGGAGCAATGATAGAAAAGATGCTAGGGAATATCAATAACAACCATAAAGTGGGAGAATAACTTGCTGGGAAATGATTCCATGAGCACAATGCGGGGTAATAACTCTATTTAGAGAAATACAATCGTCTTTGAAAAAGGACAGATCGGGATACACATGATTGACCCAGGATCCTGAATTGCGCTATGTATGTTTTTGTATGATGTTCCACTTTGGGTGGAAGTACCATGCTTGGAATGATGCATGAAATATATGCGAGTATGCAATTGCTGGGGATATTTAGGATGTGCATGTAGGAATGCGAATGATTTTTGATTTTGTATAAGCTTATGCATAAGTATGCTGATGATTGATATGATTGTGTTTTTGAATCTTCCTGTTTGGTAGGAAAACCATTTATGAATGATGCATATGATGCATGTGGGAATGTAACTAGGTACTTCGATTTTTTGTAGGGCTTTATTTTTTATTTCAAATGGAATTGGACTTTGAATGGGAACTTCCAGATGAGAACTGGTGAAAAAGATTGAACTGCCAGATGAGAACAGAACTTGAAGGATATGTTACCATACGAGAACTGGTGAAAATAATTAAAATGTCAGACGGGAGCTTATTTTGTTTTTGTTTGTCATACGAGAACTGACTTATAAAGTAAGCTACCAGACGAGAACTAGTTACGAAAAATAGACTACGAGACGGGAACTGGTTTAAGAGATAATCTACCAGACGAGAACTGGTATTTGGTAAATGATTTTCCATAAAAGAACCGATTTTTTTGAAATAGTTCGCTAGATGAGAACTGGACTTTGAAATAAATTACCAGACGAGAACTTGACTTTGAAATGGTTTTCCATACGGGAATTGGGCTTTGAAATAAACTGTCAAACGATAATTGGACTTTGAAATGGTTTTCCAGATGGGAACTGGGCTTTGAAATAAATTGCCAAACGAGAATTGGACATTGAAATAAATTTCCAGACAAGAATTGGACTTTAAAATGATTTTCCAATGAATTTGACTTTGAAATGGTTGGCCATATAGGAAATGGACTTTGAATTTCCAAGCGATGTTGGGCTTTGGTGTCATATTTTGTGTTTCAAGGCTTTTTGATGTCAGGTTCAATATTATGGAGTTAGAGCCGATGAATGCTATGATATGCATGGCTTTATGTTAGAGCAAAACGACAAGACTAATGCATAAGGTTGATTTATGCAATGATTTGCAGGTTTTCAAAATGCCCCTGCGTGGGTATTGGAAGAGAAGGTTCTTTGCAGAAAGGCCTCTATCTTCCAAATGGTTGTTTTATGGGGTGGTAGCATGATTCCTAGATACTCATCTTGAACTCTTTAGTTGATAATATGCGGCAAAGATTTTGCATGAACAACTTGAAAACATGGAGATGACTTGCTCCTATGTGGCTCCTGTTGCCCCAATTTGTTGGGTCTTTACAAAATGTTTACCTCGAAAGGATTTTGAAAGCAATTGTACCATAATTTGGAGACTGATTGCTCTAGAACTTGAAGTCATGAAAAGATTTTCCCTTGATTAACCGACTCTCAGACTGGTTGAATTTCTTGTACTATTGAGGTAGCTTGCTCCGGTATGAGTGTTGAAGCGACTTAACTCACCTTGACTGAAAATTGAAGGGGTTTTCCCCTGGTTAATAGAATCTCTAGGTGATCTACCCCTAGCTAATAGAGTCCTGAGATGATTTGCTCTGGATCCGCTAATTCTTGAAATGACTTGCCCTTGATTAACAGATGTTTGGAGACTGCTTCAGACTAACCAATTCTTGGAGTAATCTTCATATGATCAACTTATGTTTTTTTTGTGTGACATGCCCTTGATTCATAGGATTCTGAGGTAAGTGATCAAGTTTCTCTTATTGCTCTTTGTTGAAATCTCCATGATGTCAAATGCTGAATTGCAGTTAAAATAGTTTATTCCGAAATGGTAATTCTAATGCGATACTCATGCGGGTTTTGAAAAAAAATCACTTATTTGAATAATGTGATAGTGTGTGGCGAGTGGACCGTGAGTCCAAATGTAATGTTGGTTTAGCAATTTTAAGTGTGAAAAACATGGTGAGAATAAAGACATCGCTGTTGTAGATTAGCAATTCTTTAGAAGTCAGTTTACGCAACCTTGTTGTAGTATGCTTTCAGAAATAACCCTGCTTCAATTAGGTCTTTTAAGGGTTGTAATGTGGCCTGGTTCATGGTTTTTGAAACAAAGGATATAAGGCTCAAATTTAAATTTTAACCCACCCCTTCTTCGTGATGAACTTTAATCCTACGCTCGGTTAGTTCAACATACACATTTATCTTTTAAGACAGTTTTGAAGGTGTAAGGATAAAGATGATGATACAAGGTTTCTTGAAATGGCAGTCACCTTGTTTTATTTTTTGTATGTCGGTGACCCCTTGATTTTGGGTATGGTGGTCACTGAATCTTGTTTTGGTTTTGCTGTGGATTTGATGACCTCCTTTGCTTTTAATTTTATTGATCCCTAACTTTTTCCTAGAATGATTTTGAAGCTTTTAGTCCATTGAGATTGCCCTAATTTTTGCCTAAGTCGCCTCTTTGGTGGTCGACTTAATGGGCTTTTCTTTGATTTGATTTTTTTAGGGGTTGTGACTGCCAAGTCATTGGTCATTGAAGAACAATCGACAAAATCTTTGGATTTTGCATGGTTCCTTCTACACTTCAAGATGTGTGCAAAGAATATCATGTGGTCTATTCTCAAACGAGATGCTTCTTCTTGTAATTCAAATGTGTAGTCATATTAACTGAACACTATCCTGTCCCGAGTTAAACATAAGGGTTTGTATATCCGAAAGAAACACCTACTTCTAGGCTTGAAGTGGTTGCCTAGGGATTAACTCCTTATCTCTCCAGTGTTTGGGGATTTAAAATAATGCCTGTACATCATCAGCAGGATTTTATCCGAAAGCATATAGTCAGCAATTATGGGTATTTTGTTTTCGTCATCCTCCCTCAAATCTTTTCTAAAACAACAGTTATGATAAGGAAAGATAAGAGGAGAAACATAGATGTATTTTTTTTGTTTTTGATATAAGAGAAGAAAAATGAGCGAATGCGAGATAATTGATCCAAAACATGCATCATTACTTGTCGCATCTCGAAAAATATGATTCCTCGCGATGGTCGTGGAAAAAATTAGTTCGAACAGAGTCGCCACCGAACTTTATTTATCCCAATAAAGGAATAGGAAAATATCGATAAAACCTTTGAATAACAGAATAATGGTCGTCGCAACCATATTCGGGTTCGGTTTCGATCGCACTGGGCGAGAAATTAGATTTGATGTATTCGAGATATTTTTGAAGAACGACAAAAGATTGAGCAATATGGTGCACACCAATCGGTCAATTCTTTCGAGGCATAATAAGGCGACCGCCTTTTACTCCTTTTTCGTTCAAATTATTTTTGAAAGTTTGTTTGCGGATGTCGAATATGCACGGTAGTGAGGCGTGCGCCTCCCACTCGCTTATTATAGAAATAACGAGGCGTGCGGCACCTATTTCCCTTATCCAATTTTATTTAATGTATTTTAATCAGAAGTTAATAACTGAGCAATATGGCAAGCACCAATCATTCGATTATCAAAGAGATGGTGAGGCGAACGCCTCCCATTCTTCTATCAACCCGAAATTTAATTTATAAAAGACATGTTTTTAGATGTTGTATTTGATATAGGAAAATAATTTGAATTTTGAATTGGTAGGTTTTGATCGAAAGTCGATGATTTGAGCAATGCGGCGTGCGCCACTCGTTCAAATAATCAAAGGATGGTGAGGCGAACGCCTCCCATTCGTGCAATTGAAGTTTAAGTTATTAAGTTTATTTTGTGAAATTGTGTTTGATCTAAAAGGTGATTCGAATTTATTCGATTGCGTTTTAATTTGATGACGAGAATTCGATCAATATGGCGTACGCCAATTATTCGAATAATCGAAAGATAGTGAGACGAGTGCCTCCTATCCTTTTATCATCGGAAATTTAGAATTTAAAATGTTTTAGAAATTATATTAATTTGGAAGAAATGACTTGAATATTGTGGTTGAAGTTTTAATCGGGTGACAAGAGTTCGAGTAATATGGCGTGCGCCAATCATTCGAGTACTTGAGAAATAGTGAAGTGAACGCTTCCTATATCTTTTTCATCCCAAAGTTTATGTTAAAAGAGAAAATTCTTTTAGAAATTAAATGGTTTGAATTTGAATTTATATGATTAATTGTGTTTAGATAGAAATACTTGGTATTTGATCAAAATTTAATTTAATAACAAGATTCATAATGAACTAAACACTTATTTACTTTAGTAAATCAACTACTCATTTAATCGTAATATTCTGAAAATAAATAAATAATATAAAGTGCAAATTAAAAACAATGATCAAAATCAAGTTTAGGAAAAATAATGGAATAACAAAAATAGAAGAATAAGTAAACTAAAAAAAATGGTGCAGAAATAAAATAAAGGGTGAAGTCCAAATGTAGAATCACAGGGCCCAAGGCCTCATTTCCTCCATTGAGTCAGGCGGGTCCGAAAGCCCAGAACCTTTTGGACGAAGACCAAAAGAAATAGAGGAAACTGAAAGGGCGGTAGCACTGTACGCATGTTATGCCTGGAATTTCAAGTGGCGGCTAGCTGTATTGGAGATGTAAGCAAACCTTGGGAATACTCACTAGAGTGTTGTTTATCACGCCCATTAATGACAAAACATGTTACTCTTTACTACACACGACCATTAATTAATAATAAAAGAAAATATCATCACTATTAAAATAACATTGATTTATCTTCCTTGAGATTCTAACAGACATAATAAACTCTTTAAAGAAAGAGAATACGATACAACTCTCCCAATTCGCTTAACGACCACCAAAACACTCTGCAACTAACCCTCCCTTCTCCGATCAGTTTGTCGGAGAATAAGGCGGCAGACGGCCGTCCGCGATGGCTCCACCCCTACTCTCTAATAACATAAAATAAACCCCTACTCTACACAAAAGACCCCTTCTGAGTTCAAATCCGAACTCAAATTCTCGAACAACAACCCCAATCGTCCAGATCGGGGGGCGGCGATTGATCGCACCGAATTACACCGTATTTTTGACTCGAATTTCACATGTTTATTAGGACTTTATCTTCATTTTATTTATATTACGCCCTCTTTTCTCTTGTTTTCAGATATTTAGCACTTTCGGACACTTTTGGAAGAAACGAAGCAAAAAGACCTAAAATTAGGGTTTTTTTCGGCGAAATTACACACATGCTGTTGCACATGGCGGCCGCTATACGGGAAGCCATGAGTCACCAACCCTCAACTAGAAGGAAACCGCCACGTTCCCATGATCCACCCCATTTTCACACATGGTGGGCGCCATGAAGGGATGGCGGGCGCCACCTTTAGAAATCACGTTTCCACTAAAGCCCACTAAAAGGAAGTTGGAGGGCACCATGGTCTTTACAAACTGCTGAGAATATCTATAAATAGCTCATTTCATTTCATTTTCTATCATCTAACTTAGTTTTACAACACTAAGCATATAGTTATCATTTGTAATAGCGATAATCCGTCACATCGGGGGGTTATCGCACCATTGTGAGATTGAGTTGGGTCACTTCGAGTTGCTTTCGTCTTTAGCTTCAAGAGTCAGAGGTTTATTTTTGTATCAGAATCGAAGCTTCCATTTGGAGCAGGTTCTTATTTATCGCTTTATCTATTTATTTCCCGCATTGCTTTTACTTTATTTATTTCCCGCATCGCTTTTACTTTATTTATTTCCCGCATCGCTTTTACTTTATTTATTTCCCGCATCGCTTTTACTTTATTTATTTCCCGCATCGCTTTTACTTTATTTATTTCCCGCATCGCTTTTACTTTATTTATTTCCCGCATCGCTTTTACTTTATTTATTTCCCGCATCGCTTTTACTTTATTTATTTCCCGCACTCGCTTTTACTTTATTTATTTTCCACACTCGCTTTATTTTGTTTATTTTCCGCACTCGCTTTACTTTATTTATTTTACGCACTTTACTCGCTCTCTACGCCTCGCATTCTAAAACAAACTTTTCATTATGATTAACACCGTTATATCTATTTGCGTTACCATGTCTGGCTAAATCTTTTAAAGGATAGAATGTAAGGATCGCGGTTAAAGTAATGTTTCACATATTGAAATCTGTAGAAATACTTTAAAGGCTGTTTTGATTTTTAACTTGAGTTTTCTAAAACAAACTTGGTTAGTTTTAATTATTAGAGGAGTGCGAAAGCACCCTGGCATAGTAACTAGGAATCTTTATCACTTTAAGGAAAGCTATTTTTGAAACTGTTTTCGGACGCGTTGATAGGTTTAAAATCAGTAAACTCCTTCGGTAAACTTTCCAAATCAAAATCACTTTTCAACTAAGTCTATGAGTCTCATTTCTTAAAAATAGGTTTACTACTTTAGCATTCTGCGCACCTTTTATATGTGACAATAAAAGGCCTTAATTTAAGGGTAAACTCGGTTCTGAATACGCTAAAGTGACAGTTCCCGTTAAATGGATTCTTTTCAAGAGTAGAAAATATTGCCTCATAAGTAGTTCTATTTAGACAATCGAAACATCACTTAACTAACGTGAATTACATTCAACCTGTCTTCACCTGCATTTATTATTTACCGTTATTTTGCAAACCAAATATCTCTTTCATACCGCCTTAGATAAACACCGTAATGATAGTATTCGATAGATTGACGATTGGTCTTTGTGGGATCGATATTCTTTTATATTACTTTGACGTTACTCGTGCACTTGCGAATCACAACGATCAATTTTTTGGCGCCGTTGCCGGGGACCAACTTCGTCAAATTCCGTACCCTGTTGTTACACCGTATAGACTAAGGCATTTTTAGCCGGTAAGTGGGAAGAACCCGTAGTACCGTAAATTTAGTAGATCCTTTAGCGGAACCCGAATGTTATACTCGTACATGCCTCTTACTCATCCGAATTAAGAAAGCTATGGCCGAGAATCGCGATAGGCGACCTCTTAAGGAATTTGCCCAACCCTTTGATGAGGAACCTAGTTCGAGTATAGTAAACCCCCTTATACCTGCTAACAACTTCAAACTAAAACCATCTTTATTGCAATTAGTACAACAAAAACAATACGCGGGTCTCGCTACTGAGAACCCGAACCAACATTTAAAAGTTTTTATCCAACTAGCCGACACCATTAAATCTAACGGCGCTTCACCCGATGCGATCCGTTTAAGATTATTCCCTTTCTCCCCCAGGGATAGAGCACGTTCATGGCTAGATTCACCTCCAGCTAATTCAATAACTACCTGGGAAGACCTTAGGAGAGTATTCCTTGCTAGATATTTCCCCCCTAGTAAGACTGCTGCTCTTCGGAACCGAATAACTAGATTTGCTCAAAACCAAGGAGAATCGCTTTTCGAAGCTTGGGAGAGATATAAAGAGCTATTAAGAGTCTGCCCACACCATGGCCTAGAGAAATGGTTGATCGTTCACACCTTTTAAAATGGACTCCATTATAACACCAAGATGAGCATCGACGCTGCCGCAGGTGGCGCACTGATGAACAAACCTTATCCAGAAGCTTGTTACCTAATTGAGGATATGGCCTAAAACCATTATCAATGGGGAACTGAACGAGCATCAATAGAGAAAAAGGAGACCCAAGGTGGAACACATGAGGTAAGCTCTCTAGACATGATGTAGGCGAAAATGGACGCTTTAGCCCTTAGGATCAAACATATGTCTACAAACACTAACACCGTAGCAGTAGTCCACACAGAGTGCGAACTTTATGGATCTAAAGGACACGAATCGGTAGAGTGTAACCTTTTGAACGAATTAAATACCGACCAAGTGAATTACGCCCAAGGTAACCCGTTTTCAAACACTTACAACCCTGGATGAAAGAATCATCCAAATTTCTCTTATAGAAACCAAAACCCTATCCAAAATAATGCACCTCAGAGACCGCAAGGTTATCAAGCCCAAAAACCAAACCAACCTATGCAAGTTGTGCCCCTGAAGTCTAACCTTGAGAAGATCATGGAAAGCTTTATATCGGGCCAGACTCAGCAAAATAAAGAATTCCTAAACCAAAACATTCACGTAAACGAACTTATAACACAATTAGGAACCAAGATTGATCAGATAGTCATTCACAACAAGATGCTTGAAACCCAGATCTCATAGGTAGCACAAAACCAAGCCCCACAAACTACACCTGGAGGCCAATTTCCTGGACAACCTCAACCGAACCCTCGAGGGCAAGCTAACACTATCTCATTACGAAGTGGGACCGCTTACGAAGGGCCTCAGAACCCAACAATGAGCGAGTCCAAAACTTCTAAAGAGAATGTGCCTACCAACCAAGAGGAGGAACTAGAGGAACATGAGAAACAAACCAACCTAGAAGGTGAAGCAAGGGATAAAACTTACAAACCACCGCCCCCGTACAAACCACCAATCCCATATCCGCAAAGACTTAAACAAACCAAAGTCAATAACCAATATCAAAAATTTATAAAAGTGATAGAAAAGCTTCATGTAGAGATACCTTTCACAGAAGCTATCACCCAAATTTCGTCTTACGTCAAATTTCTCAAAGACATCTTAACTAACAAGCGTAGGCTCGACGATCCAAAACCCTTAGAATGCAACTTCATTTCTGAGGATAAACTTGCAAAGAAGGAGAAAGAACCTGGTAGTTTTTCAATACCTTGCATTTTAGGAAATCATGTGATCAACAAAGCCTTCCTAGACTTAGGTGCTGGTGTAAGTTTAATGCCCTTAGCTGTATGTAAGAGATTAAACCTAGGAGAACTGCAACCAACTAAGATGTCCCTACAATTAGCCGATAGGTATGTTAAGTATCCCGTAGGCATTCTAGAAGACATCCCAGTTAGGATCGGTCAACTTTATATTCCAACAGACTTTTTGGTCATGGATATAAAAGAAGACGAAGATATCCCTATCCTTCTAGGTAGACCATTCTTATCAACAACCGGAGCTATAATAGATGTCAAAAGAGGGAAATTAACCTTCGAAGTAGAGGATGAAAAGATCGAGTTCATTCTTTCGAAATTCCTGATGGCGCCAATTCTAGGATACGCATGTTATGTGATCGATATCATAGATGAATGCATAAGAGAATTTGATCAGGGAGAACCTAAGGTCGAACCACTTTCAAACTCGAATGAAAAGGATGACGAGTTAGAGGAAACGGAACCTCACAATAACGAATGTCTGGATCTTACTCCAGACCCTTCACCTAATTCTCAAAAACCAGCCCAAGAACTTAACGAACTACCCGAGAACCTAAGATATGAGTTCCTGGATGAAGAAATGAACCGCCAAGTAATAGTTAGTGCCACCTTAAACCAAGATGAGACGAATCGACTCTTGAACGTTTTAAGAAAATACCCCTCTACCTTAGGGTACAACATCTCTGATTTAAAAGGTATTAGCCCATCCGTGTGTATGCACTGAATCTCACTAGAGGAGGATTCAAAACCTTCCAGAGAACATCAGAGACGAATCAACCCTGTGATGAGTGAGGTGGTGAAGAAGGAAGCCCTTAAACTACTGGAAGCTGGTATAATCTATCAGATCTTTGATAGTAAGTGGGTAAGTCTTGTACATGTGGTACCCAAGAAGGGAGGCATCACAGTCGTGCAGAACTAAAAGGGAGAGCATGTCGTTAAACGCATAGAAGGCGGATGGCGTATGTGCATAGATTATAGGAAGCTCAATACACCCCGAGGATCAAGAGAATTTCCCCCTTCCATTTCATAGATCAAATGCTGGAGCGTCTTGCCAAACAGTCTTACTTTTGTTATCTTGATGGTTATTCTGGATTTTTCCAAATACCCATACACCCCGAGGATCAAGAGAAAACAACCTTTACTTGCCCCTACGGAATATTTGCTTACAGACGAATGTCGTTTGGACTCTGTAATGCGCCAGCTACTTTCCAACGTTGTATGATGTCAATCTTCGCAGATTATCTCAACGGAATCATGGAAGTATTTATGGACGACTTCTCGGTGTGTGGATTAGACTTTGAAGACTGCCTTATTAACCTTGAGAAAATCCTAGAGAGATGCGTAGAAGTTAACCTAGTGTTAAACTGGGAGAAGTGTCACTTTATGGTCAAAGAAGGCATAATGTTAGGAAACATAATATCTGAAAGAGGCATTGAGGTCGATAAAGCAAAAATAGAAGTTATAGAAAACCTTAACCCTCCTAAGACAGTTAGAGAAGTCTGTAGTTTCCTTGGACACGCCGGTTTCTACCGACGCTTCATAAAAGACTTCTCTAAAATAACAAAACCCTTGACCGGCCTTCTGATAAAAGACATCGAATTCATTTTCGATGAGAAATGCATCGAAGCCTTTAACTAGTTAAAACAAGCGTTAATCTCAACACCCATTCTATAAACCCCAGATTGGACTAAACCCTTCGAAATAATGTGTGATGATAGCGATTTCGCTATAGGAGCTGTTTTAGGGCAGGGAAAAGATAAGAAACTACACGTAATATATTACGCTAGTAGAACCCTAGACGCCGCTCAATTAAATTATACAACAACTGAGAAGGAACTCCTAGTTGTAGTCTTCGCAATCGATAAATTTAGGTCTTATCTTGTAGGATCTAAGATTATAGTCTATACAGAACATGCAGCTATCAGTTACCTTCTGAGCAAAAAGGATGCAAAACCTAGATTACTCTAGTGGATCCTTTTGCTACAAGAATTCGATTTAGACATTAGAGACAAAAAAGGGAACAAAACACGTAGTTGCTGACCATCTTTCCAGATTAGAGCATCCAAAGCCAGATCATTTACCCATAAATGATGACTTCACCTATGACAGACTAGTAGCTAAGAAACATACCACTCCCCTCGAACCTGACAGAGACAACCTTGGGACGATTTCAGAAATTAGCAAAGTACCATGGTACACTGATTTCGTGAACTATCTATCCGCTGATATCATACCACCTGACCTCAACTATCAACAAAAGAAGTTCTTTAAAGATATAAGACACTTCTATTGGGACGAACCACTCCTTTTCAAAAGAGGAACTGATAACATATTTCGACGTTGTGTCCCGGAAGAAGAAGTCAGAAACATCATAGAACATTGTCATTTTTCACCTTATGGTGGACATTCAAGCATATCCAACACATACGCTAAGATCCTTCAAGCTGGTCTTTATTGGCCGACATTATGGCGTGATGTCCATGCTTATATTGTCCGATGTGACCGGTGCCAGCGCGCTGGAAACATCTCAAGATGTGACGAAATTCCTTTGAAGAACATTCAAGAAGTAGAACTATTTGACGTTTGGGGTATAGATTTCATGGGACCTTTTCCATCTTCATTGGGAAACAAGTACATTTTGGTAGCAGTTGACTATGTGTCCAAGTGGATAGAAGCTATAGCCGCACCCACTAACGATAGAAGAGTAGTCATCAAGATGTTCAAGAATAATATCTTTCCCAGATTTGGAGTTCCACGACTTGTCATAAGCGATGGTGGATCACATTTTATATCCAGAATATTTAACAAGCTCCTAAGGAAATATGGATTTTGAAACACAGAGTAGCGACACCATATCACCCCCAGACTAATGGTCAAGTGGAAGTATCCAATAGAGAGATTAAGCAGATCTTTGAGAAAACTGTATCAATATCTAGAAAAGATTGGTCTGAAAAGCTAACAGAAGCACTATGGGCTTACAGAACTGCTTACAAGACCCCCATTGGAACTACACCGTACCAGTTGGTCTACGGGAAGTCATTCCACTTACCTTTTGAACTCAAGCACAAGGCACATTGGGCCATCAAGACCCTTAACTTGGATTACTTAGCATCTGGCAAGAAGCGAGTCCTTGATATTCACAAATTGGAGGAACTTCGCTAGAACGCTTACGAGAATGCCGTTATATACAAGGAGAGAACCAAAGCTTGGCACGACAAAAGGATCGTGAAAAAGGAATTTAATATAGGAGACTCTGTTCTTCTCTTCAATTCAAGATTACGTCTTTTTCCAGGTAAGTTGCGTTCGAGATGGACAGGCCCCTTTGAGGTGTCCAAAATCATGAAATCTGGAGCAGTCGAAATCCGAAACAACTCTTGCAATCCATTCGTGGTAAATGGACAAAGATTGAAGCCATACCAAGGAGGTGACATACCCACAGAATGTCATGACCAGACTCTGACCGACCCTCCAGTTCCTACCTCTAACATATAAAGTTCGAATCGTCAAGCTAACGATGTTAAACAAGCGCTGCATGGGAGGCAACCCATGACTTCTTTTCCTTTACTTTTACTCTTTTTAGTTTATATTTATTTATTTTATCTGTATGTATATCTATGTGGAGACTAACATTTATAATATTTGTGATTTCAGGTGTCCTCTGTTTCTAATCTAACTTTTCAGGAATGGAGAATATCGACACCATGCCAGTAATCTTCCGTGACCCAGTCCAAGAGCAGCGTTACAACATGCTTTCACAGCGCCCGATGCTGCCTACTAGATATCCTGACTCGAGCTGCATGGAGGCATTGGGCATTGAGCCTAGTGTTAGGCACTTATGCAATCAGTTACAGTGGGATGAATACACAGATGCTATGCACGTGACTTACATGAACCTGACTTTGGAGTTCCTGAGCTCGCTTGTCTACGAGCCTTATGTTGGTCACGCCAGCGATGGAGGATACATTAACTTCAGATTGTTTGGGGTAGAATATACCTTCAACCATAAGCGTTTCGGTGACTTGCTTGGTTTCCAGACTGCCTATGATGCTTCGTCCGAGCTCCCCATGAGCTACTTTATGAGCCGAGACGTTGAGAAGTTCTGGAGCGATATCACATGTGGAGGTAGTCTTGACCCCTCAACCCAGATCTCCAACAAAATTCACAACCCTGTTTTCCGATACTTCCAGATGATCATTACCCACACCTTCCTGGGGAAGAGTGACCCTGATGCGCATGTGAGTGCTGAAGAGATCTTCTTCATGTATTGTGTCGCAACCTGAAAAATGGAATGCGAAAAAAACAACCGGCGAAGATAGACAGGAGAGTCGCCACCGTGCGTTATTTATCCCAAAGGAGGGAAAGGAAACGCTCGAAGTAAACCTGGAAAAAGGAGAGGACAAGACGGGGTCTCGCAACCAAATCTTGGGTTCGGGAGTCGATTATGCCAAGGGAAGGTATTAGCACCCCTACACATCCGTAGTACTCTACGGGATCCACTTTTGTAGTTCTTGTCTAAAGGGTGTGGGTTTATCTAATGTGTTATTTACTAAAAAAAAGGGGTCAAAAGAAAATGACTCGCACGGATGTCGCATCCACTGCATACGTATCTCATCTGACTATGAGAATCAGAGTCTTCGTAGCTCGGCTACCTAGGGGTTAAGGGTAATTGTGCTCGCTAAGACATCGCGTCTTATGCCTACGTATCTCATCTGGAATGAGAATTAGAGCAAGCCGTAGTTCGGCTAACTACGGGGTTATGGATTGGGTTTTGGACGAACGACGTTACTACGCAATATACCGGATGCTCGACCTTTGGAGACTTACTCGCCTGTAGTAGAAGGAGTTAACGTGTTCTTAGGAGAAGAAAAATCAATGAGTTGGTAGGGTTAGGGAAATCCTAGACGAAGGAACCTGTAAAAAAAACATTGCCTCCTATCGAGGTCTTCCAGCTAGGAAAGCAGTAAAATGCGGGAAAAATATAAAAGTACCACGCGGATGAAGATCCGAGGTAACAGCAATTAAAGGAACGATAAACCCTGAGATCCTTCCAAGCTAACATCATCAAAGAAAGTGGGTCAGTACAGGTAATCGGAATGAACCTCCAGTGGGTATCCCACAAATAAAGTGGAACACCAGGCAAACCATCTCTGCAAGAGTCATATGAGCCCTCACAAAACAAAACTCAACAAACAGGTTAGAGAAACAAAATAGGGTAACCAAGAGTTGCCCCCAAATCAAAATGTAACCACATGAATCATGCCATTAAAATTCACAAAAAGCTCACAAAAAGCAACCAAGGGTAGGAGGCCTAAACCTCTTGTCAAACACATGCATCAAAAGGGTATCAAATTCACCCATAATACCTCATACATTTAGAGCATTCAAATTAAAGGCATAAAGATGATGGATATAGGGCAAACCTGATTGGAGAGATTGATTGAAATTGAGTTGCACCCGTGAGGTTTACAAAACAATCTTTAGGGTTTATGTGAGGCAGAGGTGATTCTGTGCAGTTGAGTTCCCTTCAGGGTTCGGAGGCTGCTATGAGTTCTCTGTCAGGTTTCTCTCAAGGTTTTGTCCCAAGGAAACCTTAGAGTGTTTTTGCTTCTCTTCCTTTTTCTATTTGTTCACCCTCTTTTATAACCTGATTTTCATGTCTTTGTGGGCTTAACTGAGAGAGGTCCAAGTCCAAGATTTTTCTATTATATTTTATTTATTTATTTATTTATTTAATTAATCAATTTTTTTATTATTATTATTATTATTATTTTTTTTTTTTGTTTTTTTTTGTTTTTTTGTTTTGTTTTGTTTTGTTTTGTTTTGTTTTTTTTAAATAAAGCTTATTGGATCTGATTCTGATTGACATGATGAAATGCAATATGAAATGTTAAATGACCTAAAAATGAATGCGTGAAAAGGAGGGTAAATTTTGGGGTGTTACAACTGCCCCTATTCAGTCATCAGCTAACCCGAGCAGGATGAAAGAGAACAGCTTATCAGACAAACAGGGTGAGCTGTGATTGAATACCAAAGACAGATCGAAAATTTGCGCTCCGAGAACACCACAAAAATGCTGAAATACACCGCGCTGTTTATTTTTCTTCCGATCCTCTGGCTGAATCTGAATCAGTCTTCTGACTTAATATGGAGTTTCGATCCTCTGGCTGAATCTATACTCAATTTAGTCCTCTGGTTGGATGTTAATTTTGATCCTCGGGCTGGATACGGTTCCAATCTTCTGGCTAGATCTTCTTCGATCTTCTGGCTAGATCTCCTTTGTTTCGATTCTCTGGCTGAATCTATTTTCTTTGATTCTCTTGCTGAATCTACTTCGATCTTCTGGCTAGATCTGAATTGTTTCGATTCTCTGGATGAATCTATTTTCGGTCTTCGGGCTAGACCTGACTTCGATCTTTTGGCTAGATCTTCTTCGATCTTCTGGCTAGATCTCTGTTGTTTCGATTCTCTTGCTGAATCTATTTTCTTTGATTCTCTGGCTGAATCTACTTCGATCTTCTGGCTAGATCTGAATTGTTTCGATTCTCTGGTTGAATCTATTTCCGGTCTTCGGGCTAGACCTGACTTCGATCTTCTGGCTAGATCTTCTTCGATCTTCTGGCTAGATCTCCTTTGTTTCGATTCTCTGGCTGAATCTATTTTCTTTAATTCTCTGGCTGAATCTACTTCGATCTTCTGGCTAGATCTGAATTGTTTCGATTCTCTGGCTGAATCTATTTCCGGTCTTCGGGCTAGACCTGACTTCGATCTTCTAGCTAGATCTGGATTGTTTTGATGATAAATTCCCATCATCAGGATCTCGCATCTGAGGCATGCGCTGGTTGACTCTCTTTCGAAATCTACAGTCTTCATGTTAGATATGCAGCTTCGAGAATATCCCACTCTTGGGCTTCGTACATATTCTTCAGGCTAGAACATGTTGTAACGACTCTTCGATTAGACTTTGTTTTTAAAATGCGATCCGCGGGCTGGATCCTCTTGTAAGTTGATTTTTTGTTGAGCTGTCAATTTATTCCTCCAGTTGGCTTGCTGGGGAAATAACGCTCATAGTCGATTCTCTGGCTGAATCTTCGAAATGACCCTCAGGCTGGATCTCTGGAAAACGATTCTCAGACTGAATCTTCAAAATGACCCTCAGGCTGGATCACTAGAAAATGATTCTCAGGCTGAATCTTCGAAATGTCCCTCAGGCTGGATCACTGGAAAACGATTCTCAGGCTGAATCTTCAAAATGACCCTCAGGTTGGATCACTTGAAAACGATTCTCAGGCTGAATCTTCAAAAATGACCCTCAGGCTGGATCACTGGAAAATGATTCTCAGGCTGAATCTTAAAAAATGACCCTCAGGCTGGATCACTCACACTTGATCCTCTGGCTGGATCTTATGACTCTGGTTGTAAAGCAATTCTTCAGTCTGCTTTGAAGAACCTGTTTATCAGCTTATGTGTATGTTTGATATGCATGCAAATGCAAATGCAAATGTTATGCATGGTGCAAAAGAAAAAAGAAATATGCTTGGGGAAGCAACTCTGGCAGGGAGCGGATCGCTGTATCAATCCTTGAATACTCTGTGGGGAACGATCCGTCTGCCGGGACCAGGGAGCCACCGAAAATAAATCGGCCTTTTTTGAAAAGTTGACCTTGCTGGGGAAGTATCAACTATGGAAACTTTGCTTGGCGAGGCTCTGCGAGGAGAGTCTGTGAGGAAAGCACTTCCTAAGGAAGTGTCGTATGAATCGACCTTTGCTGGGGATATGAACTTGCTAATCGTCCTCAAGCTGGGGATTATAACAAACCAGTTAGAAATAATCTGCTGAGGGAATGAGATGAACACCGGGAACACCACCCTCTTGTTTGTTGGGTATGCGACTACTCCGCTGTTGCTGGGAAGATACAATCTGGCATTGTCGACTCCGCTGGGGATATACAGTCTGGATACTGTCAACTTTACTGGGGATATACAGTCTGGATACTGTCAACTCTACTAAGGATATACAGTCTGGATACTGTCAACTCTACTGGGGAACCTGCTCTGCTGAGGAGAGACTTTGTCAACCGCTTAGGGGTGAGGATTCATGACTTGGCATCCGGTTCCTGTGACCTGTAACCAAAATACACGTATGCCCCGGGGAATTACTCGGTTTGAATTCACCGTCCGGGATTAAGCACATTCAAAGCAATTTTGATTGTTTTCCTGCGCAAGTCATCTGCAAAAGCCACCATTATATTCAGATGCAATATGTTTCATCAAGAATTCAGACATCTTTTGCAACCAAACTGATAAATGAAAAATAAAGAGGCTTTTTTAACTGAATATTCGACTTTTATTGGTTGAAAGATTTGCGCCATGCATAGGCGAGTATATCAGGAAGCTGATCCCTGGAAAGAGGCGATCGCTATAAATTGAACAAGAGAAACTATCCTAATGGCAATGTGGAAACGGGGTCCCACTGAGTTTCAACTCTGCTATGGTTCGTATGTCCTCAAGACGCTCTGCTCATCTTGCTTTCTGAAGTGGATGGTTAGACGATTTTTAACCTTCAAAGATTGCCGGATTGAATGAAACGGTGATATAACACGGATGAACTCAGATTGCAGTCATTCGCTTATTCCCTAACTTTTGCGTGGACCGCCCTTTTGGGTTTTCAATCCACCGGGATACCCTTTTTTGCCTGAGCCGCCCTTTCGGGTTTTCGACTCATCAGGTGTACATTTTTTATTTTTATATCCCTAATTTTTTCCCGAACCTCTTCATTCCTTTTTCTTTGGTTCGTCGGGATGCCCCTTTTTTGCCTGGACCATTCTTTTTACTTGTCCAGCGGGTCAATTTATGCGAAGTATTTTTTAACTGCGTCTGAGTTGACAAGGGACGGGAAGTATTCGCCATCCATGGTTGTTAGCATCAGAGCTCTGCCAGAGAAAACTCTTTTAACCACGTATGGACCCTCGTTGTTCGGTGTTCATTTTCCCCTGTGATCTGTGTTTGGAGGAAGAATTCTTTTGAGTACCAATTCACCGACTCGATACTCCCGAGGACGCACTTTCTGATCAAACGCTCTCTTCGTCCGTCTCTGATATAGCTGGCCATGGCATATAGCTGCTAGTCTATTTTCCTCAACTAGGCTTAGCTGATTGTATCGAGAACGGACCCATTCTGCTTCGTCCGACTTCATTGTTGGTGCAGGGAAAAGTTATTCTGGCACAAAATGGCATATGAACCCCCTTCCGTGTGATCAACATTGCACCAACTCTGCGACCATTGACGTTGACCGCCCCATCAAACATCATAATCCATTTGGATTCAGGGTCAGGCCCCTCCTCCGGGAGTGGTTCCTCGCAATCTTTCGATTTGAGAAACATGATGTCCTCATCAGGAAAGTCGAACCTCATAGGTTGGTAATCATCAATCGGTTGCGCGGCAAGATAGTCTGACAAGACACTTCCTTTGATGGCTTTTTGTGAAGTGTATTGGATGTCATACTCTGTCAGCATCATTTGCCACCTAGCAACCCTGCTGGCTTTTCAAAAATATACTTGACTTGATCCATCTTTGATATCAATAGAGTCGTGTGAGTCAACATATACTGTCTTAGTCGGCGAGCAGCCCATGCCAAAGCACGACAAGTTTTCTCGAGCAGTGAGTATCTTTGTTCAGAGTCGGTAAACTTTTTGCTAAGGTAGTATATTGCATGCTCTTTTCGACCTGACTCGTCATGCTGACTGAGCACACAACCCATTGACCTTTCTAACACAGTCAAGTACATGATCAACGGTCTTTTCCTCTCGGCCTGTAGACTGGCCCCGATCTTGATCTCTTTCTTGTCGTCTTCGGTACCAATGTTGATAGTCTCAACCACCTCCTGATAAGGTGTGATAGCTCAGTCCTCCTGTTTCAACAACCTGGCTAACTCCTCAGGCAATTCACAATCTTCCTTAACCCCTTCTTCGGCTTGATAGATAGGATTGTCGAAGTCATACTTGGCCATAGCAGTGTCGTTAGCAGTGAGATCCGGGTGATCAGTTTTACGAGGTGTTTTTTGGAAAGAAAAACAAAAAAGAAACATGAAAAAGAAACATTGTCGTTTTTGTAAAAGTAAAAATAATTGAAAGAAAGAGAACACAAAATTGTTTGCAAAAGTTGTCCTTTATTGATGATGAAAATAATTGCGAAATGTAACTAAATGGATGGCCCTACAGATGAGTCATTACACCTTGGTCAAAGTGTAAGACTTTATTATGCATGTGATAAAAGGAAAACAATAAAAATTACTCCTTCAGTAGAGTAAACCGGACGACTTTTTCAGACGACCAATTGTCGAGCTTTTCTTCTAGGACACACGGGCGAATCCAGCTATCTAAGTCACAGTCATCGTCAACCTTGTCTTCCTCTGCAACATTGACGATGTGGGGAGAAACCAAACCCCCGCTGGAGAAAGTACCAGCTTCATTCTTCTGAGACCCCGGAGTATACCCCAATCCAAACTTGTCTTCTTTTATGATTGGCTCCACAAATTTGCCCCAACCTTGGGCATTACCAACCTTAACCACTTCAACAGCTTGCTTGTATGAAGAGATAGAAGTCCCGACCTTCTCAGACTCAGGTGAAAAGACAGTTTCGGGCGCGACCTCACTGATGTTTATGGCTTCGAAGCCCTGACACAGCATCTCATGCATCTCGCCATCCATCTCCACATACTTAAATGTAGACAGGTGGCTAACAAAAATATCCTCTTCACCACAGACGGTGACGATCTGACCTTCTAGTCCATATTTGAGCTTCTGGTGGAAAGTAGAAGTAACAACACCGGCAGCATGAATCCAGGGTCGACCTAGCAGACAACTATAGGCAGGCTGGATATCCATCACATAAAAGGTACTCTTGAATACCTGCGGTCCAATCTTAACTGGCAACTCAACTTTGCCACAAACAGCTCGCTTAGAGCCATCAAAAGCCCTTACAACTAGATTACTCGGCCTCAGGGTGGCGTCATCGCAATCCAACTTCGTTAAGGCTTTCTTTGGGAGTACATTCAGAGAAGAACCTGTATCAAATAAAACATGGGAAAGCACCGTCCCTTTGCATTCCATTGTGATATGCAAGGCTTTGTTGTGATTCCTGCCCTCAGATGTTAGGTCATAATCGGTGAAACCTAGCGCATGGCTAGTGTGTACATTTGAAACTACCGACTCCAGCTGGTTAACAGTTATCTCTGGTGGAACATAGGTCATATTCAGTACTTTCAACAAGGCTACTCTGTGCGCCTCAGAGCACATCAATAATGAGAGAATGGAGATCTTTGAGGGTGTCTGATTTAGCTGGTCGACTACCTTGTAATCACTTTTCTTGATAATCCTCATAAACTCATCCACTTCCTTTTCGAACGCGGTCTTAGGAGGGGCTTCCTCAGTAGTAACCTCTTCGGTGGCTACCTGTTTTCCTTTAGCCTTGGCAGCTGCCTCAGCTTCAGTATTCGTGCGCAATGTTGATGGTGCAAACAGGCGTCCACTGTGAGTGAAGCCACCAACTCCTCCGACATTGTCTACAACGGAGCTACCAATGTCAATGTCTTCTTCGTTAACTTTCTGCCCCTGGAAGTAGATATCAGCCTCATAGTGCCACGGGATAGCACCGTCTTTCTAATACGGAACAGGTCCTGGTACCGTGATGGTGACCGGACCAATCAAAGTCGGTTGAGGGTTGTCAGAGTAGATTGGTGTTGGACTTTCTGGGAAATATATTGTTGTCGGAGCGGGTCTCTCGGGAACATATATTTCTTCAGAAGTGAAATAAAATGTTACTGTCGATACATCATTCTTCACTGGACGAGTTTGATCAAACTGAAGACAACCTTCATCTATTAGTTGTTGAATACCCCTTCTCAAACTATCACATCCGTTCTCGGAGTCTTGACAATTTCTGCACTCTTCCCCACATCCCGGGAAAATCTATCCTTTCAAGAGTCGGTCTTTGACCACCGATAGCGAAGTCTTCACTTTAGTCACATCAGAAACCAAATTCAAAGTTTCCCCACTATCAACAACATTAATCCTCTGCCCTCCGTGAGCTGGCATCGGGTTTTGGATAACATTAGGCACCGGAGAAAAATTGATGGCCTGGGCATATCTCAAATCTTGTACCTTTAGCTGGAGAGCCTTGGAATTATCTGTAGTATGGCCAGGTGCGTTGGAGTGAAAAGCACATCTGACATTGACATCATAACCTCTAAGCAGATTGTTGGGATCGACCGGTGGGGCCAGAGTTCTCAACGTAACCAGATTCATGTCAATCAGCTTGGGAAGTAATACAGAATAAGGCATTGGGATTGGCTCAATGACCCGGTCCGCCTGCCTTGGACGTTGTTGATAGGGTCTCTGCTGACCCGGATTACCTCCTTGTTGTTGATTGTTGTACCTGGGTTGCTGTTGATACTGCGGTTGTTGTTGCGGAGCAAGTGTCGGAATAGTGACTGCGGCCACTTGATCTTGATAATAATTAGGGCGTCCTCTGCCCCTGCCTCTGCCGGCATATACAACGCTCGTCTCACCTTCTCTTCTTCGCTGACCGTTACCAGCAAACGGTTTCTTGGGAACTGATAAGTTGGAAGCACTGTTGTCTTGAATTCGGCCCATCTTCAACAAACTCTCGATCCTTTCTCCAGCAATCACTATCTCTGCAAAGCTGATTGACGGACAAGCAGCCAATCTCTCGATATAATTGCCTTGAAGAGTGTTCATGAACATGTCCGCCATCTCCCTTTCAGACATAGGGGGTTGGACGGATGCAACAATCTGTCTCCAACGCTGAGCATATTCTCTAAAGGTTTCCTTGGCAGTCTGAGACATTCCTTGCAACAAGGTACGATTTGGAGCCATGTCCAAGTTGTATTGATATTGCTTGACAAAAGCCTCTGCCAAGTCTTTCCAGCTCTTGATGGTAGTACGAGACAAATGAGAATACCATTCACGAGAAGCTCCAGTTAATCTGTCTTCAAAATAGTACATCCACAACTTTTCATCTTTAGTGTGAGCTCCCAACCTTCCCAAATAAGATTGAAGATGAGTGCACGGGCAAGAAGCCCCGTTGTATTTCTCAAAAGTAGGGGGTTTGAACTTGTGAGGGATCCTTACTCCCCGAACCAGACCAAGATTGGTGACATCAAAACCTAAGGAATTTTGAGACTCCAATGATTTGAGCTTCTCAGCAAGCTCATCCATACGGCGAGTGGTCTCGAGGGCCTCGTCGTGCAAAGAAAATTGATCATACTGACAATCTTCAGTAATGGGGCGCCCGTTAATCCGAATCCCTTGATTCACATTTTACCTTCCGCCAATACCATTCCCAACATTTCCCGTGTTGCCAACATTACCCGGGTTTCCATCAACATTTGCGTTACCCGCGTTTCCAGTGTTCACAGGGTTATCAGTGTTCCCAGGGTTACCAGGGTTCCCAGGGTTACCAGGGTTTCCCTCAGCGCTTGGTATTTCCACCTCTGGATCGGGCCTCGGTTGCTCAACCAATTCCCTCAACTTCGCCTGGCCTTCTGCCATACCAGTCATCAATGTCATGAACTGATCCATCCTTTCACGCATATCAGCCAGTTCTTTCTTTATCTGGTCCATTGCTAGTCGTGGACGGTTTTCCTTTGTCGGGTACCTGTGAACTCTCTTGGGACCAATAACTGCCTGCAACAGGGAACAAACATTAGACACTGCGGTGACACCTGCAAAACAAACAAGGGTTACTATGCATGGTATGCGATGCACTGCTTATTCAATTTTAAGGCCCCCCCTTAAAAAGAGAATACCCTGCAAATGAATAAGCATGAGATGTTGGATGCAAATATGCGAATGATGTTATGCAATGCAATGGTATGTCAATCAGGATGGCTGGATCCGCTTGAACATCTGTCAAGTTGCACTGCCTGGAGAGAAATTAAGAGGATCAAGGAAAGCACACCAAACAAAGGTCATGGGATGGATCATGTTATCCTTAATATCAACCATCCATTTTTGGTGGATTATGGTTTACACCTTATCAACACCCAAGTTTCATTGATATTAAGGATACCTGAACGGATCAACCATGAATCAAGGGTTTGTTGCAAGTCATGAGCATGGAGTTTAAGTTAAGAACCACCCAAAGGGAGTGTACTAAGGTTTAAACCTGCCAAACATGTTCTACAAAAAGGTTCCCATAGTCATAATCCCATCTTTCGGATATTATCGGAGGAACGACTACTCGTGTTCCAAAAATATTCTCAAGAGAGACTCTTATGAGTGTAGTATCGCGTAACAATCATATCAAATCTTACACTTGAACGACTTTCGCACTACGTCCTACGAATAGGCCAAGATGGGTTTGGTAAACTAAGGTCCTTGGCTTCTAAGGTCTATATTGGAAAAAGTAATGTCTAACCACAACTTACTTGTGTGACATTATTGATCCCAACATGACCTCCACCAAGTGAATGGGCTTGCAAGTCAACTTGCTAAGGAATAACTCCACACAAGTCGACAAGACTATGCCATTCTCCTATCCTAAATGCACTCGAGTTCGGGTATAGAACTCATCTCACAAACAGAACTAGCAGATACGGCAGTCATATGTACATAATGCAATAAAGCAGATAAATGCTGAAAGATAAATAACTGTACAAAAGAATAATAACCCAATAAACAAACAACCTACAAAAGTTAGGAGGGACTCACTTAGGGAAACCGGGTCCCCAGCAGAGTCGCCAGCTATCGCAACCTGAAAAATGGAATGCGAAAAAAACAACCGGCAAAGAAAGACAGGAGAGTCGCCACCGTGCGTTATTTATCCCAAAGGAGGGAAAGGAAACGCTCGAAGTAAACCTGGAAAAAGGAGAGGACAAGACGGGGTCTCGCAACCAAATCTTGGGTTCGGGAGTTGATTATGCCAAGGGAAGGTATTAGCACCCCTACGCATCCGTAGTACTCTACGGGATCCACTTTTGTAGTTCTTGTCTAAAGGGTGTGGGTTTATCTAATGTGTTATTTACTAAAAAAAAGGGGTCAAAAGAAAATGACTCGCACGGATGTCGCATCCACTACATACATATCTCATCTGAATATGAGAATCAGAGTCTTCGTAGCTCGGCTACCTAGGGGTTAAGGGTAATTGTTCTCGTTAAGACATCGCGTCTTATGTCTACGTATCTCATCTGGAATGAGAATCAGAGCAAGCCGTAGTTCGGCTAACTACGGGGTTATGGATTGGGTTTTGGACGAACGATGTTACTACGCAATCTACCGGATGCTCGACCTTTGGAGACTTACTCGCCTGTAGTAGAAGGAGTTAACGTGTTCTTAGGAGAAGAAAAATCAATGAGTTGGTAGGGTTAGGGATGCTCATGCAGAAGGGAAATCCTAGACGAAGGAACCTGTAAAAAAACACACAAAAACATTGCCTCCTATCGAGGTCTTCCAGCTAGGAAAGCAGTAAAATGCGGGAAAAATATAAAAGTACCACGCGGATGAAGATCCGAGGTAACATCAATTAAAGGAACGATAAACCCTGAGATCCTTCCAAGCTAACATCATCAAAGAAAGTGGGTCAGTACAGGTAATCGGAATGAACCTCCAGTGGGTATCCCACAAATAAAGTGGAACACCAGGCAAACCATCTCTGCAAGAGTCATATGAGCCCTCACAAAACAAAACTCAACAAACAGGTTAGAGAAACAAAATAGGGTAACCAAGAGTTGCCCATAAATCAAAATGTAACCACATGAATCATGCCATTAAAATTCACAAAAAGCTCACAAAAAGCAACCAAGGGTAGGAGGCCTAAACCTCTTGTCAAACACATGCATCAAAAGGGTATCAAATTCACCCATAATACCTCATACATTTAGAGCACTCAAATTAAAGGCATAAAGATGATGGATATAGGGCAAACCTGATTGGAGAGATTGATTGAAATTGAGTTGCACCCGTGAGGTTTACAAAACAATCTTTAGGGTTTATGTGAGGCAGAGGTGATTCTGTGCAGTTGAGTTCCCTTCAGGGTTCGGAGGCTGCTCTGAGTTCTCTGTCAGGTTTCTCTCCAGGTTTTGTCCCAAGGAAACCTCAGAGTGTTTTTGCTTCTCTTCCTTTTTCTGTCTATTCTCCCTCTTTTATAACATGATTTTCGTGGCTTTGTGGACTCAACTGAGAGAGGTCCAAGTCCAAGATTTTTCTATTATATTTTATTTATTTATTTATTTTATTTTATTTTTTCGTTTATATTTTCGTTTTTTTTTTCGTTTTTTTTTAAATAAAGCTTATTGGATCTGATTCTGATTGACATGATGAAATGCAATATGAAATGTTAAATGACCTAAAAATGAATGCGTGAATAAGGAGGGCAAATTTTGGGGTGTTACATATTGCACTACTCAGTCACGCCCGGTAGACTATGGACCCTTCTTGATCGAGAGCTTACACCTTACTGCTCGCTCTTCTGCGAGCCTCATTCATGTCGGAAGCATTGTGACCCACATAGCCTCAGCCTTGGGACTCGATAGGGGATTGTCTCACCTGACACCTTATTGCAGCTACACCTTGATGGATGTTGATTTTTGTCTGGACCGTGGTCTGATGAGGAGATCCTCTTTCCATCCGGATCAATACAGACTATTAATTAACGGTGAGACCATTCACTACTTCACTTTACCTGACCCTCAGGTGACTTGTGTCATTGATCAGGCCAACCGGGTCTATGCCATAGAAGGGCATGGAAAGACTGTAGATGCGTCGAAGATTGCACCGATCAGAATTAAATTCCGTACCAATAATCCTAATCCAGACTCCGAGCATGCAGTCCGAATTGGTTATGCTTCGCATGGAGATAGCCGAGCTTCGCCAGGAGCTTGCTGATGTTGCCCTGCAGGTTGAGGTAGCAATTGCCTCTCACGACATCGAGACTGATATGCTGCATGATGAGATCTCCGATCTCTGACGCCAGATCGCAGAGCTTCGAGGCTACGAGGTCGAAGAAACTCCACTATATTCTGAGCGTTGATGCCATTATGGACCAAGAAATACTGTTTGAATTTCCCTATTTCTTTTCCCGTATTTAATATTCATGCCTATTTCTATCATTTCGTATGACATTATGCTTGCTTTATTTCCTAAGATCTTTGAACTCGTGAATTATTATTGACTCTTCTCTCTCTCTCTCTCTCTCTCTCACACACACACACACACACCACACACACACACACACACACACACACACACACACACACACACACACACACACACACACACATATATATATATATATATATATATATATATATATATGCATTATTATAATTATTATGTTTTTTATATCCATTATTTTATTTTATTTTATTTTGTTTTACTTTACTATTGTATTTTGTTTTGTTTTGTTTTATCTAATTTTGTTTTTCTTTATTTTGTTTTATTTTTATTTCGTTTCATTTTATTTTATCAAGCTTAAAATCAAAAAAAAAAAAAAAACAGCATTCGTGGATACCTATATACACCCCCATTACAAAAATGAAGACGGGAAGGATTAAGGCCCAAGAAGCAAACAACACATCCGGCCCAAACCATTTCCGAAGACATGGTGGGCGCCATGAGCTCCATGGCGGGCGCCATGACGTAACAGTTAGATTTACCTTTTCCACTATTTATACCTTCTTCAACCTTTCCAAACCTATTCTCTTCTTCTCCAAACTCTATCAAATTCATAAGAATTTCCAATCTTCTCACTTTCACTACAAACCAACAATTTTCCATCCTCACTTCTCCAACCCTCCACCAAAAATCCATTAAATTCCATGTTTTTTCCTTTCTTTTCTATATTTACAAAATTTTCTCAATAACCTCCATTAATGGCCGGAATGGAGTTTAACGACATCACTCTTTGTCCAGGAAAGCCCGGTGAGCGACAAAACAAGATTTTGCAAAGATTGCAAACTCGGGAGATCCTCTCTACCAGGTATGTTGACGAAGACTGTTTATACACTCTAGGCACATATCATAGTGTATTCCACATGCTAGACAATTTAGGATTACATGATATTTTTGCTAGCAAAGCGCCCACCTACGATACGCTCACTAGGGAATTTTTAAGTTCCCTGATTTACATTGTCCATCCTGGCACTGCTAGCACGGTAGGTACCGTTTATTTTAGGATGTTTAATGTAGAATACGAGTACACTACCGATGCTTTAGCGGGATTGCTCGGAATGCCTTATGGTGATGGTGTTATTTGTGAGACGCCCTTAGATGCTGAATGGGCAATTGAGGCATTTACTTTTTGGAATCGATTATCTAATGTGAATGTCACTTCCTTTGAGGGAATTTTGGCTTCAAATATCCATAACCCGACCATACGTATTTTTAGATACCTTTTGGCATGTAATATATTTAGCCGGGAAAATTCTAACAAAGTAAATGCCCGAGAATTGCTATTTTTACAGGGTTGCCTCATATGTCTGCCATCCTTAAGAAAGGAGGAACCATCTCTTTCGGTGGTTTAATTACCTCCATCTCTAGAGCATTGAATCTACACACTGAGTTAGCTACCTTGGAACCACTCCCTCACCGCACCATTAACTTGAAGTTTTTGAAAGATATGAAATTATGCAAGGTGCGGCGAGAAGGTGGTTTCTATCTTATGATACATGGTACCGTTATACCCAACATTATCCTACCTTGCTCTTAGCGTACGGATGTGCGACATGCAAGGAATTGGACATACGATCTTGATGCTCCGCCATTTACCGGTCCTTTGCCACCTAACGTTCCTATGGACGAAGGGCAAGGAACCGATGATGAGTATGACCAGCGCGACCAGTCGCCAGCTCATGATATTCCTGCTGCATCACCTGCACACACCGCACCTTCCTCCTCTAACCCTTTTGCAGGTACCACTCCCGGTTTCTACATCATCGAGGAGATGTGGCGCAAGCACATGGCTCGTGAGGAAAGGCGTGACACCCTCCTGAACACCATAAACCAACAACTGTCAGACAATATGAGTTTTATGGTAGCTTCCCAACAGCGAAGTGAGCGAGCACATCAGACTGTCACTGAGTCTTTGCTTACGATCACTAATGAGAAGCAATGCATGCGGCAGTCTAATGAGCATCACTTCGCTCTCATCGACGCCAACCAAAGAGCTCTCCTAGGTCGCTCTCGATAGCTGCAGGAAGGACTTAGTACTCGATCTAGACGTCGTCGACCCAGGCATCCTGACCAGGGCGGTGACGGTGACGGTACCAATGCTCACCACTAGATCTCTCTCTCTCTCTCTCTCTCTCTCTCTCTCTCTTCCAGGTTACTCATATCCTATCTCACATCGAAACATTGAGGACAATGTTCGGTTTAAGTGTAGGAGGAGATTTTATCGCTTTTCATCTTTCCTTTATTTTCATTGTGTTCCTTTACTTTTATTGCTTTTTATCGCTTTCTTTTACTTTTAGTATGTTTTGTTTATTTTAGTTGCTTGTTTTTCCCTTTCAATAAAATAACATGTGTCTGACGAGTCATCTGTGTAAGTGTATCCTTATTTCCCCCATTTCTTTAACCTTACCAAAAAAAATTTAGCCAAGAAAATAGTACATCTTGAACATTTAGGCTACATGACAGGTTTATAATAGGATGTAAAAGACTTGGGAAAACTTTTTCAAAAATCGGTATTGTCTTAACACCTTAGGCTTCTTGATTATAAGAGTCGATCCCGATACCCCATATGTTGTAGCCCTAGTTTTTATTCCAAATAGATCCTTAAGTAGTTTATCCTAGCAGTCAGCTCCGACTTAAGCATGCTCTACATAGAGGACCGATGAAAATAAGTGAATGATCACAAAAATCCCTACTTTGTTCCCAAACCGCATGAAAATCCGGGCTAGGTGACTCTCCAACAGTCATTTAACCCAGCAAAATTAAAAACATATGCGGAACATGCAGGAGAAAAATAAAAAAATTAATAATAATAAGCCTATTTGTTTGTTGGTTCAGAGGTATCTGGTGCTGAACTTGGTAGGGTGGATCACGATCCAATCCCCCACAACTGCAAATTGGGTCGAATAAAGGGGTTACACCAACTTATGTACCGGAGCCCCATGCTTAGAAAAATAAAATAAAAAAGCCTATTTGCTTGTCGGTTCAGAGGTATCTGGTGCTGAACTTGGTAGGGTGGATTACGATCCAATCCCCCACGATCGTAAATTAGGTTAAATAAAACGACTACACCAACTCATGTACCAGAGCCCCATGCTTAAGATCATAATCACTAACCGGTCACTTTACTATGAGTATGTATAGATAACGGGCTTAATGTGATTTCACTTGAATGAAAAGGACTTTAGGAAAACAAAAAGAAAGCTTAGGTATTGTGGGGTGATGTGGATTGACTTGTATAGGAACGAAGCCTACGACCGCAATTGCGGGAAGTGTCACTACAATACCCTTAGTTCGATTCGTTAGTACCTATCGATACATTCCTTGAATGAATTCATAAGTATTTTTGCCCTGAATTAACTCTAGTTGATACTGATTTTCTTGCATAAACTATTAAGAGTTTTGCTTGAGGACAAGCAAAGGTTTAAGTGTGGGAGAGTTTGATCGCACTGAATTACACTGTATTTTTGACTCGAATTTCACATGTTTATTAGGACTTTATCTTCATTTTATTTGTATTACGCCCTCTTTTCTCTTGTTTTCAGATATTTAGCACTTTCGGACACTTTTGGAAGAAACGAAGCAAAAAGACCTAAAATTAGGGTTTTTTCGACAAAATTACATACATGGCGTTGTACATGGCGGCCGCTATAGGGGAAGCCATGAGTCACCAGCCCTCAACTAGAAGGAAATCGCCACGTTCCCATGATCCACCCCATTTGCACACATGGCGGGCGCCACCTTTGGAAATCATGTTCCCACTAAAGCCCACTAAAGGGAAGTTGGAGGGCACCATGGTCTTTACAAACTGTTGAGAATCTCTATAAATAGCTCATTTCATTTTATTTTCTATCATCCAACTTAGTTTTACAACACTAAGCATATAGTTATCATTTGTAATAGCGAAAATCCGTCACATCGGGGGGTTATCGCAGCATTGTGAGATTGAGTTGGGTCACTTCGAGTTGCTGTCGTCTTTAGCTTCAGGAGTCGGAGGTTTATTTTTGTATCAGAATCGAAGCTTCTGTTTGGAGCAGGTTCTTATTTATCGCTTTATTTATTTATTTCCCGCATTGATTTTACTTTATTTATTTCCCGCGTCGCTTTTACTTTATTTATTTCCAGCATCGCTTTTACTTTATTTATTTCCCGCATCGCTTTTACTTTATTTATTTCCCGCATCGCTTTTACTTTATTTATTTCCCGCACTCGCTTTTACTTTATTTATTTTCCGCACTCGCTTTATTTTGTTTATTTTTCGCACTCGCTTTACTTTATTTATTTTACGCACTTTGCTCGCTCTCTACGCCTCACATTCTAAAACAAACGTTTCATTATGATTAACACCGTTATGTCTGGCTAAATCTTTTAAATGTTAGAATGTAAGGATCGCGGTTAAAGTAATGTTTCACATATTGAAATCTGTAGAAATACTTTAAAGGTTGTTTTGATATTTAACTTGAGTTTTCTAAAACAAACTTGGTTAGTTTTAATTATTCGAGGAGTGCGAAAGCACCCTGGCATAGTAACTAGGAATCTTTATCACTTTAAGGAAAGCTATTTTGGAAACTGTTTTTAGATGCGTTGATAGGTTTAAAATCAGTAAACACCTTAGGTAAACTTTCCAAATCAAAATCACTTTTCAACTAAGTCTATGAGTCTCATTTCTTAAAAATAGGTTTACTACTTTAGCATTCTGCGCATCTTTTATATGTGACAATAAAAGGCCTTAATTTAAGGGTAAACTCGGTTCTGAATACGCGAAAGCGACAATTCCCGTTAAATGGATTCTTTTCAAGAGTAGAAAATATTACCTCATAAGTAGTTCTATTTAGACAATCGAAACATCACTTAATTGACGTGAATTATATTCAACCTGTCTTCACCTGCATTTATTATTTACCATTATTTTGCAAACCAAATATTTCTTTCATACCGCCTTAGATAAACACCATAACGATAGTATTCGATAGATTGACGATTGGTCTCTGTGGGATCGATATTATTTTATATTACTTTGATGTTATTCGTGCACTTGCGAATCACATCGATCAGCGATAAAAAACCTAACACTAAAATTAAGCCAACGACAACACGTATTCCATGTAAACATAGTAAGAATTCGACGTGAATCACAGAGATGGATACGAAGGTGACGTAAAAGGGAGAAAAGGAGAAAGGAAAATACCAACTCGGAGCCAGTCTGACGGTCACGATCGCGACGAACTCAGGTAGATATCTTCTTCCCACTCTCTGAATATTTCGCTTCTCCTTCTTCTCTTTTCTTGGACGCAATCGTTTGTACACTATGTGTTGTTGGGGAATCAGCGCCGAATTTAGCTCTCTTCCAAAACGAGTTTTAAGGTGAAGACTCAGAAGGAAAATTGGAGAAGAACTTAGAGTGAAGTTCCAGGGATTTTTTGCAGCGT
Source organism: Lathyrus oleraceus (assembly GCF_024323335.1). NCBI lineage: Eukaryota > Viridiplantae > Streptophyta > Magnoliopsida > Fabales > Fabaceae > Lathyrus > Lathyrus oleraceus. The sequence goes on from NC_066583.1 coordinate 343,155,529, forward strand.
AACGGTAGTCCCCCCTGAGTAGAATAACATGGCCCTTTTGATAGGAAGTACTCTAGGATTAAGGTGGGATCTTGTGGGAAATTGATGAGTTGTTCATTCTGTCACTATCACTCTGTTAGAGAGAATTTCCCCCAGATCTCGTGGGGACCAATTAGCTAGGTGTCTAATTTATAAAAAAAACTGTCGATTTGTCTTGTAGTGAGAGCTCTTGTATCTGTTGATTTGAGTGGTCCCTGTGAATTTTATCAGATGATTTTCGTGTGCGGGGAACTTGGTAGAATTTTGCAGTTATTATATTACCGAAGTTCTGTCTTAACAGAATGACCTGGTATTTAGCCCTTCTGGTTGTGGTTGTAGGTCTTAACCATTCAATTACATTATGCGTCTTTTGGCTTTGATCATAAGAAATGTGAAATTCTTACTAAACTTTATTACCATTTTAATGCAGGACTCTCATTTGCAGTGCTATGTAACCTAAATTGAGGCGATATGCAGCTGTTACCGGCTGCGTCATTTTGGGAAAGCGGTGTGAATTCCACACTAACGTGAATCTGTCGGTCCTCTGTAGTCTTGTTGCGGACATTCAATCCTTGGTCGACATATCGAAAACATGGTGATATAGTCCTCTTGGCATGGTAGATTCATACACTCCAGTATAGGTTGCATCTTTTATCTCACTACACGTTTCCTTGCATTGTGTCCTTCTTCTTTTAGGTGTGGCTAAAAATTCTCTTCACAATATGATTCCAGCTATGGTTTGTGTTTTTTTCTTCAAAGACAAGTCATAGAAGTACATATCCCATTATCCTCAAAAGAGAATTTCGTTATGAATTTGATTCAGGTTAGTTTGGGAGGCCAACGATTTTTGCCTCTCTTGCAGGTTAAGTATACGGTGGTGTGGTGCAAATATGAAGGTGACGTGGGAGTGGATTGCATACTCGTACACAAGTTGTGGCTCCAATTCAATAAAGCTCTTCTCAGTTGGATGGATTCACGTTTATTTGTACCTTTCACAAGCTTGATTTCACCAATTGTAATTAATAATGTACTCTTATAATGATGACTTTTTGAAAAGCGACGTGTACATTTTCTCATTCGATAGTATTGTTTTAACTTTGGTGAAAAGAGAGAAACTCAAGTGCATTCGGTGTATGCAAACAAAACTCGAGATATACTTAAACACTTTTTCCGACATGTTCTCATTGTGACTTGGTTTTGGAGAACTCAATCCAAAAGGAAATAATCGTGGCTTTGTATAACTAGCATGAAATGATGTGGACTGTAGATTTACGGACTTGGGTCAATGTGTTGACCGAAGGTCAAATATTTAGAAAAACAATTTGCCATCCTGTATATGCGTCTTTAGACAAGCATTAAAAAAAACAACCTCTAATACTTATTCACGGGAGTGAAATCGAATAACATTGCCTTATATGACTTGAATTTATTTTTTTGGAATGCCATATATTGTAAATGAGCATGCGAACATAATTACGACTTGAAACCAAAGATCCACGGATAAATAAATGGAAAACCCATGACCAACCCATTGGCCCAGTGTGGATGGTACATGACTTTAGATGACAATTTAAGCCTTAGCAAGTAACAACTAGAAACGAGACGACATAAACTAAAAGAACACGAGATGGACAAATTCAAAACAAAACCATGTGCTTGAAGTAATTGGACGGAATGAGCATGGACAACGTATGAACAAATCATGGACCTCTGACCAGGAGATACTCATATGAGATGAAAGAATCAGATGGAATTTTAAGGGACCTAAAGGACTCCGATTGGAAGCGAATGATCTTAGGCAAATGAAATCAAGCTATGAATGAGGAAGAATTTAGAAAAACCTAGAGTCAAGAGCCTACACAAATTTTTTAATCATGACTAGGGTTTATGAGCTCCGGTAGAAATCCCTATGTTTGAGCATATACATCATAATCCCTGGCTGTGAAGGCTTAATGACGGCTTCTAGACTACCCGAACAAAATTGGGGTATGACAGCTGCCCCTATTTAATTAACTTGAACTAGAAGGAAAGAATGACAACGGTCTTCATACATTCGCGGTGGAAGGTACTTAAATACGAAAAAAACCAAATTTTTGTCCTTTGAAATGCAATGGAGGAATACAGAAAGAAAATGCAACGAATTCTAACAACACCAAGGTAATAAGGGTAGAACGCCAGATCAATGTCAACCATCGAGTCGACACTCAAACCTTTATGAAGGTCGTTACTTGATGTAAGGGAAAATGTGGGACTAAGACTAATAGGTCTTCTAGCACCAAAAGGATGACAATAGAGTTAATTGCCACGATCAAAAGGATGATAGTAATTCAACATAATTTCCATGGTCAACATCACCAAAAGGATGATGGATAAACCAAATTTTAACGGCAGTCATCACCAAAAAGATGATGGTAAGATTGATAACCAACCTTGCTGTCACCAAAAGAGGAAAGTTAGACACAATAAAATCCAAATATTTCTGTCACCAAAAGGATGATGGTTAACTTATCAATCTTAAAAGATCACCGTCACCAAAAGGGTGAAGGTAAGATCCAATAACAAAACTTATTATCACCAAAAGGATGATAATAAGTTATAATAATCACCATCACCAAAAGGATGAAGGTATTATCAAACAACGAAGCTTGTTACCACCAAAAGGATGATAATAAGCACACAACTCAAACGATCACCATCAGCAAAAGGATGAAGGTAATATCAAAAACGCAACTTGTTACCACCAAAAGGATGATAATAAGTCAGTACAAATCACCATCACCAAAAGGATGAAAGTAAGATTGAACAACAAAACTCGTTATCACCAAAAGGATGATAATAAGTTACAACAACTTAAATGATCACCATCGCCGAAAGGATGAAGGTAATATCAAAACAAAACTTGTTATCACCAAAAGGATGATAATAAGTCAAAACAAACTCAATGATCACCATCACCAAAAGGATGAAGGTAAGGTCAAACAACAAAACTTGTTACCATCAAAAGGATGATAGTAAGCACCGAACTCAAACGATCACCATCACCAAAAGGATGAAGGTAATATCAAAAACGCAACTTGTTACCACCAAAAGGATGATAATAAGTCAATACAAATCACCATCACAAAAAGGATGAAGGTAAGGTTGAACAACAAAACTCGTTATCACCAAAAGGATGATAATAAGTTATAACAACTTAAATGATCACCACCACCGAAAGGATGAAGGTAAGATCAAAACAAAACTTTTCATCCCCAAAAGGATGATAATAAGTCAACGATCACCATCGCCAAAAGGATGAAGGTAAGATCAAACCACAAAACTTGTTACCACCAAAAGGATGATAATAAGTCAACGATCACCGTCACCAAAAGGATGAAGGTAAAATTAAACAACAAAACTTGTTATCACCAAAAGGATGATAATAAGTTACAATGACTCAAATGATCACCATCACCAAAAGGATGAAGGTAAGATCCAAATAAAACTTGTTACCACCAAAAGGATGATAATAAGTCGATAATTACCGTCACCAAAAGGATGGGGGTGAGATCATACCTTTCAAACTTGTTACCACCAAAAGGATGATAATAAGTCATAATAACTTCAAATATCACTGACACCAAAAGGATGACAGTAGGGTATGAACTTTCCTAATGTCACAATCACCAAAAGGATGATAGCTTAAACCAAACTCCATAACTTCTATCACCAAAAGGATGATGTTTAGATCGAACTGGACGCCATCACCAAACGAATGATGATTAGACAAAATAATATAGATCACCACCAACAAAAGGATGATGGTTGAACCAAAATGACACGGATCCTTATTACCACAAGGATTGCCGACATCAAAAGGATGACGATAAGCTGTAATAATTGCAGAGGTCGCCATTCACCGAAAGGATGAAGGTTGGGCCAAAACTTCAAGGATCGCCGACACCAAAAGGATGACGGTAATATCACAAATGTCAAGGGTTTACCATTACCAAAAGGATAACAGTTATTGTAAACAGGACGATGATTAATATTATTCCTCAATGGACTTTCATCAAAAGGATGACATTATTGAAAAACCTGTCGGAAAATCAGACTGCTGATAAAAGTTCAAATATAATAGACTTGTTGGATAGTATTGGAACATTACTGGGTAAGACTTGCTTGGGGGTATCGACAACAAGAGGTTGCAGAAAGATATTCTCTGGAACGCTGTAATTTCTATCAACAAAAGGTTACATGAAACAACTCATTGAGGAACGCTCAACGAGAAACGAGGTAGGAGTTCAAAGAAACATTTTTTGACTTAACTGAGGATAACATCTCATCAACAAAAGGTCAAAGGATGTAACTCAATGGGGGACTCCCGACAATAGGGTATGAACTTACTCAGAGAAAAATAATGACTCAATTGAGGGTTGGCCTGGAGGCCTATGACTAAACCTTGGATCTTGATTCGTGCTAAATGCATAAATGTCATGTATGTGTTATGTATGAGGTGATGCATGCGATGCATGTTTGAATGCAAAGGATGGTTAGTTTGTTTGGGATTGGCCCCCCTTTTCAAAGGCGATGTATTTTCTAGATACCAATGCTGGTTGTATTTGTTTTTGTATGGGTGCCAGCTAGCTGGACTTTTTTTTCTGGTAATTGTCAATATGGGCTGGATGATTGGTTGGTGGAAGGATCTGACTTCCCGACACTCGGTAGTTGATGATGTGATGATCGAACAAACGGATGTGGATACTCTTGGTGCCCCAAGTTTGATCTCTTGCTGGTACGTTGTGTCTTTTCCCCTGAGGCGATCTCGACTTCTTCTTCCGAGATGTCTGGCCAGCCTGTAACTGAGCATAGCGACGTGATCAACGCATGGTGATTATGCCTTTCACGTGCCCCAAGGATTCTTTTCGACATATGATGTTGTACTAGCGTGAACTTTGAACATTTTGGTTGTGAGTTCAAGCAGTCACTAATGTCTGACACAATCTGCTTGACTGGCTTGAAGATATGGAGAAAACTTCCCCCCTGCAACTTGTCTTGCCCCTGACTAGCCTTTGAGGGACTTGCCCCAGATGGGTTGAGTATTGAAGTGTTTTTCCTCCCTGATCAACCGATGCTTGGAGGTTTGTTTTATACTGATTGTTTCTTAAGTCAACATAATCAAAAGATGCCATGCCCATGATCCCTACGATTATGAGATGGTCTTGATTCGTGTCAGTACCAATGATCAAGTGCCTCTTGAATTTCCCCTTGTTGGAATTTCCTTGATGTCAAGCACTGACTTGCAGTTAAGAATTGTTCATTCAATAAATGGTGATTTTAATACAATAGTTATACAAGTTTTGAAAAATAATCATTCATTTGGAGTGTCGTGGTAGTGTGTGGCGAGTGGACCATGAGTCCAAACGCGGTGCTGATTTAGCTAGCGTGTGAGTGATGTAGTGAGAATAAAATATTAACAAATCTCTAGGAGTCAGTTTACGTAACCTTGTTGTAGTATGCTTTCAGAATAAACCTTACTTCAATTAGGTCTTTTGAAGGTTGTAACGTGACTTGGTCCATGGTTATTAAAACAAAAGGATATAAGGCTCAAGGTTTATTTTAACCCACCCCTTCTTCGTGATGATCTCCAATCCTACGTCAGTTAATTCGACACACACTTTACTTTTACGAGTTTGGCAGTGTATGATCTCTTGAAATGGAAGTTATCTTAATTTTCTCTTTATGAATATTGGTGACCTTTTGATATTGGTATGGTGGTCACCGATTCTTGTTTTGTTTTGTTGGAGACTTTCATTGTCTCTTTCGGTTTCTTTTTTTTTTTTTTGATCCCTAACTTTTGCATGGACCGCTTTGTTTGAAGCTTTAATCCATCGGGATTTCACCAGTTTTTGCCTAAGTCTCCTTTTAGGGTGTTGGACTTAGCGACCTCTTTCTTTGATTTTTTTTTTGGAAAATTGTGGCTTCCAAGTCATTGGTCATGGAAGAACAACCAACACAAATTTTAGATTTTATATGGTTGCTCCGACACTTCAGGATTTGTGCGAAAAACATCATGTGGTTGATCCTCATACAGGATATCTCATCTTTGTAGTCCGAATGTGTAGTCAGATTAACTAAACACTACCCTGCCCCAGGTTAAATGTAAGGGTTTGTAGATCCAAAAGAAACTCCTACTTCTAGGCTCGAAGTGGTTGACTAGGGATTAACTCCTTATCTCTCCCATGTTTGGGGATTTGAAACAATGCCTGTACATCATTAGCAGGATTTTATCTGAAAGCATTCAATAAGCAATTATGAGTATTTTGTTTTCGTCATCCTCCTTCCAACATTTACTAACAATAGTGTGATAAAGAAGGTGAAGTTGAAAAGTATGTGTTTGTGCTTTGAAAATAAATGGTATGAGTGAATATGAAAGATTGATTCAAAATATGCATAATCATCCCATTAATAAGACCAAATACAAATAACAATGTTTAAAGCATACAGTACTTAGACAAACAAGAACAAATTACAAGAATGCGAAACGGTAAAAATGGCATAATGATTGCCTTCATTCAAAGAAACGGGCCTTCATCTCTTGATTCTTCGTTTGGCAGTTGTTTTGCTCGTTCAGGCCGGTGTGAAGCTTTATCTTCGAGCTTCGCTCTGCTCTGCATGCGCCGACATGGGATTCGTTGCAACGTTTGGTCTAACTAGCGTGAAAGAAACTGCCTTACTCTCAATAACGTCTTGAGCCTTATGTTTGAAGGCCTTGCAATTCTCCACTGTGTGCCCTGGGACACCCATGTGATACTCGCAGTGAGCATTGACATCATAGCCTGGTGGATAGGGTGGAGTCACATGTGTTAGCTCCTTCAAAACAATTGATCTAACCTTTAGCAGGTAAGGGAGGATCTTGCTGTACGGTATTGGAAGAGGATCAAAATGTCTTTTTGGCCTCCTTTCCCTTTGTTGGTTAGGTTGACGTTGTTGTGGAGCACGTTGCTGTTGATTCTGATGTTGCTGCTGGTAAACTGGTTGTTGATACGGCTGCTGATATTGTTGTTGATAGGGTTGCTGATATGGTGGCTGATATGGTGTTGGGATGACAGCGGCAATTTGATGATAAGGTACAAGAACATATGGGTGTGTCCTATATCCTCCTCCTCCCATTATGGCATTGGTCTTCCCTTCTGACTTCTTTGGGAGATTGGGATAGGGTTTCTTTATCCCGCCTAAAGAATTAGCGACACAAGGCAACGTCCCCTTCCTGATCTGACTCTCAATTCGTTCCCCCACAGAGACCACCTCAGCGAAAGTTGGGAAGTTGGACCCTACCATTTTCCCCATGTACTGGGTGTGTAGAGTTACCATAAACATATCAATTAGTTCTTTGTCAAGGAGAGGGGTTCGACACGAGATGCAAGCTCTCTCCACCGCTGGGCGTATTCCTTGAATGACTCGTTGTTGCGTTGAGTCATGTCTTGTAGTTGGGTGCGATTGGGTGCTAGATTGGTGTTGTATTGATAATGCCTAAGAAAGGCTTCAGCGAGGTCTCTCCATGACTGGACCTGTCCTCTCTCTAACTGCATATACCACTCTAAAGATGCCCCACTGAGGCTATCTTGGAAGTAATGAATCAGGAGTTGATCATTGCTAGTGTGGGCAGCCATCTTGCGACAGTAAGCTCTAAGATGAGTTCTAGGGCAGCTGATCCCTTTGTACTTGTCAAAGTCTGGGACTTAGAATTTCTGTAGAATCACCAAACCTGGCACCAGACACATATCGACAGCGTCCAAACCGGGATTAGTGTGAATCTCCAAGGACTTGAATTTCTCTTCCAATGCGTGAAGTCTCTCAACAGCTGGGTCTAGGAGACCTCCTACAATGGGCTTGACGGGCTGTGGCATGAAGAAAGCATCATACAAATCTTTATCACCCATCATGGATTCGTGTCGAGCAGATGTAGTAGAATGCTCATGGGGATTCAAGTTGACCATGGGAACATGAATAGGGATGGGTCCTCCTTTAGGATGGACAGGATTACCATCGAGATTAGTTCCTTCAGGGATGCTAAGTGATGGCGATCCAAACTGAGCAGCAACTCTTCTGGCTTCGGCGCTAGTCTCAGCATCTTTCTCCTTCTGGGCCAAGAGTAACATAGTCTCGAGCAAACGATCCATCTTAGCCTGCATGGAGTCAATGTCTGTCCTCATCGAAATTTGGTTTGCTTCAAGTTGTTCGAGTGTCATCCTGTAGTTGCGGCGTGTCTCGTACCGGTGCCGAGTAGTCAGTGTTACTGGATAAAAGGTAGAATATGGTGTAAGTTTTTATTTATGGACAATGATATACAATGCATGTTGATGGTATGCAAATGCATGAAATTCTGCCATGTTTTTTTCACAAAGGAATACCACTCACACGTCAGGTACGTCAGGATAAAAGGAAGCTCGAGTTTCTCTGATTACTAGAAATTCCCAAAGGTAGGTTCTAAAGTTACGTTTTCAAGGAAGGAACTTAGACTCACTGATCATGTTCAAAACTTTCTCGTAATAATGGGCTAGCCACATTGTTATGGGAGTTCTGAAATGACCTAATCTAAGTGGGATTCTCATATTGTTCGAACAGGGTGTAGACCCTTCGGTTAAATACTACACAATCGCCAATCATGAAAACAAAACTTGGGTTTAAGGCGAGGTCCCTAGAGTTACGGATCGTATTTAGAATCTCCCCACAATAATGGGCTAGCCATATTGTGATGGAAACTCCAAACAGATCTACTCTAGGTGGAGTCTTCATATTGTCCCAATGAGGTGTATACCCCTCGGTTCAATACTACAGAACTCCGGGTTCTAAGTTCTTCTCAAAGCTTGGGTATGAAGCTTATCTCACAGCACACATCAAACCCCATATCATAGCATAAATCACAATAAGATACAGAGAAACAAACATGGAAGAAAAGAATATCTTCTAACAGTCATAGAAAAATCAGACTAAGTTAGGCTAGACTCTCTCTTGCTTGGAGCAGCATCCCCAACAGAGTCGCCATCTGTCGCATCTCAAAAAATACGATTCCTCACAATGGTTGCGGAAAAAATTAGTTCGAACAGAGTCGCCACCAAACTTTATTTATCCCAATGAAGGAATAGGAAAATATCGATAAAACCTTTGAAAACTAGAATAATGGTCGTCGCAACCATATTCGGGTTCGGGAGTCGATTACGCAAGGGGAAGGTATTAGCACCCCTCACGTCCGTTGTACTCAACGGGAACCTTTTACTCCGATTTGCTATTTGAATGTTAGTTGACTGTTATTCACTTTCTTCAAATGTTAGAGATGGATGAAGACCTCAAAAGGGGGAAAAGGGAGGTTTTTTATTAGTGTGCTCGCGAAGATACAACAATCTTCTGCCTATGTATCCTTATGGTGCAATAAGGAAATCAGAGCATTCGTAGTTCGGGCAACTACGATTGGTTGGTATTTTTTAATGAATGGTTGTTTAGATCGCGTTCTAAAGGCTAAACGCTGGCTTGTCTACTCTCGGAGGAGGCTTAAGAATTGGTTTGTTGCGCGCATTAGAAAGGATTAACAGTGTTCTTTTTGAAAAGAATTTTGGTCACGCAGGGGTGACAAGTTGCATTTGATATGTTTGATGTTTTGTTTGGTCGGTTTCGATCGCACGGGCGAGAAATTAGATTTGATGTGTTTGAGATATTTTTGAAGAATGATAAAAGATTGAGCAATATGGTGCACACCAATCGGTCAATTCTTTCGATGCATAATAAGGAGACCGCCTTTTACTCCTTTTTCGTTCAAATTATTTTTGAAAGTTTGTTTGCGGATGTCGAACATGCACGGTAGTGAGGCTTGCGCCTCCCACTCGCTTATTCTAGAAATAACGAGGCGTGCGCCACCTATTTCCCTTATCCAAATTTATTTAATGTATTTTAATCGGAAGTTAATAACTGAGCAATATGGCGAGCGCAAATCATTTGGTTATCAAAAAGATGGTGAGGCGAACGCCTCCCATTCTTCTATCAATCCGAAATTTAATTTATAAAAGATATGTTTTAGATGTTGTATTCGATATAGGAAATTAATTTGAATTTTGAATTGGTAGGTTTTGATCGAAAGTCGATGATTTGAGCAATGCGGCGTGCGCCACTCGTTCAAATAATCAAAGAATGGTGAGGCGAACGCCTCCCATTCGTTCAATTGAAGTTTAAGTTATTAAGTTTATTTTGTGAAATTGTGTTTGATCTAAAAGGTGATTTGAATTTATTCGATTGCGTTTTAATTTGACGATGAGAATTCGATCAATATGGCGTACGCCAATTATTCGAATAATTGAAAGATAGTGAGGCGAGCGCCTCCCATCCTTTTATCATCGGAAATTTAGAATTTAGAATGTTTTAGAAATTATATTAATTTGTAAGAATTCGACGTGAATCACAGAGATGGATACGGAGGTGATGTAAAAGGGAGAAAAGGAGAAAGGAAAATACCAACTCGGAGCCAGTTCGACGGTCACGATCGCGGTGAACTCAAGTAGATATCTTCTTCCCACTCTCTGAATATTTTCGCTTCTCCTTCTTCTCTTTTCTTGGACGCAAGCATTTGTACACTATGTGTTGTTGAGGAATCATCGTCGGATTTAGCTTTGTTCCAAAATAAGTTTTAAGGTGAAGACTCAGAAGGAATCTTGTAGAAGAGCTTAGAGTGAAGTTCCGGGGATTTTTTGCAGCGTAACGGTAGTCCCCCCTGAGTAGAATAACATGGCCCTTTTTATAGGCAGTCCTCTAGGATTAAGGTGGGATCTTGTGGGAAATTGATGAGCTGTTCATTCTGTCACTATCACTTGGTTAGAGAGAATTTCCCCCAGATCTCGTGGGGACCAATTAGCTAGGTGTCTAATTTAAAAAAACCGTTGATTTGTCTTGTAGTGAGAACTCTTGTATCTGCTGATTTGGAGTGGACCCTGTGAGTTTTATCAGATGATTTTCGTGTGCGGGGTGCTTGGTAGAATTTTGCAGTTATTCTATTACCGAAGTTCTGTCTTAACAAAATGACCTGGTATTCAGCCCTTCTGGTTGTGGTTGGAGGTGTTAACCATTCAATTACATTATGCGTCTTTTGGCTTTGATCATAAGAAAAGCGGAATTCTTACTGAACTTTATTAACATTTTTCTGCAGGACTCTCATTTGCAGTGCTATGTAACCTAAATTGAGGCGATATGCAGTTGCTACCGGCTGCGTCATTTTGGGACAGCGGTGTGAATTCCGCACTAACGTGAATCTGTCGGTCCTCTGTAGTCTTGTTGCGGACATTCAATCCTTGGTCGACATATCGAAAACATGGTGATATAGTCCTCTTGGCATGGCGGATTCATACACTCCAGTACAGGTTGCATCTTTTATCTCACTACACGTTTCCTTGCATTGCGTTCTTCTTCTTTTAGGTGTGGCTAAAAATTCTCTTCACAATATGATTCCAAATATGGTTTGTGTTTTTTTCTTCAAAGACAAGTCATAGAAGTACATATCCCATTATCCGCAAAAGAGAATTTCGTTATGAATTTGATTCAGGTTAGTTTGGGAGGCCAACGATTTTTTCCTCTCTTGCAAGTTAAGTATACGGTGGTTTGGTGCAAATGTGAAGGTGACGTGGGAGTGGATTGCATACTCGTACACAAGTTGTGGCTCCAATTCAATAAATCTTTTCTCAGTTTGATGGATTCACGTTGATTTGTATCTTTCACAAGCTTGATTTCACCTGTTGTAATTAATAATGTACTCTTATAATGATGACTTTTTGAAAAGCGACATGTACATTTTCTCATTCGATAGTATTGTTTTAACTTTGGTGAAAAGAGAGAAACTCAAGTGCATTCGGTGTACGAAAACAAAACTCGAGATATACTTAAACACTTTTGCCGACATGTTCTCATTGTGACTTGGTTTTGGAGAACTCGATCCAAAAGGAAATAATTGTGGCTTTGTATAACTAGCATGAAACGATGTGGACTGTAGATTTGCGGACTTGGGTCAATATGTTGACCGAAGGTCAAATATTTAGAAAAATAATTTGCCATCTGTCGCATTACGCGAAAAACCGGCGGGAAACGAAGAACAACAGAGCCGCCACCGTGCGTTATTTATCCCAAAAGAGGGAAAGGAAACGCTCAGAGTAAACCTGGAAAAGACATGGTCTCGCGACCAAAGAGAATGGGATCGGGAGTCGGTTATGCGAAGGGAAGGTATTAGCACCCCTACGCATCCGTCGTACTCGACGGGATCCACGCACAATAGGAAGGAAAATGGTTGCTAAAACACTGCTCACACACACACACACTGGCTGAAAGAGACACAAGAAAACAGACTGAAACTGACTCGGCAGGATGTCGCATCCTGGGCCTACTTAGTCTATCAGGCATAGACATCAGAGTCGAAGTAGTTCGGACTGGGGAAACGACACATGCTCGCTAGGATGTCGCATCCTATGCATACGTATCTCCTTGGACGAAGGAGAATCAAAGCATTCGTAGCTCGGCTGACACGCACACAAACAAACACAGGCAAAGGCAAACGTGGAGCCTGAATGCCAATCGCTGGACTTATATCAGCATCCGAACCAAAACACACACAGGAAACCAACTGCCAATCGCTGGACTTATGTCGGACTCCAACCAGAAAAGGAGAAACAACTCACACAAACAAAACAAAAGGGCGAACGTGGAGCCCGAATGCCAATCACTGGACTTACATCAGCATCCGAACCAAAACACACGCAAGGGTGGTTAAGACACAAAGGGTTGAAAAAGAAAAAAGGGCGCCCGGAGAGATCAGCTCATCTCCTGCCTACGTACCTCATCTGGTATGAGGATCAGGGCGACGTAGTTCCCCTACGCAGGGAAAAAGGACTAGCCTAACCAGATAACAGAGGGAGACACAACACTAGGGAGACTACGACTCGAGCCTAGATGTTGTCATGCAAAGTCGTCCCTAAGTTAAGGTTTCTAGCTAACTTGCACAGGAAGCAAGCCTATCCTAAACATGACTTGCACAGGAAGCAAGCCACACCTAACCTAACTTGCACAGGAAGCAAGGGTCTCGATTGCAACTAGGGCAAGAGAAGGGGGAGGTCTCGATCCCAACGAGGGCGAGAGAAAAGAATTAGTGTTAGTTGTTAGTCAAACTCGACAAGACATCGCATCTCGTGCCTACGTATCTCATCTGGACATGAGAATCAGAGTTGCCGTAGTTCGGCTAAACTATTCCTGTTGGTTTGTGTTTTTTAAATGGACAACGTCACTGCGCAATCTACCTGATGCTCGACCTTTGGAGACTTACTCACCTGTAGTAGAAGGAGCTAACGTATCCTTAAGAGGGGATAATGTTTGTTTGTGTTTTAGGAAAGCTCAAGCAAGAAAGGAAGTCCTATACGAAGGAACCGTGCTACCTTAATTGACATGCAAACGAGACTACGCGGAGTCTAGCAAACCTAGGGGATACAATCACACCACACAAGCACATACAACATGAAATAAACACACCAACAAGGGGCTCAAACATCAAGGCTAGGTTTTAGTCGAGGGGTCATATCAACCTCAACAAACAAACCACTGGAACTGGGTAGATGGCGCTCTTAACCTTGCCATTGAGGGGCTAAGGTGAAGCAGATGAAAGGTGAGTGAAGATAGGACTTCACAGCTCTTATCCCTGGCCTGGGAGAGCTTAAGACAAGAATGTGTGGGTTCAGAAGGTGGGAACCCTTCTACACATTTAATACTGACTCAACTGTACAATTGTACAAGATCTTGGGTTTGTATCTGCCATGCATCAACACAGTGGTGTGAGCAAAGCAGATGACACACAGAATAGCAGGGGATAGGTTGCATATCCCTTGGGTTCTGCCAATTGCCTCTTCACTTAGGAGGTCTTTGAATATGTACAAGGACAAAATTAAACATACACAAGCATTGCCTCTTAAGGAGGACTTCAGACAGTTGCCTGGCCAAGTAACAGGCCAGGTCTTCCAGACTACATGAAGATTAGAAATATACCTCAATGCAAATTGCTTATACAAGCAAAGCAAAGCAAAAGTTCACAAGGAACTGAGCAACTAAAAGCACCTGAAATAGTCAAGCAGACATTAGTATGCAACTTCAAAACAAAGCAAAAGGAAACAGACATCAACAGTTAATCATAAGCAAGTGAATGTGCAAGGTACAAGGCTCAAGGCATGTGAGCCAAGCCACCTACAAAACAAACAAGTTAATCAATGATATTCAAGCAAGTTCAATCAAAAAGAATTGGTCTCATTGGTCATTTGTTGGTCAACCTGAAAACATGAGCTCAAAGGTGAGTAACAGGACCACTAGGACAAGCCTAGGGTCAAAATGGGATGAAAAAGTCAAAACAGCAAGTGGCAAGTATCCAAAATCATGTTTAAACAATCAAGAAACAATACCAATTGGTTTCACATTCATATCAAACATCATCATCATTTCATGAACAAATTAGGTCAAAGTATAGCAAACAGAAGCTCATAGGAGTCAACAGCAAGACTTGAATTAAAAGCAAACTCAAACATTTCCAAAAATCACCAAATAAATCATGGTCAATCACAACCCACAGCATGGTAAGCATGTCAAATTTCATCTCATTTGGACAAGTGGAAGGCAGTCAATGAAAATCAGAAAGGCAAGGCAATTTTGAACATGCTCAAAGAAGTCAACCAATCATGCATCAACTTGAAAAATTTATAAATCAGAGATGGCATATGATAAATGAATGGGACTAAAACCATGGCAAAGCTTAGGATGTCTAGTTATTTCATGTAAAATTTCATGTCCATCTAGTAAGATATGAGCATTTCACAAAACAAATGGGCACAAGTGTCACACAAAGTCAACACATGATCAAACAGGGGACAAAAATATCAATCAATTGGAAAATGCCACAAATAAATCCAAGAAAAATCACATGTAAACTAGACATACTCAAGCTCAATCATGCAAAAATTCAATCCATTTTGAGGTCACTAGGCATGGCTATGAAAATCAACAAGTTGCACATCAATGGTGTGACACAAATTGTCACACCCTACTTCAAAAATTCATAACTCACAAACTAGATAAGATAAATTCATGATCTTTATACCAAAATCACCAGGAATGAGTCTAGTTTATGCACAAAAAATTTCAGGGCCATTGGATAATGCATCATCATTTCACAAAGGTTTTGGCAAAAGGTACAAAATATGAATACATGTCACAAATCCTAATACCATTTAAAATTCACTCATCCAAAAAATCAGGAAAAATCATGATAAAAAAGTAGAGATCAAGCAGAGCATAATGCAAAAAATTTCATGAAATTTGGATCACAAATGGATGAGTTATAATTTTTGTAAGTTGTTGAACCAAAATGAAATAAACATTGGACTAAATAAATGAATTAATTTAAATAAATGGGACCGATGGCAAAGTGGTAATTCTTGGCACAACTTAACCAAACGCGGCGTTTTGCATACAGAAATGGAATGTTGTGATTGGTTGATGGCTTAATGGAACAGTGGGCGCATGCATACCACGTGAAACAGAATTCTGGAAATGCAAATTAGGGTTTATGCACAGCAACAGTGTACTTCATCTTCTTCATCAAATCGTGACAAAAAAATTGTTCCAGAAAATGCAATTAAACATACCAATCAACTCAAATGATCATGAATAACACGAATCCGACCACCATTTACATTAAAACTAACCAAGCCTCATGAATCGAGTAAAAACAAGAATGAACAACAATCTTTAAATCAGCATAACTCCATAAATATCCAACCATTTCATGTGATGTAAAGCTCATTAGAATCAGCATAACAAGAACTATCTAAAACATAGCATAGTTTAGTAAATGGTTAAGGTCGAGTTCTTACTTGATTTTGAAGCAACTAGTGAAACAGTGATGTTTGGATGTTGTAAGCTCGAAACAGATGAAGCTTGTAGTTGGTATTGATGAATGGTTGAGATGTTTTGGCTCAGCAACCCTTGAAAATGCTCAAATCGAATTTTGCCATGGATGAACTTGGAGAAAACAGAACTTTGTAATGGCTGTACAGTCGAGATTCAGGGCTTGCAACAGCTTCAAAATGATGATGGATGATGAAGCAAACCAAAGCCAGCTCGAGCTCTTGAGGTTTTGTGGAGAAAAGTTCAACAATGCACAAAATGAGAGAATGAGAGAAATGGAAATTCTGTCTTGGAAATGTGGCTGCTAGGGTTGGAATTGACAGAAAATGTGCTATTTATTTGTTGTTTAGTATTGGCTAAGTAAGTGTTAATCACCATTATCTCAAATGAATCATTTTGGTCATTTTGCTAAATTTCACCAACTTGGCAAATGGGGTGTGTACTGCACGAATTGGGCTTGCAAACAAGTCATAAACAACATTTCTGAACTATTCCAAATGGCCAAAAATGTTAGAAATGCTTAATTCAAAAACTCAAATTTTCACTACACTTGAAATTAATTCAAGCAAGTCCAAAAAGGCCATTTTGAATGGTGATGTTTTGATGAATGATGATGACATTTTTGGAAAGAGGGGATCAAATATGACTTTTTGGAAGAAACCTCACCAAATTTGGCCAAATGGTTTGAGAGATATGGCCTTTTGAAGTTCAAGAATTTTTGAAAATGAATTGATCATATCTTGCCAACCATAAATGGGAATTGAGAGTTCTTGGACTTTTTGGAAATGGGAGAACAAGATCTTCAACTTTTATGTTGGGCAAAATTTCATTTGAAGCCTGTATCATGATGTAAGTTTGGGCTCAAGAAGTTTCCATTTTTGGCAAGTTTCAATTACAGGTCCAGTTTCTATTTTTGGAAATTTCTGATTTGGCTTCAAATTCTTCAATGAGGATGTTTGACATGTTATATGAGGCCTATTTGGACATGAATAAGCTCTCTCAAACCAAATCCATCCATCAAAACCATAAAATCAAGCCTAGTTGACCAAGTTTGACTTTTTAGGGTTTCTGACTGATTGTGCATTGAATGATGACCTCTGAGCATCCAACCCTTGACCAAAACACTTCAAATGGATCCCCGAGTCATGTGAACATGTTGGACCAACCCTAGGGCCTTGGCTCAATGAAAAACACACTTGCTTGATTGACTGACTGATCTCCTGATCAGTTTGACCTAATTCTCCTGATGATCTTGCACTTGAGGCAAAAGGTACAATGCAATGCTATGCAGTGGACCATGTTATGTTATGACCTAATATGAGAATGTATGTACAATGATAGGTGCAAATTTGAGGTGCTACACCATCCTGTATATGAGTCTTTAGACAAGCATTAAAAAAAGAACCCCTAATACTTATTCACGGGAGTGAAATCGAATAACATTGCCTTATATGACTTGAATTTATTTTTTTGGAATGCCATATATTGTAAATGAGCATGCGAACATAATTACGACTTGAAACCAAAGATCCACAGATAAATAAATGGAAAACCCATGACCAACCCATTGGCCCAGTGTGGATGGTACATGACTTTAGATGACAATTTAAGCCTTAGCAAGTAACAACTAGAAACGAGACAGCATAAACTAAAAGAACACGAGATGGACAAATTCAAAACAAAACCATGTGCTCTAAGTAATTGGACGGAATGAGCATGGAAAACATATGAACAAATCATGGACCTCTGACCAGGAGATACTCATATGAGATAAAAGAATCAGATGGAATTTTAGGGGACATAAAGGAATCCGATTGGAAGCGAATGATCTTGGGCAAATGAAATCAAGCTATGAATGAGGAAGAATTTAGAAAAACCTAGACTCAAGAACCTACACAAAAATGTTAATCATGACTAGGGTTTATGAGCTCCGGTAGAAATCCCTATGTTTGAGCCTATACATCATAATCCCTGGCTATGAAGGCTTAATGACGACTTCTAGACTACCCGGATAAAATTGGGGTATGACATTAGTTCATTAATATTACCATTAAAAACAACAATGTTTAAACACAATCAACTTTTAACAACAAAGAAACTACAAATGCAAAAATGGAAACAAATTAGTCCAATGATTGCTAGTGTTAAGGATGTCTTCCTGTCTGAACCACTGGAATTATGAGATGCTCCCTTGAAGTCTTCGAACTTATTCAGACGAGAGGTTGACGTGCACCAGCAGGTTTCCTTCCGGAAAGGATATGTACCTTTTGTCAATCAGTTGTTGAACCTTGGCTTTGAAAGCGTTGCAGTATTTAGTAGAATGCCCTATTGATCCACCATGGTATCCATATTGCACATTGGGATCGTACCCATGTGGGTATGGTTATGGCAATGGCCTGAGAGACTTGGGCTCCACCAGGGAGCTTTGAATCAGACATGGCAAAAGTTCACTATATGACATAGGGATTAAATCGAGAGGAGCATTCCTTCTTTCCAGATTGTTTTGAGGCCTAATGTGGTTCATATGTTGATTCTAATATCCTTGACCACGAGATCTTTGATTTGTATGAGGAGCAGTCCATGGTTGCTTGAATGGTGCTCTAGGTGTTTCTGGTTGCCTATAAGGATAATGTGGTGTTGGAAATGGTGATTGTTGAAAAGATGAAGAATCATAAGGTCTGGCTGGTGCACCGTGAGAATACCCAACATATGTTATGACTGCATTGGTTTCATCCTCTTCTTCCTTTTGGGTATTGCTGAGGGATTTTGTCTCGCTAGCTTGGCTGCTCGAAGCGCCTTGGATTCTTCCATTTTTTAGGGCACTCTCGATGTGTTCTCCAATTGTCACTAAGTGGGAGAAGTCTCATAACAAATTGCCTACCATCCTTTCAAAGTAAGGACTCTCCAAGGTATCCATAAACAAGTCAACCAATTCCTTATCCAAGAGTGGTGGTTGCACTTGGGCTGCCAATTCTCTCCATCGTTGTGCATATCCTTTGAAAGATTTGTTGCTCTTTTGGGATAAGCTTTGCAACTGCCTTCAATCTGGAGCCATGTCCAAGTTGTAGTTGTACTGCTTCAAAAAAGAATTGGCTAAGTCCTCCCATGATTGAATATGAATTCTTTTCAACTTTGTATACCAGTTCAACAGTGCTCCAATTAAAATGTCTTGAAAACAGTGAATCATCAGCTTGTCATCGTGAGTATGTGATGCCATTTTACAGAAGAACTTCACCAAATGGTGCCTTGGACAACTATCCCCTTTGTACTTCTCAAAGTTTGGTACTTTGAATTTCGAAGGGATCACTAGGCCTGACACTAAGCACATATCGAGCCTAAAATTGTCATTCACATCCATTGCTCGGACTCTCTCCTCAAGGGCACAAAGTCTTTTAACATCAGGATTGGTCAATGGCATCAACTGGGATTGAGTAAGAATGTTCACTTGTGGAGAATTATAGTCGGGCAGAGGGTCATACATTGGGTTGGTAATTACAGTAAAGCCTGATGAGGAACCAACATTCTCTATGACACCATATTGAAAATTGTTCTTTGACTGGGCTAGCCTAGCTTCCAACATCTGGTCTACCTTGCCTTTCATGTTGTTCATATCCATTTTTAGCTCAACTTGATTATGTCCCCAGCGCTCCCTTGTCTTTTAGTAGCTCTCAAGGGTTCAATACGAGTGTCGGGAAATCAGTATGTTGGTAATTGGCAAAAGGACGGGATGAGTTTTTTTGTATTTGGAAAATGATATGCATGTTAATGGAATGTGGATGCATGAAATGTGATGCAATGTTCAGGATCATAGGAATAAGCAAGTTTACAGGTTGGTCAGAACAACGAGTAAATAACTTGGTATCTTTGATTAATGGGACCCCATAGGTAGGCTCTACAGTTGGTAGGTTCCCAGAGTCATGGATCCTTCTTGAGAACGTCACAACTGTGACGAAGTTTCATCGGATAGTAATAACCTCAAATGATCTCGTCTAGGTGAGGTATTCGTATTGTCCCAACAAGGAAGGCTCCTTGGGGATTCTACAACACAACTCTCGAGTCCAATGTTCTAACAAGGTTCTCAGAGTGATAGATTGAGGTTGGAAATATTACTATAAGATAGTAATACGTCCAAGGGATCTCATCTGATTGGGGATTTCGTATTAACCCCACAGGTCTGAAGTCTTATAGGTTAATACTAAACAACCACCATGGATGGAACAGGTTAAAAGGTCCCTAGAGTCATTAATCCAACTTGAAAACATCATCGTAGTGGCGAAGGCTCGTCAGACAATGATATCTCAAGAGAATCTACTCTAGGCGGGGTCTTTGTATCGTCCCAACAAGGAAGGCTCCTTATGGGCCTCTACTATACAACCACCATCTTAATCCTATGTTTTTTCTCAGAATCGGGTAGAGAGTCTTTCTCACAAAGTGTCAATAATCAGAGAGTCCCTAATAGCAAAAATGAGAACTAACAGCAGATCAAAAATAACAATTATACAATGAGATAAAGAAAAGAAGATAGAAGAAATAAAGTGAACAAAGGTAACATTCATCATAAATTAGACTAAGTTAGGCTTGACTCTCTCTTGCTTAGAGCATAAGTCCCCAGCAGAGTCGCCATCTATCGCATCTCGAAAAATACAATTCCTCGCGATGGTTGCGGAAAAATTAGTTCGAACAGAGTCGCCGGTGAACTTTATTTATCCCAATAAAGGAATAGGAAAATATCGATAAAACCTTTAAAAAACAGAATAATGGTCGTCGCAACCATATTCGGGTTCGGGAGTCGATTACGCAAGGGAAAGGTATTAGCACCCCTCACGTCCATTGTACTCAACGGGAACCTTTTAGTTTAATTTGCGATTTGAATGTTAGCTAATGTTGTTTGTTTTCTTCGAATGATAAAAATATTAAAAATAGAGATGGATGGAAACCTCGTAAGGGGCAAAAGGGAGGTTTTTTATTAGTATGCTCGCCAAGATCTTGCAATATCGTGCCTACATATCCTTATAGTGCAATAAGGAAATCAGAGTATTCATAGTTCGGGGAACTACGGTTGGTTGGTGTCTTTTAGTGAACAACTTTTTAGATCGCGTTCTAAAGGCTAAATGTTGGCTTGTTTACTCTCGGCGGAGGCTTAAGCACTAGTTTGTTATGCATTATAAGGGATTAAACAATGTTCTTTCTGAAAAGGGTTTTGGTCACGCGGGGATGACAATTTGAATTAATATGTTGAGTGTTTTGTTTGATTGGTTTCGATCGCACGGGGGCGAGAAAAAAGATAGATTTGATGTGTTAAGATGTTTTATTGGATGGCGATTACTCGGATAGTCGAGTAAGGCAACTCGTATCCTAATAGTCGAGGAGTGGAATCGAAGGCTCAAGACCATCTCCCTTTTCATCCTTAATTGTGAAAGGATTCGATAAATAGTTAAGGTGTTTTGAATGGGTGACGAATACTCGGATAGTCGAGTAAGGAAACTCGTATCCTAATAGTCGGGAAAGGGAATAAAATGCTCTAGACCACTTTCTTTTTCATCTGAGTGATTATGAAAATAGGTTTATGTGTGGTTGGTGTGTTTTAAGATAAATGAAAAATGATCGGATAATCGAGTAAGGCAACTCGTATCCAAGTATTTGAGGAGAGAAATTGAAGGCTCAAGACCATCTCACTTTTCTTTTAAGTCATTATGAAAATGACTGATTTAATCGGGTTTAGCAGTTTTTTAGAGGAACGACAATTATCTGACTGACCGAGTAAGAAAACTCGTATTCAAACAATCGAGGAGAAGAGTTGAAGGCTCAAAACCACCCCCTCATCAAAATGAAGATTCCAGCTTCTGGAAGCTTGCTTCAATCCATAGTTTGATCTTTGTAACTTACATATATTTTGGGCTTCTTCTAGTATGTCAAATCCTTCAAGTTGTGTCATGTACACATACTCAAGAAGATTCCCATTAAGGAAATAAGTTTTGACATCCATCTGCCATATTTCATAATCATGATATGCAGCGATAACAAGTAAAATCCGAACAGATTTAAGCATTGCAACTAGTGAAAAGGTTTCATCATATTCAACCCCCTGAATTTGTTTATATCATTTTGCAACCAGTCTTGCCTTATAGTTATGTACCTTACTGTCGCATTACGCGAAAAAACCGGCGGGAAAACGAAACAACAGAGCCGCCACCGTGCGTTATTTATCCCAAAAGAGGGAAAGGAAACGCTCGAAGTAAACCTGGAAAAGACATGGTCTCGCGACCAAAGAGAGATGGGATCGGGAGTCGGTTATGCGAAGGGAAGGTATTAGCACCCCTACGCATCCATCGTACTCGACGGGATCCACGCTCAGAAAGAATAGAAGAGAGGTTGCTAGAAACTGCTCACAAACAAACTGCACACACAGGCTGAAAGGAGACACAGAAAGACAAAAGAAACTAACTCGGCAGGATATCGCATCCTGGGCCTACGTAGTCTGTCAGGCACAGACATCAGAGTCGACGTAGTTCGGGACAGGGGGAAACGTGCTCGCTAGGATGTCGCATCCTATGCATACATATCTTCTCTGACTAGAGAAGAATCAGAGCACTCGTAGCTCGGCTAACGCACGCCAAACAAAACCACACAGGAAACCAACTGCCAATCGCTGGGCTTATGTCAGACTCCACACAAACAGGCAAACATGGAAACTGAAGGCCAATCGCTGGACTTACATCAGACTCCGAACCAACACACACACACACAGGAAACCAACTGCCAATCGCTGGACTTACGTCAGACTCCAACAAGCAAACAAGACACAGGAAACCGACTGCCAATCGTTGGACTTATGTCAGACTCCAAACACACACAAAGGGTTAAAAAAGAAAAAGGGCGCCCGGAGAGATCAGCTCATCTCCTGCCTACGTACCTCATCTGGTATGAGGATCAGGGCGACGTAGTTCCCAAACGCAGGGAAAAAGGACTAGCCTAACCAGAGACTGGGAAATGACATACTAGAAGGGAGACTAACTCGAGCCTAATAGTTATCATGCAAATTCACCATGGTCCTAGGTTAAGGTTTCTATTTAACTTACACAGGGAGCAAGCTATCCTAAACAGCACAGGCAAAGACAAACATACACACAAATAGCACACACTATATACAAACAAAGTGGGTTCACACAAGGTTAGGCTGTGAAACACAAGCCAACTGGAATCGGGTGTAGTTAGCTCTTAACCCTAACATTGAGAGTTAGGGTGAAGCAGATGAAATGGGAAGTGAGGGTAAGATCTCACAGCTCTTATCCCTGGCCTGGGAGAGCTTTAGACAGATGAAAGTGGGAGTTCAGAAAGGGGGAACTCTTCTATCCACATATGACTGACAAAACAAAGATCTTGGGTTACTATCCACAATGCATCAACACAAGGTGTGTGCAAAGTGAATGACTCACTGAATAGCAGGAGATGGATTGCACATCTCTTTTATCTGCCAATTGCCTCATATAGGTCTTTTCCTGCTTGGCACAATGATAAACAAACACAAGCATTGCCTCTTAAGGAGGGCTTCAGACAGGTGTCTGCCCAAGTAATAGGACAGGTCTTCCAGACTACATGAAGTCAGAGAATTATACCTCAAATTGGACATGATTAGACATGGTAATCAAATTGTATAAGGCAAGGCAAACATAAACAAGCTCATGTGGGACACTAAATAGTACATCAACTTAGCACAAGCCTAAAACAGAAGTGAAACATGGTAAAAACCTAAAACCAAAGCCAAAACAATCTTTAACATGTCTAGAAACAATGTGCAAAATTTCACATTCATAGGATAAACCACAAGCATTTCACAAACAATTGGAAATTATGACCATTCAAAAGCTCACACATGGCAATTCAGAATGAAAAATCTCAATCAAATCATAAATCAATCCAAAAATTCCAAGAAAATGCATGATCAATCACAACATCCATAGGAAGCATCATACAAAAAATCAAAGAATTTGGAATTTATTTGGCATGGCAAAGAAATTAATCAAATTGAGTAAGCAAAGGTGTGACACATATTGTCACACCTGCATTCACATGAGCATAAAACAGAAACCACAAATGATAAAAATGCAAACTCAACACCAAAATGTCCAGCAAGATGTCTAGTTTAAGCATGCAAAATTTCATAGGCATTGGATTAACAACCATCATTTCACAAATGAAATAGTAAGGTATAGCACAAAATGATCACATGTACACAAACCCTAGGCAAACTAATTTTCCAGCCAAGCACATTTTCTGGAAAAATAATCAAAAAAAAACTAGACACAATAAGGAAAACAATGCAAAAATTCCCATATTTTTTGGATCATTATTAAATCAGTTATGAATTTATGAAGTGAAAGAAAAAATAAAAAAAACATGAAAAGCATAGTATGAATAACATGGAGGGAAATGAGATAAAATGTGAATGGCATTTTTGGATTTGTCACGAGCCAGGATCGAAGTGAGGATAATTTTGAATTGGAGCGCGCTTAGAGTGAAACGCGTCGTTTCACTTAAACGGACGTGGCACGGTTAAGCGCTTATGGCCAATCGTTTTGCCATGTGAGCGCCAGCTGGACCAATACATGTTCAAATATCACAAAAACACATGCAAACCCTAAAACTCACGCTGGGAAAGATCAAACAAGTTCTGGAAACGAAAATTTCACCAGCTTCATCATGTTCATCATGTTCTTCATGCTCAAGAACAAAAGTTCACAGAAATTAAAAACAAGCACATCAATGTGTTCATCTCTCATCACTCATCACTAATCCAAGCATGGTTTGTTCTAATTCTCACTAACATGATCAAATCGAAGCAATTAAGTTTCACACATCAAACTTCAAATCAGCATAACTAACACAATAATGCATGGAAGTCAGTGATCTAAAGCTCAGATTCCTCAACATTGAAGGATCTACAACAATCACATAACAATTTCATGAATTAAGGAAATCGATTTCTGACCTTGATGAAGATGCAGAACTGGAATCGAGGGATTTAGGCCTTGAAAAGCTCAAACAGAACCTCTACAGCACTTGTATGGATGAATGGATGAAGAAATGAGCCTTAATCGAGCTTGATTCCAACAGAAATTGCAACTGCCATGGATGAGCTTCAAGCTTTGAAATGCTTCCAACTGCACGAAATCCTCTGGATCTTGGTTCAACAATGCTCAATAATGCTTCCAGGTGAAGAATTAATCAAGGAATATGCAATGTATTTGAAGAAAATTGATGAAAGTTTGAGAGAAAAATTTGGAGAAAAAATCTAGATCTGAAAAAGTGATGTTGTTAACAGAAAAACAGTTATGATTTACTATATATATGTTGTGTTAATCATCCCTTAATCATGCTTAGGCCATTTGGTAATTGGATTAGTGAGAATGGAGTGTTTGTGCAAAATTGATAATTCACCCTATGCATGGGAAAACCAATGGAACAGTGCACGAAAATGTGACCAAATTCACTTGAAATTCTGTTTGGAAGCCAATGCAAGTGTTGGAATGTGAAAATAATGCATCATTTTTAAATTTGAAAATTCCCTCCAAAAATCAAGTGAAAAAATCAAATGATTATGTGATGAAAATGCATGGCATGTGATGCATGATTTGGATAGTATATGTCAAGACATGAATGTACAAAAAAGAACCACTCCATTTGGCCTTTTGGTTAAGAAGTTATGCATGTTTGAAGTTCAAAGTTCACTTGGCCATGATTGATCCATATCTCTTCAACCACACATGAGAAATTCATGATCTTGGACTTTTTGGAAATGGAAGAGCAAGATCTTCAACTTTCATGTTGGACAAAATTTCATTTGAAGCTTTCTTGGTCATGTAATCTTGAGGAGAAAACCTTTCCATTTTGGGCAATTTCAAATTACAGGTCACTTACTATTTTTGGAAAGTTTTGATCTGACCTCAAATTCTTCAATGTTGATGTTTGAAATGTCAAATGAGACTTGCATGGACATGAATGAGGCATCTCTAGCCATCTCCCACCTTCAAATCCATGATTGAATTGACAATTGACTTTGGTTGACTTTCTAGGGTTTCAGATGATTTGCATCTTGACTGATGAGCTTTGAGCCTTCAATCTTTGGCCAAACCACTTCAAAATGATCCTTGAATCATATGAACTCATTATACCAACCCTAGGGATTTGATTCCATAGAAAATGCACTTGCTTGCTTGCACAATTGAATCTCCTAACCAGTCTTGACTGATGACTTGGTGATGGACTTATGCAAATGAAATGCAATGTTAATGACCTAAAATGAAAATGTATGTACAAATGGGAGGTGCAAATTTGAGGTGCTACAGCTGCCCCTATTCAATCAACTGGGAACCCGAATGGATGAGAGCAATGGCTGTCAGACTTTCAGGGTAAATAGGGATTGAATACCAAAGAACCGTAGAAATTTGCACTCTGCGGGATCCAAGGAAAGGAAAATTCACCAACGGACGCTTTCACTAGGAACTGATATTTGTCACTGAACCAGTCAAGATGCTTACCCATGACTCCACTGAGGATTTTGATTTTTTTTTCCAAACAGGAACTACATCCAGATATCGAAGGACGATGAATGGGAATAGAAATCACAACTAGACGCCAACGGACGACTAGGAAAAACTCGACGTTTATCGAAACCAACGAAGAGGTAACCAGACATTAATGAATGAATGGGAAAGAAAGGGATACAACCAGACGTCAACAGACGAATGGGAAAAACTCAACGTTTATCGAAACCAACGGAGAGGTGACCAGACATCAACGGATGAATGGAAAGAAAAGGATACAACCAGACGTCAACGGACGAATGGGAAAAACTCAACGTTTATCGACACCAACGGAGAGGTAACCAGACATCAACGGATGAATGGGAAAGACTCGACCAGACGTCAACGGACGAAAGGGAGAAGCTCGACGTTTATCGACACCAACGGAGAAGGAGACCAGACATCAACGGATGAATGGGAAAGACTCGACCAGACGTCAACGGACGAACGGGAGAAGCTCGACGTTTATCGACACCAACGGAGAAAAGTGACCAGACATTAACGGATGAATGGGAAAGACTCGACCAGACGTCAACGGACGAACGGGAGAAGCTCGACGTTTATCGACACCAACGGAGAAAGGTGACCAGACATCAACGGATGAATGGGAAAGACTCGACCAGACGTCAACGGACGAACGGGAGAAGCTCGACATTTATCGACACCAACGGAGAAAGGTGACCGGACATCAACGGATGAATGGGAAAGAAATACATCCAGATGTCAACGGACAACTAGGAAAAACTCGACGTTTACCAAAACCAACGGAGAGGTGGCCCTACTGGGGAAAAGCTAATCACAACCAAACGTCAACGGACGATTGGGAAAAACTCGACGTTTATCGAAACCAACGGAGAGGTGAACAGACATCAACGGATGACCTGTGGGGAAAATACAACTAGATGTCAACGGACAACTAGGAAAAACTCGACGTTTATCGACACCAACGGAGGGGTGAATCCTGGGGAAGGAGAAAGATGTTACAAACATCGAAAGATGATGTCTACGGACACCAAAACAAGACCCACACAGGGATCAGCACGACACCTACCGGTATCACAAGGACGACATCTTCACCTGTCAAGGCAAGGCTAAACACTTGCTGGGGATCTCACTGGGGAGGATCAAGCTTTCCGTTCGCGGACGGGTGAGGAAATAAACCTCTCTGGGGAATATTAATCCTGAGTGCTGTCAGGAGCAACTGTAGCAAACGTGCTGTACAGATGTTGAACAAAGATCCGCCTCTGCCAGGGATATGGTCTGATTAGGTTTCAACACATGAATGCATATGTTTGAATTTTTCTATGGCGTAATGCTCCATATTGAATGGAAATGCTACGCGATCTGAGGATGCAATGATTACTACATGCAACAATGCAAAATGATGAAAACTCCTGCTGGGGAGCAAAACTGATCAGATACTCCAACTCTGTGGGGAGACTCTGCTTAAGGAATACTCTGCGGGGAGTAGCACCGACTTCTCACTCAAGCTGGAGAATAGCACCGCTGCTGGCGAAAGGATCCCAATCCACTCGAGGACTCCGCTTGGGGAATAAATAAGGCGACTTCACTGGGGAAAGCTGCCAATCCATAGGTAGGATAAACTCTGCTGGAGATACTTTTCACCGGACCTGATCCACTCGGGGAACCTGTTGGGGAAAACCATCAACACAAACCCCTGCTCGGGAGACCTGCTAGGGAAACTTCACAATCCTGACGGGGATAGGAATTCACCACTCTGCTGCGGAAAAGCACAACTCTGGTGGGGAAAGAATATACCAGACCACGCTGGAGATAGACATCCACAACCCTGCTGGGGATAAGCGCTCACGACCACGCTGGGGGTCAACAGTACTTCAAACCAGACTGCTGGGGAATAGAACTACTCCACTGATACCTCCGCTGGGGATACAACATCTCTCCATCTCAGTGGGGATGATCCATCTTCAAACTCAGCTGGGAACTCAACTGGGGAAATTCTGATCATGATCTTGACATATGTTGGGGAAGACAAGTCTCGAACTTGCTTCATCTGCTGGGGAACATCCCCATCCTCTCATACTGCTGAGGAATCAATCGTGGCTTATCTACTTCAGCCAGGAACCAAAAGGTAACAACCTGCAAAACAGCACAACAAACATGCCCCAGGGGTTGCATGGACAGGATACGCTCAAGTGTCCTCAACATTCAAAATGATTTTCAAATGTTTTATCTTTCTGCACATTATTGTTTAGCCTTCATGTTTTCATATGCAATGTTTATCAAAAATTCGGACGTTTTTGCAAATAAAACAGTAAAATAAAAACAAGAGAGCAATTTATCTGAATAACGACTTTTATTGATTGAAAATGGGCCTGAAAAGGCAAATACATCGGGAAGCAATTCCTAGAAAGAGGTAATTGCGCACAAAAGGAAAAAATCTATCCTAATGGCAATGTGAACACGGCATCCACTATTTCCCAATTCTGTTATAACTCATAGATCATCAGTTTTCCTCCCAACTTCCTTGCTTTCTGAGAAGAATGATTGGACCGATCACATCTTTGGAGATGGCAGACGACGAAGCGCGATGAAGTACAGATAACTCAGACTGTAGTCTTCGCTTTAATCCCTCTTTTGCCTGGATCGCCCTTTCGGGTTTTCAATCCACCGGGATACCAATTTTTGCCTAAGCCGCCCTTGCGGGTTTTCGACTTACCGGGTGTACAAATTTTTCGTTTTTTATCCCTAACTTTTGCCCGAACCTTTTCTTTCTGTTTTTTGGTTCGCCGGGATGCCCTTTTTTGCCTGGACTCTTTTATTCTTTTTGTCCAGCGGGTCAATTTATGCGAAGTATTTTTTGACTACATCTGAGTTAACAGGGGACGGAAAATCTTCACCATCCATAGTTGTAAGCATCAAGGCTCCACCGGAGAAAACCTTCTTCACAACATATGGACCTTCGCAATTAGGAGTCCACTTGCCCCTGTTATCTGTACCGGGAGGAAGGATCCTCTTCAAAACCAGCTCATCGTTCTGATAGCTTCGAGGACGCACTTTCTGATCAAAGGCTCTCTTCATCCTTCTCTGATACAACTGCCCATGGCACACAGCTGCTAGCCGTCTCTCTTCGATAAGGCTCAACTCGTTAAACCTTGTTCGAATCCACTCGGCTTCAACAAGCTTGACATCTAGCAAGACTCTCAGAGAAGGAATCTCCACTTCAACTGGTAGGACAGCTTCTATACCTTACACAAGGGAGTACGGGGTTGCCCCAGTCGACGTACGTACTGAGGTACGGTACCCATGCAAAGCGAAAGGCAGCATCTCATGCCAATCCTTGTACGTCACGACCATCTTCTGCACAATCTTCTTGATATTCTTGTTTGCCGCCTCTACAGCACCATTCATCTTCGGTCTGTAAGGAGAAGAATTGTGATGTTCAATCTTGAAATCTTTACAAAGTTCTTTCATCATCTTGTTATTGAGATTCGAACCATTGTCAGTGATGATTCTTTCGGGAACCCCATAACGACAGATGATTTCCTTCTTGATGAACCGGGCAACCACTTGTTTGGTAACATTAGCATAAGAAGCTGCTTCCACCCACTTGGTGAAGTAGTCAATCGCAACCAAGATGAAGCGATGTCCATTAGAAGCAGTCGACTCAATCTTCCCAATCATATCAATGCCCCACATGGCAAACGGCCAAGGCGAGTTCATGACATTCAGAGGGCTTGGTGGTACATGCACCTTATCAGCATAGATTTGACATTTATGGCATTTCCGAGCATATTTGAAACAATCGGATTCCATAGTTATCCAATAATAACCGGCTCTCAACAATTTCTTAGACATTGCATGACCACCAGCATGGGTACCAAACGATCCTTCATGCACTTCTTGCATCAACATGTCTGCTTCATGTCTATCCACGCATCTGAGCAAGACCATGTCAAAGTTTCTCTTATACAGCACATCATCCCGATTCAAATAAAAGCTTCCAGCTAGCCTTCTCAGGGTTTTCTTATCATTCTTCGACGCACCTTCAGGATACTCCTGGCTCTTGAGGAAGTTCTTGATATCATAGTACCACGGCTTCTCATCAACAACAGACTCGGCTGCAAACACATACGCAGGCCTCTCGAGTCGATTCACCGCAACATGTGGCATATGATTCCACCAATGAACTTGATCATCAAAGATAAAGTAGCCAAAGCATCAGCCATCTGATTCTCATCCCGGGGGACGTGATACAACTTCACCTTCTTGAAGAACGTCAGTATTCTTCTGGTGTAATCTCTGTAAGGAATCAAATGCGGCTGATTGGTATTCCAATCTCCATTGACCTGATTAACCACTAGAGCTGAATCTCCAAAAATGTCGAGAGTTTTGATCCTCAAATCAATGGCTTCTTCTATCCCCATGATACAAGCCTCATACTCAGCTTCATTGTTGGTGACGTCAAAAATCAGCCTGGCAGAAAAAGGTATATGAGCACCTTTAGGATTGATAAGCACTGCACCAACACTGTTACCGTTCACATTCACAGCCCCATCGAACATCAATGTCCACTTGTCATCAGGATCCGGTCCTTCCTCGACAAGAGGCTCTTCACAGTCTTTCATCTTAAGATACATGATGTCTTCATCAGGGAATTCAAACATCATCGGCTGATAGTCATCAATTGGTTGCTCGGCAAGGTAGTCTGACAGAATACTACCTTTGATGGGCTTCTGCGAAGTGTACTGAATATCGTACTCAGTTAGAATCATCTGCCAACGGGCAACACGTCCGGTGAGAGCCGGCTTCTCAAAGATGTACTTCACTGGATCCATCTTAGAAATCAACAAGGTAGTATGGTTCAACATATACTGCCTCAGTCGGCGAGCAGCCCAGGCCAAAGCACAGCAAGTTTTCTCGAGCTGTGAATATTTGATTTCACAGTCGGTAAACTTTTTGCTAAGGTAGTATATGGCATGCTCTTTTCGACCAGACTCGTCATGTTGTCCCAATACACACCCCATCGAATTCTCAGTCACTGATAGGTACATTATCAGTGGTCTCCCTGGCACTGGAGGTATAAGGATTGGAGGTTTCTGCAAGTACTCTTTTATCTTGTCAAAAGCCTTCTGACAGTCGTCATTCCACCTGATTGCTTGATTCTTTCTTAGCAACTTGAATATTGGTTCACACGTGGCAGTTAGGTGAGATACAAACCTTCCAATGTAGTTCAATCTCCCTAAAAACCCACGAACCTGCTTTTCTGTTTTCGGTTCAAGCATTTCTCGAATAGCTTTGACTTCCGCTGGATCAACCTCAATCCCTTTCTCACTGACAATGAAGCCTAACAGCTTCCCCGATCTCACACCAAACGTACACTTGTTCGGATTCAGCCTCAGTTTGAACTTTCTCAGCTGGTCAAACAACTTCTGCAAATTAACCAGGTGCTCCTCTTCTGTCTGCGACTTCGCAATCATATCATCCACATACACTTCAATCTCTTTGTGCATCATGTCATGGAAGAGAGTCGTCATAGCCCTCTGATAGGTAGCACCGACATTCTTCAGCCCAAATGGCATCACCTTATAGCAAAGCGTGCCCTAAGGTGTAATGAATGTCGTCTTTTCCATGTCCTCTGGTTCCATCTTAATCTGATTATACCCAGAAAAACCATCCATGAAAGAGAAAACCGAGGATTGAGCCGTGTTATCAACCAATACATCAATGTGAGGTAATGGGAAATCGTCTTTCGGACTCGCTCTGTTCAAATCTCGATAATCGACACACATTCTGACTTTGCCATCCTTCTTCGGCACGGGAACAATGTTGGCAACCCACGGGGGATAAGTGGTCACTGACAAGAAACCCGCATCGAACTGCTTCTGAACCTCTTCCTTGAGTAACAGCCATATCAGGACTAGTTCTCCGAAGCTTCTGCTTGACTGAAGGACAATCTTCTCTGAGAGGTAGTCTATGCACCACAATATCAGTATCCAACCGAGGCATATCCTGATACGACCAGGCGAATATCTCCACATACACTCTCAGCATCTCAATCAACCTGCTCTTGACATCCGCCTTCAAAGCAGCCCCGATCTTGATATCTCTTCTGGCGTCCTCAGTACCAAGATTAATAATCTCCAACTCCTCCTGATGAGATTGGATGACCCTTTCCTCCTGCTTCAACAATCTAACCAATTCTTTAGGGAGTTCACAGTCTTCCTCACTCTCCTCTTCACCTTGGTAGATGGGATTATTGAAATCATATTGAGCCATAACAGAACTGTTCATAGTGGATTCCGTGAGATCACTTCTGCATGTTTAATGCTTTATTTTAGAAAAAGAGTTCAAGAAAGTCACAAAAAACAAAAACATTGCCATTTTTATTTTTTTGAAAAATGAAAAAAAAAATAGAAAGACTGGGATCACAAAATTGTTTGCAAAACGTCCTTTATTAATGATAATCATTGAAAAACATGATAAGGCCCTACAATGAACCACTACGCCTTGGGCAGAACGTAGGGTTTTGTGCAAAATGAAAAACAAAAGAAAATTACTCTGTTTGAAGAGTAACTTGGACCACATCTTCTGTTGTCCAATTGTTGATCGTCTCCGCTGGTGCACGCGGGCGAACCCAGTTGTCGAGATCACAATCATTGTCACCATCTTCACTACTGGCTGCAAAGACGTCGCCGTGATTCATCAGCCCGACGCTGGTAAAGGTACTCGGACCTGTCTGCACACCCTGCTCCGCCTGCAGAGGTTGGTAGCCGATTCCGAATTTATCTTCTTTGATAGGCAAATCCACCATTTTGCCCCAGCCTTCAGCTTTACCAGAGTTGACAACCTCTACCGCCTGCTTATACGATGCAATTGAGGCACTTGGCTTCTTCTGCTCAGCAAAAGCCACCCTCTCAAGAGCAACAGTCTCAAATGCCTGGCATAAGGTTTCGTGGATCTCGCCATCCACCTCCACATACTTGAAAGAGGATAGGTGACTCACCAGAATATCTTCTTCACCACACACGGTCACAATCTGACTGTTCCAGACATACTTCAACTTTTGGTGGAGAGTTGACGAAACTGCCCCAGCTGCATGAATCCACGGATGCCCCAACAAACAACTGTATGCGGGCTGGATGTCCATCACATAAAAGATAATGTCGAATACCTCCGGACCGATCTTCACTGGCAAGGTGACTTCACCAAAAATAGACCGTTTGGATCCGTCAAATGCACGCACAATCAGGTCACTTGGAGTGAGGATAACCCCTTCCACATCAATCTTGCCCAAAGTCTTCTTAGGCAGCACATTCAGAGAAGAACCAGTGTCTACCAACACATGTGACAACACTGCCCCTTGCACTCCATGGTGATGTGCAAGGCCTTGTTATGGTTACGTCTTTCAGGCGTCAAGTCCAAATCAGTGAACCCCAAACCGTGCCTGGTGCTCACATTGGCAATTACTCCCTCCAGTTGGTTGACAGAAATCTCTTGAGGCACGTAAGCCAGATTCAGCATCTTCAACAGGGCATTACGATGCGCCTCAGAACACAGAAGCAATGAGAGTATTGAGATTTTGGACGGAGTCTGATTCAACTGATCTACAATCTTGTAGTCACTCTTCTTGATTATTTTCATGAACTCCTCCACGTCTTTCTCAAACTAACCCTCAGGCGCTTCCTTCTGAGCAGGTTCTTCATCAACCACAGCCTGTTTACCTTTAGCCTTAGCAAGAGCTTCGGCATTGTTATCTCTCAACGGTTGCGGAGCAAACAGACGTCCACTTCTGGTAAACCCTCCTGGTCCTCCAACATTGTCCACAACTGGACTAACAACCCCAGGAGTTCTAGCTGGCACACCAATCGTCACAGGCGCTTGATTAACCGGTCTGGTCTGATTCTCAGCCCTTCGATTACTGCGATGAGCGTTGTCATATCTCCATGGCACAGCCCTACTGTCAACAACCCTTCTTCCCGGAGCAACAATAGTAGTCGGGGTACTGACGGTTACAGGAGCAGAGATGGTAACAGGAGTACCACCAGCTGCAGGCGCACTAACAACCCTCTGGCCACGTCCCTCGGACGGTTTGAAATAGATAGTGACAGTTGACACCATCCCACGATCCTTAGCAGCCCGACTGAATTGCAAACAGCCCTCGTCAATCAAACCCTGTATACCAGCCCTCAACTGATCACAACTGTTCTCAGATTCAGCACAATCAGCACAGCCCTCACAACAGCCCGGGAATACGCCCCCTTCCGACAATTGAGCCTTTAGAACTGACAGCGGAGTCTGAACATCTTCAACACTGACCACCAGATCTTCAGCTTCTTCCCCTTCCAGATTTTTCACTTTGTGTGCACCATGCGGAGGCATAGGGTTATTTACAACATTCGGCACAGGAGCAAAATTGATAGTTTAAGCGTCAATTAGGTCCTGGACCTTATGATGAAAAGCCCGACAGTTCTCAATGTGGTGCCCCGGTGCACCAGAGTGGAAATCACATCGCACGTTGGCATCATACCCAGGTGGTATCTTTGTCAACGGTGCCATAGTTCTCAACTCCACGAATCCCAATCTGAGCAACTCAGGTAGCAACTCAGCATAGGTCATCGGTAACGGATCAAAACGTCGATCAGGCATCCTCTGTCTCGGCTGATACGGACGTTGCTGTTGTTGTTGTTGTGGCGGTTGTTGAACTCTTTGTTGTTGCTGTTGTTGACGAGGTTGAGGTGCTGGAATGGTCACAGCAGCAACCTGGCGATACTGATTTCTGTCCACACTTCTTCTACCGTGTTGCACAACATTGGTTTTACCCTCTCTCCGGCGAGGTGCCCCAGCAAACGGTTTCTTTGAAGACGAGGACCCAACATCTTGAATTTTACCAGCCTTAATCAGGCACTCTGTCCTCTCTCCGCAGATCACCACATCTGAAAAACTACCGAATGGGCAGCTTCCCATCCGGTCCATGAAAACACCCTGCAGTGTGCCAATGAACATATCAGTTAACTCCCTCTCCAGCATAGGGGGGTTGTACTCTAGCAGCCAATTCACGCCACCTCTGGGCGTACTCCTTGAAGCTTTCACCTGATTTCTGACAAAGACTCTGCAACTGAGTCCGGCTCGGCGCCATGTCCATGTTATGTTTATACTGCCTCAAGAAGGCCTCACCCAGATCTCTCCAGCATCGGATAGAATCTCTCTTCAGTTCCATATACCAATCCAAGGATGCCCCAGACAAGCTATCCTGGAAGAAGTACATCCACATTTTCTCGTCATCTGTGTAAGCAGAGATCTTCCGATAATAGGCCTGCACGTGGGTGCGAGGGCAAGAAGTACCGTTGTATTTATCGAATGAGGGCGCTTTGAATTTATAGGGAATCCTCAAACCTTCCACCAGCCCCATGTTGGTCACATCAAAACCCAGGGAATTCTGACATTCCATAGCTCTGATTTTCTCAGCAAGGGCATCAACCTTACGGTCCCTCTCTTCAACTCTCACCACATCCCCATCATCTTCACTAAGCATAGTGAACATGTCCTCTTGTCTATCAACAAGCGGAGCAGGATGACGAATCGGAGCCCGGGTAGCTCTGGCATTAACAGTCTCTGCAGCAAGAGGCTGTCCGTTGATTCTGATCCCCCTCAATTCATCCCTTACAGCGTAGTCATTGACGGGAGCAGCAGCAGTAACATTCTCATGAACGGGTACACCCACTGGTGACGCACGGTTGGACGGCGGAATCACGGTCTCTTGTCTCTAGGCTAAGGCACGCAGCTCCTCTTGCCCTTGAACAACCCCTTGCATCATTGTCATAAACTGGGCCATGTTTGCCCTCATCTCAGCCAATTCTGCTTGAACCTGGTCCATGTTCCTCTGATGATTTAGTCTGGTTGAGTAGCGGTGCGGTCGCTGATCAGCTATCCTGCCTGACACAGGAACCAGAGTGAGAAGTCTCGATCAAGAACACCTGTTATGCAAAATTATATGTGTATGATGCGTGTGATGCGTATGCAGGTTAACTTTTCTTTTTCTATGCATTATTATATATTTTTTGAAAATAAACATGCTATGATGCAAATGATGGAGCCATGACTGGTCGGCTGAGTATCACGCGGCACGGGATCAAAGCTTCGGCCTGAATTCGGAACCATGAAGTCATCTGAAACCCAAAGTCATCTGAACCCACACTTCTGAACCAAATCAACATCTGAGCAAGTACCCTCAAATTCAGCCCAGGGATCCGAAATAAACGGAACCCTCTGATCAATACCAGGGTCAAACCTCCGGCGTCCAGAAATAAAGATCCATAAATCCACTGTACCAAAGTCACCATCACAGCATCACTGGCAGAAACCTGTACTTGCAAGAATCAAACCCTCCCCTCACAGGTGAATTCTAACAAGGTCATCCTAAGGCGGACAATAGTCTCGACAATCGGGCAAAGATACTCAACGGGTTTGCCCTTTCGGGTGTGCTGTTGTAGCTCTCTTAAGATCGTCTAAACCAAAGATCCGGGAAAGATCGGTCACCGAAGTCAACAGCCCAAATGAGGTGAATCAACCAAAGTGGATACTCCACAGAGGAAGATCACTCTCAAATAAACCTCGTCCGGCTTGTGGTATGTCACGTTGCCAAAAACATGTTGACCTAACATGAGAGGCAACATGAGACCACACTAATCCTAGGTGTATACTCGGGCCTGGGTTTTAGCCCCACTCAGAACACCCACCCCAAATCAAAGGAACCAACCTGTACAGGAAGACAGCATAATGATAGTATGATGCATGCAAATAGATATGCACATATATACAACATAATAATCGTAAGTGCAATAAATGAAACAGCAAAAGCAACCAAACCCTACCCTAGAGAACACTAGGAGAGACTCGCTTAGGGAAGATGGACCACAAGAGGTCAACTTCTCTTTGTCCCCGGCAGAGTCGCCAGCTGTCGCATTACGCGAAAAAACCGGCGGGAAAACGAAACAACAGAGCCGCCACCGTGCGTTATTTATCCCAAAAGAGGGAAAGGAAACGCTCGAAGTAAACCTGGAAAAGACATGGTCTCGCGACCAAAGAGAGATGGGATCGGGAGTCGGTTATGCGAAGGGAAGGTATTAGCACCCCTACGCATCCATCGTACTCGACGGGATCCACGCTCAGAAAGAATAGAAGAGAGGTTGCTAGAAACTGCTCACAAACAAACTGCACACACAGGCTGAAAGGAGACACAGAAAGACAAAAGAAACTAACTCGGCAGGATATCGCATCCTGGGCCTACGTAGTCTGTCAGGCACAGACATCAGAGTCGACGTAGTTCGGGACAGGGGGAAACGTGCTCGCTAGGATGTCGCATCCTATGCATACGTATCTTCTCGGACTAGAGAAGAATCAGAGCACTCGTAGCTCGGCTAACACACGCCAAACAAAACCACACAGGAAACCAACTGCCAATCGCTGGGCTTATGTCAGACTCCACACAAACAGGCAAACATGGAAACCGAAGGCCAATCGCTGGACTTACATCAGACTCCGAACCAACACACACACACACACAGGAAACCAACTGCCAATCGCTGGACTTATGTCAGACTCCAACAAGCAAACAAGACACAGGAAACCGACTGCCAATCGCTGGACTTATGTCAGACTCCAAACACACACAAAGGGTTAAAAAAGAAAAAGGGCGCCCGGAGAGATCAACTCATCTCCTGCCTACGTACCTCATCTGGTATGAGGATCAGGGCGACGTAGTTCCCAAACGCAGGGAAAAAGGACTAGCCTAACCAGAGACTGGGAAATGACATACTAGAAGGGAGACTAACTCGAGCCTAATAGTTATCATGCAAATTCACCATGGTCCTAGGTTAAGGTTTCTATTTAACTTGCACAGGGAGCAAGCTATCCTAAACAGCACAGGCAAAGACAAACATACACACAAATAGCACACACTATATACAAACAAAGTGGGCTCACACACGGTTAGGCTGTGAAACACAAGCCAACTGGAATCGGGTGTAGTTAGCTCTTAACCCTAACATTGAGAGTTAGGGTGAAGCAGATGAAATGGGAAGTGAGGGTAAGATCTCACAGCTCTTATCCCTGGCCTGGGAGAGCTTTAGACAAATGAAAGTGGGAGTTCAGAAAGGGGGAACTCTTCTATCCACATATGACTGACACAACAAAGATCTTGGGTTACTATCCACAATGCATCAACACAAGGTGTGTGCAAAGTGAATGACTCACTGAATAGCAGGAGATGGATTGCACATCTCTTTTATCTTCCAATTGCCTCATAGAGGTCTTTTCCTGCTTGGCACAATGATAAACAAACACAAGCATTGCCTCTTAAGGAGGGCTTCAGACAGGTGCCTGCCCAAGTAACAGGACAGGTCTTCCAGACTACATGAAGTCAGAGAATTATACCTCAAATGGTAAAGCAACCAAGCAAAAGCAAAAGCAAGTTCAAAAGAACTTAAGCAACTTATGTACCTGAAAAAAAATCTAACTCAATCAGTATACAAGTCAATCAATTAAATAGACAACAGTCACACAATCAGACAGACAAGCATGTAATGCAACAGTGTGCAAGGCCAAGCCAATGGGCACAACACAAGCATCAACCTACAAAACAACCCAAGGTTAGTCAACATCAACCAAATAATCAACTCAAGAGAGTGAATCAATCCCATCATGGCCATGTACCTCTTGACCTGAAACCAAAGCTCAAACATAAGCAACAAACCACTAGGGCAAGGCCTAGGGTCAAAGAGGGAGAAAAAATTCAAAACAGAACATGAAAATCAACATGAATCAACCTCAATCAATTAAGAACATCATCCAAAAGGTCTCATCTCAATATCATTCACCAAATTTATTTTGCAAACCAAACATGGCAAGGTATGCAAGTTGAAAGCACATTGTGACAACAGAATGAACAAATGCACATTAATTCAAAAATGATTCAATTAATCTCAATAAAATTCATGGTTAAACAGAACACACAATATGACCAACACACAAAAAATTAGGGCAATTGGATATGATTAGACATGGTAATCAAATTGTATAAGGCAAGGCAAACATAAACAAGCTCATGTGGGACACTAAATGGTACATCAACTTAGCACAAGCCTAAAACAGAAGTGAAACATGGTAAAAACCTCAAACCAAAACCAAAACAATCTTTATCATGTCTAGAAACAATGTGCAAAATTTCACATTCATAGGATAAACCACAAGCATTTCACAAACAATTGGAAATCATGACCATTCAAAATCTCACACATGGCAATTCAGAATGAAAAATCTCAATCAAATCAGAAATCAATCCAAAAATTCCAAGACAATTCATGATCAATCACAACATCCATAGGAAGCATCATACATAAAATCAAAGCATTTGGAATTTATTTGGCATGGCAAAGAAATTAATCAAATTGAGCAAACAAAGGTGTGACACACATTGTCACACCTACATTCACATGAGCATAAAACAAAAACCACAAATGATAAAAATGCAAACTCAACACCAAAATGTCCAGCAAGATGTCTAGTTTAAGCATGCAAAATTTCATAGGCATTGGATTAACAACCATCATTTCACAAATGAAATAGTAAGGTATAGCACAAAATGATCACATGTACACAAACCCTGGGCAAACTAATTTTCCAGCCAAGCACATTTTTTGAAAAAATAATTTAAAAAAACTAGACACAGTAAGGAAAACAATGCAAAAATTCCCATATTTTTTGGATCATTATTTAATCAGTTATGAATTTATGAAGTGAAAGAAAAAATAAAAAAAAACATGAAAAGCATAGTATGAATAACATGGAGGGAAATGAGATAAAATGTGAATGGCATTTTTGGATTTGTCACGAGCCAGGATCGAAGTGAGGATAATTTTGAATTGGAGCGCGCTTAGAGTGAAACGCGCCGTTTTGCCATGTGAGCGCCAGCTGGACCAATACATGTTCAAATATCACAAAAACACATGCAAACCCTAAAACTCACGCTGGGAAAGATCAAACAAGTTCTGGAAACGAAAATTTCACCAGCTTCATCATGTTCATCATGTTCTTCATGCTCAAGAACAAAAGTTCACAGAAATTAAAAACAAGCACATTAATGTGTTCATCTCTCATCACTCATCACTAATCCAAGCATGGTTTGTTCTAATTCTCACTAACATGATCAAATCGAAGCAATTAAGTTTCACACATCAAACTTCAAATCAGCATAACTAACACAATAATGCATGGAAATCAGTGATCTAAAGCTCAGATTGCTCAGCATTGAAGGATCTACAACAATCACATAACAATTTCATGAATTAAGGAAATCGATTTCTGACCTTGATGAAGATGCAGAACTGGAATCGAGGGATTTAGGCCTTGAAAAGCTCAAACAGAACCTCTACAGCACTTGTATGGATGAATGGATGAAGAAATGAGCCTTAATCGAGCTTGATTCCAACAGAAATTGCAACTGCCATGGATGAGCTTCAAGCTTTGAAATGCTTCCAACTGCACGATGTAACACCCTTCTAAAATACCCCAAATATTTAATTAAAATAACAACATATATAAATCAGAGTAATTATGCATCCAAGGGTGTCACACAACATTTCATACTATTCATCAAAGTAGCCTGTCATGCTCATTTATTTATCAAATAAAACAGTTGCATAATACGCAGCGGATAGAAATCAAATTATCATTCAAAACATGTAACATATTACATGTAAAATGGTTCACAACCAATCAATAAAATATTCAAAACATCCCATCCCGATGTTACATCTATCAGAGCATGACCCACTAAGGAGACTACACTAGACTCCAAGTATTAGCTTCTACTCAACTCATTGCTCGTTACCTGAAAAATAGTTGTAAGGGTGAGTTCCTCAATCGATATAATAAGCATTATAGAATATAATGTCATGTTAAGTAATTTAACACATTAATCACCCTAATCGTATTCGTACATTCAGTAACGGCACACCAACTCAAACATCATATTCAACACCAATACAACTCATATTCATACTCAATAGCAGCACCACACACGTATAATATTGGAATACATCCATTCATATTATACGCCATACATAATTTATGCAATGAGACTCCACACATGCGGTACCGACTATTCTTGAACATATAGTTCAAGCTCACCGATCAATCCAGATACGGCTACTAAGCTCACTAGTCCCACTCATTTGAGACCTAGTGACTCACTCACTAATTCCTCACCATGGGAATTAGCTACAGCCCCAAAGGCTATGCTATGCACACTAATCATCTAGCATGCAAACATCAACAACAAATCCACAATGATTCACTCACTAATTCCTCACCATGGGAATTAGCTACAGCCCCATAGGCTATGCTATGCACGCTAATCATCTAGCAATGCAACATCAACAACAATTCACAAGGGACAGATGCTCACACTCTAAGCCATACAACAGTCCATTCACAAATACATGCATAATATATATATATTCACAGCATTATGCATATCATCATACATCATCAACACATGTATCAACACATCATATCATGTCAAATAATTAAACACAGTATTAGCACACTCTACTAATACCTATACTGCTCAAAACAGCGGGAAATAATCCCTACCATATCACACACTGATATAGGTAACCACCAATTAGGCACACAACATTTAAATTAACAATTTTTCCACTCTGCAACAGTGTTAACCGGTTAACGCCCTGGGTTAACCGGTTAACGCAGGCAAAACACGCTTACTGCCCAAAACTTAACAGTGTTAACCGGTTAACGCCCTGGGTTAACCGGTTAACGCAGGCAAAACAGCACTAATTCTCAATTCGTAACAGTGTTAACCGGTTAACACCCTGGGTTAACCGGTTAACGCAGACAAAACAGCAGTTCCTGCGCTAACACAAAGCAGAATGCAGAATTCTCCGCATTTTCCGCCATTAGAGGACTTCCGGACCTCCGATTCCAATTCCGTAAAAAGCTATACGTTAGGGAAATTACAACACACTCAATTACAGGTTCAATTCCAGTTTTTACACAACATATCCATCACAATTTTCAGCATTCAACAATCCCAATTAGGGTCAATTCAACGGTTTATCACTACCCATTACATGCTAACCCATAATACCCATTAAACGACGATAAACCCCCCTTACCTGAGTTAATCCGGCGAATCTTCAAGCTCCAAGCTCTTCTCTTCTTCAACCCTCTTCCTCTTGCTCTGCCTCTTGCCCTTTTCCTCTTTCAGCCGCTTCTCTGAGTTTCACGTGAAAACCTTATTTTCCAAAATGAAACTCTTTTTCCTTATTCCAACTTATATATTTTCCAAATTATATTATTATTCCAATAATAATAATAATTCAATAATTCCAAAATAATAATAATAATAATAATCC
This sequence comes from Lathyrus oleraceus, assembly GCF_024323335.1. Lineage (NCBI taxonomy): Eukaryota > Viridiplantae > Streptophyta > Magnoliopsida > Fabales > Fabaceae > Lathyrus > Lathyrus oleraceus. The sequence goes on from NC_066583.1 coordinate 343,198,496, forward strand.
AATTATCTAATTAAATTAATAAATATATTATTAACTTAATTTAAATAATTATCATATTATTATCGGGGTGTTACAACTCTCCCCCACTAAAAGAGTTTTCGTCCTCGAAAACATACCTCAAGAGAACAACTCTGGGTAAGACTCCTTCATCTTACTCTCAAGTTCCCAAGTCACATTGCCACCTGCTGGTCCTCCCCAAGCTACCTTCACCAAGGCAATCTCTTTACCCCGCAACTGCTTCAACTCTCGATCCTCGATCCTCATAGGTGATGTTTCAACAGTCAGGTTATCTCTCACCTGTACATCATCTACTTGGACTACATGCGACGGATCATGAATGTACCTCCTCAACTGAGACACATGAAAAACCTCATGCAAATTCGCAAGCGACGGCGGTAAAGCGACACGATAGGCTACCTCCCCTATCCTCTCCAAAATCTGATAAGGACCAATAAATCGAGGTGTCAACTTCTTCGACTTCAAAGCTCGACCAACACCAGTTATCGGAGTAACACGAAGAAACACATGATCTCCCTCTTGGAACTCAAGTGACTTCCTCCTCTTATCATGATAACTCTTCTGACGACTCTGAGCAATTCTCATCTTCTCCTGAATCATCTTAATCTTTTCTGTAGTCTGTTGAACAATCTTCGGTCCGACCACAGCACTCTCACCAGACTCATACCAACATAACGGTGTCCGACATCTCCTACCATACAAAGCTTCAAACGGTGCCATACCAATGCTCGAATCAAAACTATTGTTGTAGGTAAACTCAATCAAAGGTAAATAACAATCCCAAGCACCTCCCTTTTCCAAAACACAAGCTCTCAAAAGATCCTCTAATGACTGAATCGTCCTCTCAGTCTGACCATCAATCTGCGGATGATATGCAGAACTCAATCTCAGCTTAGTTCCCAAAGCCCTCTGCAAACCTTCCCAGAACTTCGATGTAAATCTAGGATCTCTGTCTGAAACAATACTCGACGGAATACCATGCAAACTTACAACCTTCTCAATATACAACTCAGCTAATCTCTCTAACGGATAATCCATTCTGATCGGAATGAAATGAGTCGATTTTGTCAACCTGTCAACAATCACCCAAATGGCTTCGAAATTCTTATTTGTCCTCGGCAAACCAGAAACAAAATCCATACTGATACTATCCCACTTCCACTCTGGAATAGCCAACGGTTGCATTAGCCCAGACGGCTTCTGATGCTCAATCTTTGACTTCTGACAAGTTAAACAGGAATAAACAAAACTCGCAATTTCTCTTTTCATTCCCGGCCACCAAAATAACTTTTTCAAATCATGATACATCTTCGTAGCTCCAGGATGGATACTCAGACCACTACGATGTCCTTCCTCCAGAATACTCTTCTTAAGTTTGGTAACATCCGGAATACACACCCGATTACCAAATTTCAAAACACCATTCTCATCAATTCTGAATTCACCACCTTGACCTTGATTCACTAAAGTCAACTTATCAACCAAAAGCACATCGGATTTCTGACCTTCTCTAATCTCATCCAGAATACCACTCGTTAACTTCAACATCCCCAATTTAACACTATTGTGAGTACTCTCACACACCAAACTCAAGTCTCTAAACTGCTCAATTAAATCCAATTCTTTAACCATTAACATAGACATATGCAATGATTTCCGACTCAACGCATCAGCCACTACATTTGCTTTACCCGGATGGTAATTCAAACCAAAGTCATAATCCTTCAGAAATTCTAACCATCTCCTCTGTCTCATATTCAGCTCTTTCTGATCAAACAAATACTTTAAACTTTTATGGTCACTGAAAACCTCAAATCTTGACCCATACAAGTAATGCCTCCATAATTTCAGAACAAATACCACAGCTGCCAACTCTAAATCATGTGTCGGATAGTTCCTTTCATGAATCCTCAGTTGTCTCGAAGCATAAGCTATAACCTGCTTATTCTGCATCAACACACCACCCAAGCCCAACAATGAAGCATCACAGTAAACCTCAAATGATTCCGACGAACTCGGTAATATCAGAATAGGAGCACTAGTTAACCTTCTCTTTAACTCTTGGAAACCTTCTTCACATTTGGAGTCCCAAACAAACGCTTGTCCCTTTCTAGTCAACATCGTCAACGGTAACGCCAACTTACAAAATCCCTCAATGAACTTCCTATAATAACCTGCAAGTCCAAGAAAACTCCTTATCTCAGAAACTGACTTCGGAGCTTCCCACTTAGATACCGCTTCTATCTTAGAAGGATCAACAGCAACACCACCTCTTGAAATCACATGACCAAGAAAACTAACCTCTTCTAACCAAAATTCACATTTAGAGAGTTTAGCAAATAACTTCTTTTCTCGTAGAACTTCTAAAACCACTCTCAAATGCTCAGCATGCTCTTCTTCAGATTTCGAATACACCAAAATGTCATCAATAAACACCACAACAAACTGGTCTAGGTACGGATGGAAAATCCTATTCATATACTCCATGAATACTCCAGGCGCATTAGTCACACCAAAAGGCATTACAGAATACTCATAATGTCCATACCTTGTCCTGAAAGCAGTCTTCTGAATATCCTCAGTTTTCACACGTATCTGATGATACCCAGATCTCAAATCTATCTTGCTGAACACACTCGCACCAACCAACTGATCCATCAAATCATCAATCCTCGGCAAAGGATACCGATTCTTGATCGTCACTTTATTCAGTTGCCTGTAGTCCACACACAACCTCATAGTACCTTCTTTCTTCTTAACCAACAACACTGGTGCACCCCACGGTGACACACTCAGACGAATAAATTTCTTATCCAACAGATCTTCCAACTGACTCTTCAATTCAGCTAACTCAACAGCAGACATACGGTACGGAGCCATCGATATCGGTCTAGTACCAGGTACCAAATCAATCGAGAACTCAACTTCACGCTCTGGCGGCAATTCATTCACTTCTTCAGGAAACACATCAGGAAAATCACACACCACTGCTAGATCGCCAATCACCAGTTTATCTTTAGCCTCCAGAGTCGCTAACAGCATAAACAACTCCGCCCCATCTGCTACTTCCTTATTCACTTGCCTGGCTGATAGAAACAAACTCTTTCCTTCTTCGATCTCAGGAAATATCACAGTCTTATCAAAACAGTTAATAGAAACTCGGTTAAACACCAACCAGTTCATTCCCAAGATAACATCAATCTGCACTAGTGGAAGACACACAAGGTCTATCCCAAAGTCTCTACCAAAAATACTCAAAGGACAATTCAAACAAACTGAAGTAGTAGTCACTGAACCCTTCGCAGGAGTATCAATCACCATACTTCCAAGCATCTCAGATATCTCTAACTTAAGTTTCACAGCACAATCCAAAGATATAAAGGAATGAGTAGCACATGTGTCGATAATAGCTACAAGAGGAAAGCCATTAATATAACACGTACCTCTGATCAAGCGATCATCTGCAGAAGTCTCAGAACCCGATAAGGCAAAGACCTTGCCTCCTGACTGATTCTCTTTCTTCGGCTTAGGACACTGTGGACTGATATGACCCAACTCTCCACAGTTGAAACAAGTTACAGTCTTCAACCGACACTCTGCAGCCAAATGACCACCTTTTCCACACTTGAAACACTTCATCTCAGCACTGGTACACTCATGGACACGATGTCCAGCCCGACCACATCTATAACACTTAGCAGGGGCACTAGAGTCTCCCCCACTAGGCCTCTTCATCCCACTCTGCTTCTGGAAACCTTTGCCAGCTGCATACGGTTTTCCACGATCATTCTGATTCTTGCCTTTCCTATCAACTCTCTGTTGATAGCTCTCTGCTCTGGCTTTGGAATCCTGTTCAAAAATCCTGCAACAGTCAACCAAGTCAGAAAACACTCTGATCCGCTGATATCCAATAGCCTGTTTGATCTCAGGACGCAGCCCGTTCTCAAACTTCACACATTTCGAAAATTCTCCAGCAGCCTCATTATAGGGAGTATAATACTTTGACAACTTTGTGAACTTAGCAGCATACTCCGTAACAGACCTGTTACCCTGTTTCAATTCCAAGAACTCTATCTCTTTCTTTCCTCTGACATCCTCTGGAAAGTACTTCCTCAGGAATCTCTCTCTGAACACAGCCCAAGTGATCTCAGCATTCCCAGCAGATTCCAACTCGGTGCGGGTAGCAACCCACCAATCATCTGCTTCCTCTGACAGCATATGCGTACCGAACCTGACCTTCTGTTTATCGGCACACTCAGTCACTCGGAAGATCCTCTCGATCTCCTTCAACCACTTCTAAGCACCATCTGGATCGTATGCTCCCTTGAACATTGGAGGATTGTTCTTCTGGAACTCACTCAGTTGACGAGCAGCTCCCATTCCCACAACATTCGGATTTCCTCCAAGTACTCCAGCTAGCATACCCAGAGCCTCAGCAATCGCAGCATCATCTCTACCTCTTCCAGCCATCTCTATTCTGAAAACCCAAACAAACTAAAACAATGAGTACTGATAGGGTTACACAACACCTATACCGTACAGGGGAAACAGAATAATTACGACTCGACTCGACCAACCAGGCTCTGATACCACTAATGTAACACCCTTCTAAAATACCCCAAATATTTAATTAAAATAACAACATATATAAATCAGAGTAATTATGCATCCAAGGGTGTCACACAACATTTCACACTATTCATCAAAGTAGCCTGTCATGCTCATTTATTTATCAAATAAAACAGTTGCATAATACGCAGCGGATAGAAATCAAATTATCATTCAAAACATGTAACATATTACATGTAAAATGGTTCACAACCAATCAATAAAATATTCAAAACATCCCATCCCGATGTTACATCTATCAGAGCATGACCCACTAAGGAGACTACACTAGACTCCAAGTATTAGCTTCTACTCAACTCATTGCTCGTTACCTGAAAAATAGTTGTAAGGGTGAGTTCCTCAATCGATATAATAAGCATTATAGAATATAATGTCATGTTAAGTAATTTAACACATTAATCACCCTAATCGTATTCGTACATTCAGTAACGGCACACCAACTCAAACATCATATTCAACACCAATACAACTCATATTCATACTCAATAGCAACACCACACACGTATAATATTGGAATACATCCATTCATATTATACGCCATACATAATTTATGCAATGAGACTCCACACATGCGGTACCGACTATTCTTGAACATATAGTTCAAGCTCACCGATCAATCCAGATACGGCTACTAAGCTCACTAGTCCCACTCATTTGAGACCTAGTGACTCACTCACTAATTCCTCACCATGGGAATTAGCTACAGCCCCAAAGGCTATGCTATGCACACTAATCATCTAGCATGCAAACATCAACAACAAATCCACAATGATTCACTCACTAATTCCTCACCATGGGAATTAGCTACAGCCCCATAGGCTATGCTATGCACGCTAATCATCTAGCAATGCAACATCAACAACAATTCACAAGGGACAGATGCTCACACTCTAAGCCATACAACAGTCCATTCACAAATACATGCATAATATATATATATTCACAGCATTATGCATATCATCATACATCATCAACACATGTATCAACACATCATATCATGTCAAATAATTAAACACAGTATTAGCACACTCTACTAATACCTATACTGCTCAAAACAGCGGGAAATAATCCCTACCATATCACACACTGATATAGGTAACCACCAATTAGGCACACAACATTTAAATTAACAATTTTTCCACTCTGCAACAGTGTTAACCGGTTAACGCCCTGGGTTAACCGGTTAACGCCCTGGGTTAACCGGTTAACGCAGGCAAAACACGCTTACTGCCCAAAACTTAACAGTGTTAACCGGTTAACGCCCTGGGTTAACCGGTTAACGCAGGCAAAACAGCACTAATTCTCAATTCGTAACAGTGTTAACCGGTTAACACCCTGGGTTAACCGGTTAACGCAGACAAAACAGCAGTTCCTGCGCTAACACAAAGCAGAATGCAGAATTCTCCGCATTTTCCGCCGTTAGAGGACTTCCGGACCTCCGATTCCAATTCCGTAAAAAGCTATACGTTAGGGAAATTACAACACACTCAATTACAGGTTCAATTCCAGTTTTTACACAACATATCCATCACAATTTTCAGCATTCAACAATCCCAATTAGGGTCAATTCAACGGTTTATCACTACCCATTACATGCTAACCCATAATACCCATTAAACGACGATAAACCCCCCTTACCTGAGTTAATACGGCGAATCTTCAAGCTCCAAGCTCTTCTCTTCTTCAACCCTCTTCCTCTTGCTCTGCCTCTTGCCCTTTTCCTCTTTCAGCCGCTTCTCTGAGTTTCACGTGAAAACCTTATTTTCCAAAATGAAACTCTTTTTCCTTATTCCAACTTATATATTTTCCAAATTATATTATTATTCCAATAATAATAATAATTCAATAATTCCAAAATAATAATAATAATAATAATCCAATTATCTAATTAAATTAATAAATATATTATTAACTTAATTTAAATAATTATCATATTATTATCGGGGTGTTACACACGAAATCCTTTGGATCTTGGTTCAACAATGCTCAATAATGCTTCCAGGTTAAGAATTAATCAAGGAATATGCAATGTATTTGAAGAAAATTGATGAAAGTTTGAGAGAAAAATTTGGAGAAAAAATCTAGATCTGAAAAAGTGATGTTATTAACAGAAAAGCAGTTACGATTTACTATATATATGTTGTGTTAATCATCCCTTAATCATGCTTAGGCCATTTGGTAATTGGATTAGTGAGAATGGAGTGTTTGTGCAAAATTGATAATTCACTCTATGCATGGGAAAACCAATGGAACAGTGCACGAAAATGTGACCAAATTCACTTGAAATTCTGTTTGGAAGCCAATGCAAGTGTTGGAATGTGAAAATAATGCATCATTTTTAAATTTGAAAATTCCCTCCAAATATCAAGTGAAAAAATCAAATGATTATGTGATGAAAATGCATGGCATGTGATGCATGATTTGGATAGTATATGTCAAGACATGAATGTACAAAAAAGAACCACTCCATTTGGCCTTTTGGTTAAGAAGTTATGCATGTTTGAAGTTCAAAGTTCACTTGGCCATGATTGATCCATATCTCTTCAACCACACATGAGAAATTCATGATCTTGGACTTTTTTGAAATGGGAGAGCAAGATCTTCAACTTTCATGTTGGACAAAATTTCATTTGAAGCTTTCTTGGTCATGTAATCTTGAGGAGAAAACCTTTCCATTTTTGGCAATTTCAAATTATAGGTCACTTACTATTTTTGGAAAGTTTTGATCTGACCTCAAATTCTTCAATGTTGATGTTTGAAATGTCAAATGAGACTTGCATGGACATGAATGAGGCATCTCTAGCCATCTCCCACCTTCAAATCCATGATTGAATTGACAGTTGACTTTGGTTGACTTTCTAGGGTTTCAGATGATTTGCATCTTGACTGATGAGCTTTGAGCCTTCAATCTTTGGCCAAACCACTTCAAAATGATCCTTGAATCATATGAGCTCATTATACCAACCCTAGGGCTTTGATTCCATAGAAAATGCACTTGCTTGCTTGCACAACTGAATCTCCTAACCAGTCTTGACTGATGACTTGGTGATGGACTTATGCAAATGAAATGCAATGTTAATGACCTAAAATGAAAATGTATGTACAAATGGGAGGTGCAAATTTGAGGTGCTACACTTACCATCCATGTCAGTCTTCTTTTTGAATACCCACTTTTATCCTATAGGTTTAACTCCTATAGGAGGATCTACCAAGGTCCAAACCTGGTTTGTGTACATGGAATCCATTTTAGATTTCATGGCTTCTAGCCATTTCTCAGACTCGAGACCAGTTATGGCCTCTTGGTATGTCACAGGCTCATCTTTATCCATGAGTAATACATCACCTTGATCAGTTACGAGATATCCATATCTCTCAGGTAGGTGATGTATCTTGCTTGACCTACGTTGGTCTTGTTCTACTTGAGCAGGTTGCTCTTCCACAACTACTTGTGTTTCCTGCTCTAATTCCTCCATAGGTGTATCAATGCTTTGTGATTCTTGAATTTCTTCAAGCTCTATTTTCCTCCCACTAATTTCTTTGGAAATAAAATCCTTTTCTATGAAAACTTCTGTTTAAGCGACAAACACTTTTCTCTCAGAAGGATTGTAGAAGTAATACCCTCTTGTTTCTTTAGGATACCCCATAAATAAGCATTTTTCAGATTTAGGCTCAAGCTTAGTTGAAATTTGTTGTTTCACATAAACATCGCAACCCCAAATCTTCATGTAAGACATATGTGGTTTATTACCATTCCATATCTCATATGGTGTCTTCTTAACCTTTTTGGATGGAACACGATTAAGTGTATAAGATTCTGTCAATAGTGCATGTCCCCAAAAGGAGTTTGGAAGATCGGCGTGACTCATCATGGATCGGATCATCTCTAACAAGGTTCGATTTCTTCTCTCAGATACACCATTCCATTAGGGTGTTCCAGGAGGAGTAAGTTGGGATAGAATCCCACACTTCTTCAGATGGTCATCAAACTCTAGGCTTAAATATTCACCACCTCGATCTGATCGAAGATTTTTAATATTTTTACATATTTGGTTTTGTACTTCATTCTTGAATTCCTTGAACTTTTCAAAGGACTCTGATTTGTATTTCATTAAATACAAATAACCATATCTACTGAAATCATCAGTAAATGTGATGAAGTACTGAAAACCTCCTCTGGCTGGTATGTTCAATGGTCCACATACATCAGTATGTATGAGGGCCAAAAGATCATTAGCTCTTTCACCTTTTCCTGTGAATTGAGACTTTGTCATCTTTCCAATTAAACAAGATATGCATGTATCATATAATTCATAATCAAAAGAGTCCAAGAATCCATCTTTATAGAGTTTGGAAATACATTTCTCATTTATGTGGCCTAATCGACAATGCCAAAGGTAAGTTGGATTTAACTCATTAGGTTTCATCCTTTTAGTATTAATGTTATAAATAGGCATTTCAAGATCAATAATATATAGTCCATTGTTCATTTGTGCAGTAGCATAGAATATATCATTCAAATAAATGGAGCAACAATTGTTCTTTATTATAAATAAAAAACCAAACTTGTCTAAACATGAAACGAAAATAATATTCCTGCTAATTGCAGGTACATAATAACAGTTTTCTAACTGAATTATTAAACCACTAGGTAAAGTCAATACATAAGTTCCTACGGCTAAAGCAACAACCTTTGCTCCATTGCCGACTCGTAGGTCAACTTCACCTTTTGCCAAATTTCTACTCCTTTTTAGCCCCTACACATTGGTACAAATGTGAGAACTGCATCCAGTATCTAATACCCATGATGCATAAGTAGATAAATCAATTTCAATAACAAAAATACCTAAACTTGAAGTCTCTACTCCATTCTTCTTATCTTCTAGGTACTTTGGGCAGTTTCTCTTCCAGTGTTCGGTCTTACCGTAATGGAAGCAGGTGTCTTCCTTTGATATTCCTCCACTAGGCTTTAAAGAAGGATTTGTGGGTTTGGGTTTGGAAAATTCCTTGTCCTTCCCTTTACCACCCTGCTTGGTGGGTCTTTTGTTCTATCTCTTTCCATTTCCGATCATCAGACTGGACATCCCTTTTGACTTCAAATTCGGCTTAGCAGTTCTTAACATGGCTAGCAGTTCAGGAAGAGATTTGTCCATATTATTCATATTGAAATTAAGGATAAATTGACTGAAGCTATCTGGCAACGATTGCAAGATCAAATCAGTCGCAAGTTCCTTTTCGAGGGGAAACCCCAACCTCTCAAGGTTCTCCACATACCCAATCATCTTGAGCACATGGGGACCTACAGGGGCTCCCTTAGCTAACTTGCCTTGAAAAAGGGCTTTTGAAACTTCAAACCTTCCATTCCTTACCTGCTCTTGATAGAGCATCTTCAAGTGTTCGATCATATCGAACACTGCCATGTTCTCATGTTGCTTTTGCAACTCTGAGTTCATGGTAGCTAGCATGAGGCAAGCAGTTTCATTGGCATCATAGACATGCTTCTTATAAGCATCTCTTTCTGCCTTATGTGCAGAACTAGGAGGCTCCTATTCAGGAACAGGTTTCTCTAAGACATACAACTTTCTATCATGTTTGAGGATAATCCTTAGATTTCGGTGCCAATCCAGAAAATTTGTCCCAAACAATTTTTCCTTATCAAGGATTGATCGTAAAATGTTGTTAGAGGTGTTTGTTGTCATGGTAATCTACATGAAAAATAATGAAAATATAAGTATCACTAAAATAACAATTTAATTAGGCCTTTAATTAAATATGCTCCCACTATTTTACTCAAAACAAATGACCCTCATCATTTGATTCGGAAAATCTTGTTGGAAGATTTTCTAGTGGGTCGAGATCCACATTTCACTTTGTTTTAAGTCCGCATAGGCGGATTACACAAAACTAGGTTATTTAGGTAGGAACTCCTTCCAATTGTATCTAATACAACTCTCGAATATTTTAGTTGGGTGAATAACTCCTTATTCCAATCCATCACATGGATCATTTTCAACTCTTGCTTTTAAACGTATATAATCTTATTATAATTTGTTTAGTTAAGTTTGACCCATTGTTTTAGCAATTGGATATTACAATTATCCCATTGCACCTTACTAATATAGAACATGCACCTCACATAGGCGAAACCTACATTATTCGATACTAGTCTTGATGAGTGCTAAAACTTGGAAAGCATAAACTTAATATTTAATTTGAGGGAATTTGCAATTATTCTGATCTCACCGGCTTATTTATCATATAAATCGTCTCTCACATGCATCAACATACATACAAAATGAAACAGTTATGGCCCCTAGCGCAATTGTTCTCCCAAGCCAATGAGAGAACCTAAGTTAACCTAATAACGATCTAAGCTTCTCCAAGCAAGGTTGTCCTCCTTTGATATTGTATTCTTCTCTTTCTTCATAATATTACTTTATATAAAATAAACTCGTTTTACATACGAGGGAGTGAGATGAGAAAAGAAGTTACATTAAGAGATTAAAAGAGAGGCACGACACGCATGTCGTATTTTAAAATCCCAAAAACAAAATAAAGGAAAACTAAGGCCATAATCGATCACCACAAGACAATAATAATAAACACATTATTATTATTATTATTATTATTATTATTATTATTATTATTATTATTATTATTATTATTATTATTTTAAATTCGTTTAATTAAATAAACCAAATTAAATTTCGACGATTGATCACACTACGCAGAGTTAGTCGGGGGTTCTGCTGCCCGGTCAGCGGACGGTGGTTCCCTAGATGAAGTTTTATATGTCACACAACCATCTGGTTTTATGATACAGGAGGAAGCAAGGAATGTTTACAAGTTGCACAAATCCTTTTATGGACTCAAACACTCACCTAGGGCTTGGAACAAGAAAATCGACTCATACCTAGTCAAATCATGATTAATCAAATGCAGGTCTGAGTATGGTGTGTATGTATAGGCCATGGCACAATACATAACCATCATCTTGTTATATGTTTATGACTTGCTAGTAACTGGAAATAACACTTAAAACGTGTTGAATTTCAAAGAGCTGATGAAGACGAAATTTGAAATGTCAGATTTGGGAAACTTGTCTTATTTCATAGGCACGGAATTTCACATTACCAAATAAGGTATGGTGCTACATCAAAGGAAGCATGTTAAAAAAACACTTAAGATATTCAGGATGGTTGATTCGAATCTTGCATTCTAACATATCGAACCAAATCTAAATATGGAGAAGCATGAAGAGGAGGACAAGGTCGATGATCACTTTGTTAAAACATATTGTAGGATCTTTGAGGTATGTGACAGTAGCATACCTGATATAGGTTTCTCTGTCAGATTGGTGAGTAGATACGTGGATGAACAAAAGGTGTCACACATCAAGGTTGCAAGGAGAATTCTGAGATGCCTAAAAGGATCGCTAAAGTGTGGAATCCTATTTCCACAAGATTTTGAAGGCAAATAAGTTGTGATTGAAGGAGAATAGCGATCTAAAATGCAGCGGAATTTAAAATATTCTCCTTTAGTGATCCTTATGAATGGGCATGATCAGTGATAGAAATCATTACCTCTTGTGGCAATTGAAACCTTTGATGCAGATCTAAGGAGCGATCACGAACGTTGAATAGTGATAACTCCTCTACTCAGTCCACAAGAACAGATTCCTTCAATCTCAGTGCTAGTCACTACGAATGAAGGCTTTGAGTGTGTGTGTGTGTGTGTGAGAGAGAGAGAGAGAGAGAGGGAGAGACGAAATTTTCATCTGAAAAAATGCTTCTACACAAGGGTTCTATTTATAGAACCACTTGTATGGGCGGTAAGCTAAAAAGCCCACTTAAGTGTATGTGGCCCATATCTTATGATATACCAAAATCACTTAAGCACGTGGTACCTTACCATATTTCATAATCTACTTAAGTGCACCGTACCTTACGGTGTTCCTTATTTACTCTATCTTTCATTAATCCATCCTTTTGTGTGTGACCCTGTAGGTTTTCGCGGCATTGGCAATTATATTAAATCACGTATTTAACATAATAAATAGTGAGCGGTATCTAGCAACATCACTGCTACCCAAGACACGAAAATGTCATGTGATCTGACAAATTCTTTTGTGATAATACTTGTATGTACAATTACCCTTTTACCCTTATGTCTATATTGAACACATAGCATAGACCGTGTCATCCTTGTCCAGTTCAATATTGGATCCTTAGACATTTATCATGTTACGCATGATGGGAAAATTCCATCTAGGTCACTCATGTCCCTCAGCATGCTTCGTGGAGTACCCATCAACTATCTTTATGGTCATCCAGTTACGGGAAACGTTTGATCAACAATAAAGCACTTGACTTTATATCTAGGGTCCATAGTGGTTTCAGGTCAAAGGGTGGTATACACCACTATCACCATGAGAATAACTCATGACACTTTGCATGACATTCTATATAGTATTCTCATAGCAGGTCAATCCAATATAAATATTACTCCTAATATTCATATCTATGTTTAAGACTTGATAACTCCTTATCCATGATCCATGAGATGCGATCATCAGTCTATATACGTAGTAGTCTTAATGCTTTAATATTATCCCACTTCACAATAAAGCTCGACTACAAATACTTTAAGAATAATGTCCTTATGTTTAATGGGATCTTATGATTAAGTCACACTTGATCATTAAACGGACCAGCTATTCTAGGGACTTTATTAAACAAACATAATAAAGAAAAAGCCTTTTATTATTAATAAATAATTCGATACAAGTACCAAAAGTATTGGCCTCTAGGGCTTACACCAACAGTGATCAATTTCTATTCAGATGTTGATTAGTGTGGACATAAGAAGGATAGAAGAAGCATAACTTGTGAAGGAATGCTTCTCAATATGTTTTGATGAAGACATTCTACAAGCAAGTCAAGACTAGCAAAAAGGAATGGATCAAGACTCTTTGCAAAAAGACAACATTTTCAAGTTTTATTAAAGTCTTGAAGAATTGGTTAGGAATTGATCTTCAAATTTTAAGGTATATAACACTCAATCTCTCCTTATGTATACAAGTGTTAAAAATATTATTCATTCATGCAATGATACATTAAAATTATTTGATGCATTAAAACATAGTTTTTCATTTCATTACAAATCAATTTTTGCATTCTGGGCTGATGTTAATCGGTTAACACTAGGATGTTAATCGATTAACACTTGTTAAAATTGAATATTTTTGGAATGTTGCAAGGTGTTAATCGGTTAACATCAAGATGTGAATCGATTAACATATGAATTTTTTGAATTTTTTGTACGTTGCAAAGTTTGTTAAGCAATTAACCTATATGTGTTAATCAATTAACACTATACCAGTGCCAGAAAAATTTGCATTTTTTCATTCAAATGATTTCCAAATAGAGTTCTTGAACCATGACATCCTTTCAAATATTTTCATTAGAAAGGAGGATTATTCTCTTTTTGAACTAAGTGAAAAATCCAAGAGGATTGTTTTTGGTGTCATTGTTAGTGTCTATATAGAAAGACTAGGAAGACTCTTGTAAAAGTCCTAACAATAGTAAAATCTCTTTCATATTGAAAGGGGACTGGAGTACTCTCGATCTATGAGGGGAACCAGGATATCTCTCTGTGTTCTTTATCTTTCAACATTTATCGTATTCATCATATAGTACTATCTCTAAGGAAAGATTCTTAAAACAAGTCAAAACTGGAAAAAGTTTCATAGTACCTAATTCACCCCCCTCTTAGGCGCACACTCAACTTACATAACTAGCTACTTATTTTAAGTGTTTGGTGCCCCAATCTCACGGTGCTTGAGAAAGCAACTTGTGGTGGAATTATAAACATTGAACCAAATTATAACGTTAAAGATAATGAGTTGCATAAAGCTCGAAAAAATATTGATTAGTGTAAGTTATTCTTCAATATAGTTTAATTTTTTATATTATTATTTTCTAAATCAAATTAAAAAGTTTTATGTTCACATAAGTTATAATAAACTCAAATGTATATATCATCACATTTGGAATCTACAACCCTAGTGAAATATTGTATGCTAACTATTTCACTAGGGCTAGAACTTACAATCGTGGTCAAATGCATTGATCTTCCAAAATGCAAGTGCTGAAATCGAACTCATAACCATTTCATATTTTAATATGATTGGATTTTTCAATCGTGGGGGAATGTTGAGCGCTATTTTATTTTTACCACGGCTATTAGCCAATGTAAAAAATAGAACACTTACTATCACACCCTTTGTTACCATAAACCTCGAACTATAATAAAATTCTTCTCACATCCGTTGTAAATAGTTCTACATATTTTTTTCGTAGTGTGATATCTAGGACCTATTGGTTTTTTTATTTAGTGATATCCTTCTTGAGAATATATATATATATATATATATATATATATATATATATATATATATATATATATATATATATATATATATATATATATATATATATATATATATATATATATATATATATATTGGAAAAACAAGTCCTGGTGCGCAGTACCAATTCGCACACCCACTAAAAATTTGGCGGGTTGGGTTGGGAATTTGGGCCCACATATTCGTTATGCTTGCCTCGTTTTAAGCCCGTCAGAAAAGGGACAGGTTGGTCCGCAAGTCCGCTAATCTAGTTATCAAACACTCAATATTTATTTTGGTTGGTTTAAGGTTATTATTTGAACTATAGTTTTGGTACACTTGTTGATGATTCTAATTTATATATTTATTTGTGAATATATGCAATATTTTTTAATGAAAATTTTATTAAGAAATGCTTTATAAAATATTATTCTAAAAAATAAGTGAAAAATAATTGAAATTAAAAATAATCCTATTAATCTATTAAAAAAATAATAAATAAAAATAGGCAGGCAAGCCCGTCGCCCGCTCATCCCTCACCCTCACCTTGACGAGGCGGAACTGATTTTTAAGCTCAATTTCACTTGGCGAGCTTGTCCGTCTATAAAAACTAAATTTCTATGCACGCGAAAATATACCTACAAAAATAAAAATAGCAACAAAAAAATATTCATAAATTCTTGCTGAACAGAAAAATAGAAAATCATATCTAAACACACAACGGTTTAAATCCTCAATACATCCAAAAGACTATATTTTGTTGTTGCGTAGAAAACTAAAACTAACTATTTCTATTTATATTAATATTCAAATTTTATGTTATTCTACTATCTAATGTGAGACTTGAATGAATATACTATTTGACACAAAAATCTTCCCTTTATCCAAAGTCTCACATATGTTCATTCTGTCTTAATTTCATCTTCAAAACGATCATTATAGTTATAATGATTAGCCACATTTATAAATTTATTACTCTTCAACTTTTTTTTATCTTCTTCCTACCTTGATAATTTTATTTTTGTTATTCTTCCTTTTTCATTTGATTAGAACCCTATCTTTGATACCAATTATTCGAAAAATAAAATAATTCTACACACGCGGAAGCATACCCACAAAAAGAAAAAGAGCAAAAAAAATTATAAAAAAAAAACTCACAAATTCATTATTCAAATTTAAATCTTTACAAAATAAAATTACAAACTCTCTCATTAAATTTCAATTTTTAAGGAGAAAATTACAAACCCTCTAAATTACCGTTTTTGAACGAAAAAAATTGCAAACTCTGTCACAATTACAATTTTTGGACAAAAAATTGTAAATCTTCTCTCAATTGCAATTTCTGGACAGAAAAATTGCAAATCCTATCTCAACTCTAATTTTTGGACGGAAAAATTATAAACCCCTCTCAACAAACTATTTTTGAACAGAAAAATAAAAAAAACCCTCTCAATAATTATTTTTGAACAGAAAAATAGAAAACTCTTTTTAAACACACAATTACCCAAATCTCCAATACACCATTTTTTGTGTGTGTAGAAAATTAAAACTAAAACTACATATACACACACATATATAAATAAATAAATATATATATATATATATATATATATATATATATATATATATATATATATATATAAATATATATATATATATATAATATATATATATATATATATATATATATATATATATATATATATATATATATATATATATATATATATATCATCCAACATAAATATAAATTAAATTAAATATAACTTTTTTTAATCAATTTAACTTACTTTTAACTTAAATCAATTGGGTAAAAATTAATTTTTTTTAACGGAGAATCAAAGAAAAGGTTTTTTTTTACCACAATATCCCATTTTTCTAATTTAATAACCAAATTACTCCAATTTCTCAAATCTTAAGCTAACAAAGTTTTAAACAGAAAATAAATATTTTTTGAGAGGAAGTTTTATTATTATTGACACCCCTCTTTATTTTAAGAGGATTTTTTTTACTGATAACAACAATGCATTTATGTAAGTTTTAAAGAGACTTTAAATTATTGACGACTACTTTTAAAATAACAAGAGACATCAATAGCATTGACAATTTTATTATAAAAATAAAAATAATATAAGGAGGAGGTTTTTGGACTATTGACGTCTCTTCTTCAAATAATAAAAAGGCATCAAAGGTATTTATGACACCATGATAAAAAAAAGTTTGAAACTACAATATTTTCAAATTTATTTTAAAAAGTGGAATAATTTGAATATTAAATTGAAAAGTGGGAAGGCGATTTTCGGTGAACGACTAGGAGATTTCTGGTGCACGCAAAAGCGAGGACGATCATTTATGCAACCACCATCTGAGATCCCAAGCTATTGAAAATCGAGCGATTATGGTTTAAACTCCTAATCTTTGGATTAGGGACCTGATCAGAGATTCAAGCGGTCTTTCGTTTCTTGCGATGGGTCGAGGGAGAGGAAGGCCAAAGAAAAAGGTGGCATCTCCTAAGGTCCAACCATTGGTTCAAAAGGTCATACCAGAAAAATAACAACCAGATAATGACATAGGGACAAAGAGTGACGAACTTTCTGAGGATAGTGTCGAAGAGGAATTGATTTCTAAAACACTAGTCAAAACTCCCATCCTCGAAATGAAGGTGATATCCATTAAAGCGGAGATTCCACCTAAGAAACTTTGGGTGAATGTTATAAGTGGAAACAGGGTCTCTAGAAATGGAATGGAAATTGAAATTGTTGCTCCAAGCATTATTGAAGGGGTAATACAAGTGGAAATTGAGGAAACAAATGTTGAATTAGAGGTCAAATAATGGGAATTTGCTCTCATCGTGTATGTTATTGGACAAGACCTAAGTATGAATGCTGTGAAAAATTATATGACCCGCTTCTTGAATTTCATATAACTACCAAATATGCTCTATCATGATGAGGGATACTTCTTGCTGAAATTTCATTCATTTAAGGATAAAGATATGATCGTAACTCGTGGCCCTTACACAATTTACAACATGCCTATGATTCTGAAGGAATATAGCATTGATTTTAACTAAAAGATAGATATGTTGAGGACTCTACCCATTTGGGTTTAAATGCTAAATTTGCCTCTCTCTCTCTCTCTCTCTCTCTCTCTCTGGGGTGTTAAGAGCCTTGGAAAGATTGGAAGTTCCCTGGGTAATCCTCTATTTTCATATGAATGCACTGCCGACAAACTGAGGATTTTGTATGCGAGAATACTTGTTGAAGTTGACATAACTCAGAAGCTAAAAGAGGAAATCACTATCAAACAGAGAGGTGGAACCAAATTTAGCCAACTAGTTGAATTTAAGTGGAGGCCAAAATTTTGTGAAAGCTGTCAGCAGGTTGGTCACAAATGTAACATGAAGGAGAAGCAAAAAGTAACCAAACAGTGGAAAGCTAAAGATCGTGAAGGACTTTCCATCCAAACTGAAAAGGAAGCATCCACAAGTCCAGTTGAGATCCCTCATGAAGTCAATAAAGAGGTATCTCAGAGTGATAACACATGGAGTTTAATGAAGGCTAACTGGAAAAACAAAGGTAAAGTTGTTGCAACTGTGGTCAATCCTAAAACACCAGCAAATATCCCCTGTCAAAATGGTTTTGAGACCCTAAGGATTTGGAATGATCCTCCAGGTACCATTGACAAAGGGTCATGATTATATCCTGGAATGTCAGAGGGCTTAATAACCTAGGTAAATGCAATGGGATTCGCTCCCATCTCAATACCATGAAACCTGATTTAGCAATCTTGATTAAAACCAGAGTTAAGCAGAATAAATCTGAAGCAATTAGAATAAAGTTGGGAACCAATTAGAAGTTTATAGATAACTACACCAAACATGTGAATGGAAGATTGTGGGTATCCTAGGATCCTAATAAAGTTAGCATAGACTTTATAACCCGCTCTTCCCAAATGATTCATTGCACTATTGCTTATCCTATTGGTTCTGGTAACACTTGGTGCACATCCATATATACATCATATAAATTGGATCAAAGAAAGCTTTTATGGCATGAGATTGAGAAGTTGCAACAACATGTCCAAGGCCCTTGGTTCCTAATGGGGGATTTTAACAATGTCCACAAGACTCAAGACAAAACTGGTGGGAATGATGTTCATGAATCTGAGTTCATTGACCTTGAAAACATGATGGATAAAAATTGTCTTTTTGAAAAAGAGTGTTGGTGATTATTACACTTGGTCAAACAAACAAACTAATAGAATCATTTACTCCAGGATTGATTGAGTAATAGGAAATGTGACTTGGCAACAGAAAAACATAGAGACCACTTTGCACATTAGAGACCCATGTGTTTCGGAACATGATCTTCTTTGTCTATAACCCATAGCTCAAAGCCTGCCTTCTAAAAGTCCCTTCAAGTTCCAGAACATTTCACATCCATGGAGAGGTTCAATGATGTAGTAGCTGCAAACTGAAACCTTCCAATGCAAGGGAATTCCATGGTCACTTTGTGGAGAAAGCTTAAAAGAATTTAACCAATTCCCAAAAGATTTAGTAAACCTGTGAATGAGGTGCATAGACAATTAGAGAAAGCCAAAAATAACTTGATGGAGTCTCACCACAACCTGTCTTAGGATAGACTGAACATTCATCTCATTAATAGAACCAAGACTTGTACTACTGAAGTCCTTCACTATATCCAGATTGAGGAACAGGTTCTGAGGAAAAAAGCTAAACTTGAGTGGATGAAGCATTGTGATAGAAACAATGCATACTTCCATGCAATCTTGAAAAGTAAACAAAATAAAAATCAAATGATGAACTTACAATCTAGTAATGGGAATCATCTATCTACTCATGTTGAGATCGAGGATGAAATGTTTGAAGGAGAAGGACGATCCAAAACGCAACAGAAATTAAATATTTCTCCTTTAGAGATCCTTACGAATGGGCATGATCAGTGATAGAATAGTTACCTCTTATGACGATTGAAACCTTTGATGCAGATCTATGGAGCGATCACGAACGTTGAACGATGACAACGCCTTTACTCAGTCCACACGAACGGATTCCTTCAATCTCAGTGCTAGCTGCTACGAATGAAGGCTTTGAGTGTGTGTGTGTGTGTGTGTGTGTGTGTGTGTGTGAGAGAGAGAGAGAGAGAGAGAGAGAGAACGAAAATGCAACCGCATTGAATGCTTTTGCACAAGGGTTCTATTTATAGAACCACTTGTGTGGGCTTCAAGCTAAAAAGCCCACTTAAGTGTATGTGGCCCATATCTTATAATATGCCCAAAATCACTTAAGCGTGTGGTACCTTACCATATTTCGTATTCTACTTAAGTACACCGTACCTTACGATGTTCTACAATTCACTTAAATACACCGTACCTTACGGTGTTCCTTAGTTACTCTATCTCTCATCAATACGTCCTTTGTATGTGACCCTGTAGGTTTTCGCGGCATTGGCAATTATATTAAATCACGTATTTAACATAATAAACAGTGAGCGGTATCTAGAAACACATCACTGCTACCCAAGACACGAAAATGTCATGTGATCTAACAAATCCTTCTGTGATAATACTTATGTGCATAACTACCCTTTTTCCCTTATGTCTATATTGAACACAAGGCATAGACCGTGTCATCCTTGTCCAGTTCATTATTAGGCCCATAGACATTTATCCTGTTATGCAGGATGGGCAAATTCCATCTAGGTCACTCATGTCCCTCAGCATGCTTCGTGGAGTACCCATCAACTGTCTTTATGGTTATCCAGTTATGGACAATGTTTGATCAGCAATAAAGCACTCGACTCTACATCTAGGGTCCATAGTGGTTTCAGGTCGAAGGGTGGTATACACCATTATCACCATGAGAATAACTTATGACACTTTGCATAACATTCTATATAGTATTCTCATAGCGGGTCAATCCAGTATAAATATTACTCTTAATACTCATACCTATGTTTAAGACTTGATAACTCCTTATCCATGATCCATGAGATGCGATCATCAGTCTATACACATAATAGTCTTAATGCTTCAATGTTATCCCACTTCACAATAAAGCTCGACTACGGATACTTTAAGAATAGTGTCCTTATGTTTAATGTGATCTCATGATTAAGTCATACTTGATACATTAAACGGACTAGCTATTCTAGGGACTTTGTTAAACAAACGTAATAAAGAAAAAACCTTTTATTATTAATAAATAATTCGATACAAGTACCAAAAGTATTGGCCTCTAGGGCTTACTGTCATACCCCAATTTTGTCCCTACCTCAATACAATTTTCATCTGATCCATGACCCTACTGCACATGCATACATTCATTATTTAAAAAAAAAATTGGGTAACCGGTTACCCTAATCAGGGTAAATGATTACCCAGACCAAAAATTGATTTTTTTGGCCATTTTGGGACTGTGTAACCGATTACCCTAATCAGGGTAACTGATTACACCTGCGCAGACAACAGAAATAGCTCTGTTTTTTACACAAAGGACATTTTGGTTCACCCACTTCAACCCCTTTGCTTCCCCTATAAATATAGCATTATCCTCACTCATTTTTCAAGCTTGAAAGCCACAAAACCTCTGTCCAAATCACATTCAAGCTCCCTCTTTTCAACATAAACCCTAACTCACCCAAACCCTCTTTTCTTTTTTGAACCACCCAACCACCATGTAAAAATCCACTATTTCCACACAACAACAACAGTAGAAAACTTCTAACCTTCACTTACATAATCATTCACCATCAACATATAAACATACACCTTCCTTCTTTTCCATTTTCCAACCACACACAACCATAACCACCCTCTTCCAAGCTTTTTGCTTCATTCTCAAACCCAAACACAACAATAACCTAGTTTTGACACCACACTTTTGGTAATATTTTGGACTCAAACTCCTTAACATTTTTGGGTTTTGTTTTATGTTTGAAAATGAGTTTTTACTCTTGGGTTGTGTTTTGAGAGAGATTTGAGTCAACTTTGAGACAAGTGTTTTTTTGTTAGGTTTACACCCTTTTGGGGATTTTTTGCTCTTACTACTTTTTTCCACCATTTTCAATCAAACCTTGTTTCTTGTTATCATTTAATATTTATTGTTGACTTGTTTTTCACATTTATTTGGTTGATGAGTTCTATTATATCATGACCATGGTTGTTTAGAGTTGATAAAATCTTCAATACTTCAAACCTATTAATGGTTGATCAATAGATCATTCATGATACTTTAAGGCGTTGATAGATTGCCTCTATTTCAATCATATTTGGGTCATTTGATACATAGATGAAACCATGCTTATTGTTGACTTGTTGTTACATTTATTTGGTTGATGAGTTCTATTAGATCATGACATGGTTGTTTAGAGTTGATTGAATCTTCAATGTTTCAAACCTATTAATGGTTAATCAATAGATCATTCATGATACTTTGAGGCATTGATAGATTGCCTCTATTTCACCCATATTTGAGTCATTTGATGCATAGATGAAACCATATTCTCTATATTAACTTGATAATCCATTTGCTTATTGTTATTCTACTAACTACTAACTACTAACATTTATATTATTGCACTTTAATTCCTTACAATTTATTTTATTGTTACTAACCATTAACTACTAACTTCTAACATTTACATTATTGCACTTTACTTCCTTGCAATTTATTTTATTGTTCATTTACATTCACTAACCATTATTATTGTGATATTACCATTCTTTATCTTGTGATTTACTTTTATGTCATTACCTTGTAATTTACATTCAAGTACTCATTATCATCATCATTGTATAAACTCATCATGCATGTTTATTTACTTGTTATTTATTTTATTGTCATCATACATTAAAAATAACAAAAACATGATAAAATGATAAAGACCAAAAATATTCACTCCACTCTTAATCAACTTGGACTTAGAGGATTTCGTCTTAGGACCTTTGCTTGGATGTCTTCCTTTACTCTTTGTGACACTTTGTAAACACTTGAATTCTCACCCGTAACTTACATGCGTGTTTGTAAGACCATTATCCTTTGTTTAGCTTAGGTCACTTTAGCACACAAAAGGCTTTCTCTTGGGCTACCTTACAATGAGACGCTTTAATTTCTTGTTGGTTACTTTGCATTCACGTTGCATAAGCTAAAACTCATAAGCAATCTCATTTCGAGACCATTTTCATAATTCAATTCATATGCACGTATAAATACAAACCTCGGTCAATATCGAGTGCGCCTTTTCCAAATCAATTCAAAACACCCTTGTAAGTCGATCGCTTTTAAAGCATCGCCATCAACCTCACATAACTTACTCTTGGGCTTTCTTACAATGATACCTATTCGATTTTTATCGAGTAGAAGAGCAATACACTAAATAAGTTCACTTCATCCAAAACACAAATATAAAACCTCGATCCAACGTCGAGTATTTTCTCTCAAACTCAATTGAAATACCCCGATTAAATCAAAACATTTTTTTTATAATAAGTTGAATGAAAAAAGGAGTTGACTTTGAGTTTTCAACTTCACTCCTCAATTGGATGAATACGAGTTCTCTTACTCGGTCAGTCGAACAATTGACATTTTTCCACAAATACAACTTAATCAAATCGCTTTCTTAACTATACGAAAAGGGGGTGGTTTTTGAGCTTTCAGTTCATCTTCTCAAATGCTTGGATATGAGTTGTCTTACTCAGCTATTCAAGTACTTGTCATTCATTCTAAAATACATCAACCATACATAAACCTATTTTCATAATTAAGGATGAAAGAGAAAGCGGTCTAGAGTCTTCCTTTCCTTTTCCCGATTATTAGGATACGAGTTGTCTTACTCGATTATCCGAGTATTCGTCATCCATTCAAAAATACCTTAATTATTATCAAATCCTTTCTATAATTAAGGATGAAAAAGAAAGTGGTTTAGAGTCTTCTATTCCCTTTCCCGACTGTTAGGATACGAGTTGTCTTACTCGAATATTCGAGTAATCGTCATCCAACAAAATGTCTCAACACATCAAATATATATCTTCCTCGCCCCCGTGCGATCAAAACATCTCAACCAATCAAAACATCCAACATATTAATCCAACTTGTCACCCCCGTGTGATTGAAACTCTTTTCAAAAAGAACATTGTTAATCCTTTCTAATACGCACAACAAACCAATGCTTAAGCCTTCGCTGAGAGTAGACAAGCCAGCGTTTAGCCTTTAGAACGCGATTCAAAACAGTTGTTCACTAAAAGACACCAACCAACCGTAGTTCCCCGAACTACGCATGCTCTGATTTCCTTATTATACCATAAGGATACGTAGACAGGAGATTGCTGTATCTTCGCGAGCACACTAATAAAAAACCTCCCCTTTCCCTTTCTGAGGTTCTCATCCATTTCTATTTTTCAATATCTTATAACCCAAAGATAACAAACAAACATAAATTAACACACGAAACGTACATTAGAACTAAAAGGTTCTCGTTGAGTACAACGGACGTAAGGGGTGCTAATACCTTCCCCTTACGTAATCCACTCCCGAACCCGAATATGGTTGCGACGACCATTATTTCATCTTTCAAAGGTTTTATCGATATTTTCCTATCCCTTTATTGGGATAAATAAAGTTCGGTGGCGACTCTGTTCGAACATAATTTTTTCCGCGACCATCGCGAGGAATCATATTTTTTGAGATGCGATTGATGGTGACTCTGCTGGGGATTATAGCTCCAAGTAAAAGAGAGTGAAGCCTAATTTAGTTCAGTTTCTGTATTGTGTGTTAATCTTGTTTGTTTATCTGTTATTTTTTATTCTGCTATTATTATTCTGTCATAATTAATATACTGTGATTTATTGACTATGTCTTATTGGGGGTTCTCTGGTTAGTGATACTTCGTGAGATAGGCTCTCCACCCGAGTCTGAGGAAAACCATAAGATTAAGTTGGTCGTTGCGTAGTGGGCGCCCACAAGGAGTCTTCCTTGTTGGGAAGAAACGAGGACCCCGCCTAGAGGAGATTCTCTTGAGATATTATTATTCGACGAGTCTTCGTCACGATGATAGTATTTTCAAGTTGGATCAATGACTTTAGGGACCTTTTAACCCATTATATCTAGTGGTTATGTAGTATTTACCTGAAAAGTCCCGGACTTATTAGGTTAATACGAAAGCCCTAATCAGATGAGATCCCTTGGACGTATTACTATCTTACAGTAATATTTCCAAACTCGATCTATGACTCTGAGAACCTTGTTAGAACCCTGGACTCGAGAGTCGTGTAGTAGAATCCTCATGGAGTTTTCCTTGTTGGGATAATACAAAGACCTCGCCTAGACGAGATCTTCTTAAGGATACTATTGCCCGACAAGTCTTCGTCACGGCAGTGACGTCCTCACGAAATATCCATGACTCTAGGAACCTACCAACTCTAGAGCCTACCCATGGGGTTCCATTAATCAGAGATACCTGTTGTTTACCCATTATACTGGTCCATCTGAGAACACTTTGAACCTGTGATCCTAAACATGTCACTACATTCATACACATATCATTGCATTTTCATTAATCATCATGCATTTCATATCATTTTTCACCAAAAAATAAATAAAAAAAACCCATCCATCCTTCGTCCATAACCTGCAGTTGATTTCCCGACACTTATATCAGACTTAAAGTAGTTTTTGAAAAACCATGGATCCATTAGAGCAAAATCACATTGCATTAAGAGGAGATGTTGACTCGATGAAAAACCAGATAGACCAACTTGTGGAAGCTATGATAGCTTTAGCAAAGAGGGAGGACAACATTCAACAGACTTCAGTGGTTGAGAATGTTGTGCTAGCTCCAGTAAATGGTCTTACCCAACCTCAGCTTGTGCAAGCCCCAGTTGATAACTCTACTGTACAAGAACGTCATGTTGTTCAAGATTCCTCACGTAATGATGCTGTTGAGTATCACAGTTTTGCATTCTCCGTGCCAGATTCCCATGGAACAAGCCTAGTGGTTAATGCTGAACAACCACAAGATGATGAGATTGCTAAAAGATGTTGTGTGCTAGAGAAAAGACTCAAGGCCATAGAAGGACAAGATACTCTTGAATTGAATGCTTTAGACATGTGTTTGGTACCTGGCCTGATTATACCCCCAAAATTCAAAGTACTGGAATTTGAGAAGTACAAAGGGGATGGTTGTCCAAAGCACCATTTGGTGATGTTTTGTCGAAAAATAACCTCTCATGCCCACGATGATAAGCTAATGATTCACTATTTTCAGGACAGTTTGACCAGGGCATCGTTGAGTTGGTACATGAAGTTAGAAAGGAGACGTATTCAATCATGGCTGGACCTAGCTAACGCCTTCTTGAAGCAATACAAATATAATTTGGACATGGCTCCCGATCGCATGCAGTTGAGAGCCTTATCTAAGGAAAGTAACGAATCCTTCAGAGGGTATGCCCAAAGGTGGAGAGAGTTAGCGGCTCGCATTGAACCACCACTCTTAGACAAAGAATTGATGGGATTATTCAGGGATGCCTTACAAATCCCTTACTTCGAAAGGATGATTAGCAGCGCAGCATCAGACTTCGCTCACTTAGTGACAATTGGAGAACGCATCGAGAGCACCCTAAAAAGTGGAAGAATCCAAGGTGCCTCGAGCAACCAAGCTAGCGAGACAGAATCCCTCAGCGATTCCAAAAAGGAAGAGGATAATGAAATAAATGCAGTCATGGCAGATGTTGGGTATTCTCATGATGCACCAGCCAGACCTTATGGTTCTTCACCTTCTAAGCAATCACCATTTCCAACACCACGTTATCCTTATAGGCAACCGGCAAGGCCTAGAGCACCATTCAAGCAACCATGGATTGTTCCTTATACAAATCAAAGATCTCGTGGTCAAGGATATCAGAATCAACATCTGAACCAGCATAGGCCTCGAAATAATCTGGAAAGAAGGAATGCTCCTCTCGATCCAATCCCCATGTCATACAGTCAACTTTTGCCATGTCTGATTCAAAGCTCGATAGTGGAGCCCAAGTCTCTCAGGCCATTGTCAGAACCATACCCACCTGGATATGATCCTGATGTGCAATGTGGATATCATGCCGAAACAATATGGCATTCAACTGAAGACTGCAATGCTTTCAAGGCTAAAGTGCAACAATTGATCGACAAAAGGTACATATCCTTTTTAGAAGGAAGCCTGTTGGTGCACGTTAACCTCTCGTCAGAATGAGTTCAAAGATTTCATAGAGTATCTCCTAATGCCAGTAGTTTAGACAGGAAGACATCCTCAACACTGGCAATCGTTGGACTGATTTGTTTCTATTTTTGCATTTGTAGTTTCTTTGTTGTTAAAAGCAGCTTGTGTTTAAACATTGTTGTTTTTAATGGTAATATTGATGAAGTAATGATGCATGTTTTGAACTAATTATCTCGCATTCGCTCATTTTTCTTCTCTTATATCAAAAACAAAAAATACATCAGTGTTTCTCCTATTCACTTTTCTTTATCATAACTTTTGTTTTAGCAAAGATTTGAGGGAGGATGACGAAAACAAGATACCCATAATTGCTGACTATATGCTTTCGGATAAAATCATGTTGATGATGTACATGCATTGTTTCAAATTCCCAAACACTGAAGAGATAATGAGTTAATCCCTAGTCAAACACTTCGAGCCTAGAAGTAAGCGTTTCTTTCAGATATACAAACCCTTACATTTAACCTAGGGCAGGGTAGTGTTCAGTTAATATGACTATGCATTCAAATTACAAGATGAAATATCCCATTTGTGGATCAACTACATGCCATTCTTCGCACACATCCTAAAGTGTCGAAGGAACCTTGAAAAATCCAAAAGTTATGGCGTTTGTTCTTCAATGACCATTGACTTGGCAGTCACAACCTATCAAAAATAGAATCAATGAAAAAGCCCGCTAAGTCGATACCCCAAAAGTAGACATAGGCAAAAACCGGGGCAATCCCGATGGACTAAACCTTCAAAAAACGGTCCATGCAAAAGTTAGGGATCAAAACAAAAATCAAAGGAGGTCACGAAAACCCTCAACAAAATAAAAACAAGATTTAGTGACCACCATATCAAGAATCAAAGGGTCACCAATATCCATGAAGAGCAAAATAAAGTGACTGTCATTTCAAAAAGATCTTACACTGCTGAAATCTCGTAAGAGTAAGCGTGTGTCGAATTAATTGAACGTAGGATTGGAGATCATCATGAAGAAGGGGTGGGTTAAAATAAACTTTGAGCCTTATATCCCTTTGTTTCAATAACCATGAACCAAGCCATGTTACAACCCTCAAAAGACCTAATTGAGGTAGGGTTATTTCCGAAAGCATATTACAGCAAAGTTGCGTAAACTGACTCCTAAAGATTTGCTAATATTTAACATCAATGTCATTATTCTCGCTGTGTCTTTCACACTTTAAATTGCTAAATCAATATTACATTTGGACTCATGGTCCACTCGCCACACACTATCACATCATTTCAATAATAATTCTTTTCAAAACCTGCATGAGTATCGCATTAAAATTACCATTTCTGAATAAACAATTTTAACTGCAAGTCAGTACTTGACGTCAGGGAAATTTCAACGAAGAGCAATCAGAGAAGCTTGACCATTTATCAAAATCAAGACTACCTCCGAACCTATGAATATGGGGCATGCCACCTAAACATTAGTTGATCATAGGAAGATTACTCCAATAATTGGCAAGTCTTAAACAATCTCCAAACATCTGTTAATCAGGGGCAAGTCATTTCAAGAATCATTTGATCCAGAGTAAATCATCTCAAAATTTCTATTAACTGGGGAAGTTCACCTAGAGGTTAGGTTGGCTAGGGGCAAACCCCTTCCATGTTCAGTCAGGGTGAGTTAAGTCGCTTCAACGCTCATACTGGGGCAAGCTACCTCAAAAGTATAGAAAAGTAAACCACTCCGAGAGTCGGTTAATCAAGGAAAAATATTTTCATGACTTTAAATTTTGGGGCAATCCATCTCCAAATTATGGTACAATTGCTTTCAAAATCATTTCGAGGTAAACATTTTGCATAGACCCATCACATTGGGGCAAGATGAGCCATACAGGAGCGAGTCCTCTCCATGTTTTCAAGAAGTTCAAGCAAACGCTTTTTCGCCCGTCAGCAACCATAGAGTTCGAGACAAGTGTCGGGGAATCATGCTACCACCCCATAAAATAACCTTTTGACAAACAGAAGCCTTTCTGGAAAGAACCTTATCTTCCAACACCCACGCAGGGGCATTTTGAAAACCTGCAAATCATTACATAAATCATCATCATGCATTAGTCATGTCACTTTGCTCTAAAATAAAACCATGCATAAAATTCATCGGGTCTAACCCCATAACATGAACCTGACATCAAAAAGCCCTGAAATACAAAATCTAACACCAAAGCCCAACATCGCTTGACCATTTCAAAGTCCAGTTCTCGTCTGGCAATTTATTTCAAAGTCCAGTTCTCGTCTGTCAACTTATTTCAAAAGCCTAGTTCCCGTCTGGCAACTTATTTTAAAAGCCCAGTTCCCGTCTAGCAAACCTTTTTCAAAAAACCATTTCCCGTCTAGTAATTTATTTCAAAGCCCAGTTCCCGCTTGGCAATTTATTTCGAAGTCCAGTTCTCGTATGGCAACTTATTCCAAAGTCTAGTTCCCGTCTGGCAAACTATATCAAAAATCAGTTCTTGTACGATAAATCATTTGCCAAATACCAGTTCTCGTCTGGTAAATCTTCTCTTAATGCCAGTTCTCGTCTGGTAAATTATCTCTTAATACCAATTCTCGTCTGGTAAATTATCTCTTAATACCAGTTCTCGTCTGGTAAATTATCTCTTAATACCAGTTCTCGTCTGGTAGTCAATTATTTTTACCAGTTCTCGTCTGGTAGCCTACTTTAAAAATCAGTTCCTGTCTGACAAACAAAAGCAAATTCAGTCCCGTCTGACATTTCAATTATTTTCACCAGTTCGCGTCTGGTAACATATTCTTCAAGTGCTGTCCTCATTTGGCAGTTCAATCTCCTTTACCAGTTCTCATCTGGCAGTTCCCATTTAAAGTCCAACCTCAATGCAAATCAAGAATTAAACCCTACAAAAATATCCAATTACTCAGTTGCATTCTCACATGCATCACACGAATCATCCATGCATGGTATTCCCACCTAAAGTGGAACGTCATACGAGAATCAAACATAAAATATCAGGATCCAAGATCATTTATGTATATCTTGGACATTTCTCATTTCCAAATAAAGTTATTTCCTTGCATGTGCTCGTAGAATTATTTCTTAGCAAATCATTGTTCAACTTTATGATTAAAAATGATATTTCCAGCATTTTCTTTACAATCACTGCTCCTCAAGCAGAGGTTACCCTAAAAAGTATCTTATGAGCTTTTCCCTTGCAGAGCATTTCTAGTAAATCTCCCTCAAAAGGAGTCTTTTCTTAAATATTTCCCCCAACAGACGAATATTTGAGATACTGCTTCATTTATCTAAAGAATCTCATTTATCTGTTTGAGATACTGCTTCATTTATCTGAAAAATCTCATTTCTCTATTAGAGATACTGCTCTAAGTATCTTCGAAGAGTCTTATATTTAATTAAGGTATCTTCCCCTTATTGGTATATCTTAATTCTATCAGATAAGATGTTGTTTCGACCCGATACAGAGAATCTCACTTTTACTGTTTGAGATGCTACTTCATCAATATGAAGAGTCTCATTTCAGATTTTTTTAGAGATACTTCTCTAATATCCTTGGAGAGTCTTAGATTCAATTAAGGTATTTTTCCCTTGCTGGAACATCTTAATTCTATCATATAAGATGCTACTTCGACCCGATACAGAGAATCTCATTTTTACTGTTTGAGATGTTGCTTCATCAATATGAAGAGTCTCATTTCAGATTTTTTTTAGAGATACCGCTCTAATATCCTTGGAGAGTCTTAGATTCAATTAAGGTATCATTTCCTTGCTAGGAGTATCTTAATTCTATCACATAAGATGCTGCTTCGATTTGATACAGAGAATCTCATTTTGCTGTTTGAGATACTGCTTCATTTATCTGAAGAATCTCATTTATCTGTTTGAGATACTGCTTCATTTATCTGAAGAATCTCATTCTATCTGCTTGAGATATTGCTTCATTTATCCGAAGAATCTCATTTGTCTGTTTGAGATACTGTTTCATTCATTTGAAGAATCTCATTTGTCTCCAAGATGTTGCTCTGATAATTCCCAGAGAGTCTTGATTGCTTTATTTTACCTTCCGATAACCTTTTCTTACTATATTTCTCACTGCATTTTGTTTTCGCATTTCTTCCTTATATTTCAAAGGACAAAATTCGGGTCTTTCAAGTATTTAATCATCTTCCACCGCGAATGTACGAAGACTGTTGTCATTCGTACTTTCTAGTTCAAGGTAATTAAATAGGGTCAGCTGTCATACCCCAATTTTGTCCCTACCCCGATACAATTTTCATCTGATCCATGACCCTATTGCACATGCATACATTCATTATTTCAAAAAAAAATGACAAAATCGGTGGCGACTCTGTTCGAACATAAATTTTTCCGCGACCATCGCGAGGAATCGTATTTTTCGAGATACGACACTTACACCAACAATGTTATCATTCTATGGCCACCTAATGGGATCAACTGCTCCCAAATTATAGGGGATCGATGTTACAACTTTGAAAAATGGCAAACAAGTATCCTTAGAGCAAAGTCTTTCTATCACTGCCCTAATGGATGAAAATGAGATTCTTCAAGCTCTTAAAAGTATCAAGGACCTCACAGCCCCTAGAACTGATGGGTATGGTGCAAAATTCTTCAAAGCTACTTGAAGTTTTACTAAGACCGATATCATCAATGCAATGCAAGAATATTTTGTTGAAGATCATCTTTATAGTCCTTTCAGTAGTAATCTGGTTACCTTAATCCCTAAAGATGATACTGCCAATACCATAAAGGATTATAGGCCCATCACTTGTTGCACAACCCTTTTATAAAATAATTTCCAAATTCATGACAACTAGGCTTGGTAAAGTTCTTGGTAGCATCATCAACAAAAGTCAAGTTGCTTTTGTCCATAATCAACATATTCAATATCACATTTTACTGGCTTATGAGTTGATCAAGGTTTACTCCTCCAAAGGGGTATGGCAAGATGTATGCTTCAGATGGATCTCCAAAAAGCGTATGATACAGTTGAATGGAGTGCTTTGGAATCTATTCTAAAGGCGCTTAGTTTTCCAAACAAGATTATCAAGTGGGTTATGCTAACTATCACCATTGTGTCCTACAAATTCAGAATTAATGGTGATCACTCTAGATTCATGGGTTCCAAAAGAGGGTTGCATCAGGGCGATCCATCCAGGTTCTATTGTAGTAATGTTGATACTCAGACAAAGCAGGAAATTCATATGATTACTAATTTCAATGAAGGCCCCCTTCCACTCAGGTATCTTGGCATCTCTTTAATGAGCAGAAAGATGTATGTTTATCACGACCTCAGTTTGGTTGAGAAAGTCATGGCTAGGGTGAACACTAGAGTGCGGAACTTATCAGTTTTGCTGGTAGGGTTCAATTGATCAAGAGTATTATATTTTCCATAGCCAACTATTGGATGCAATGCATCCCCTCCCCAAACAGGTCTACAATAAAATTGATGCTTTTTGTCGGTCATTCCTTTGGAGTGGTAAAAAGGTTATTAGTAGAAAGTCGCTTATCGCTTGGAACAAGATTTGCTCCCCTAAATCCCAAGGCAGTTTGAACATCATTTCTATCAAGTGTGGAACAAAGCATGTCTCATCAAACTCTTGTGGAACTTATGTGGTAAAAGAGATAACTTATGGATAAAATGGGTTCATTGCTACTACATAAAAAGAACTACCATCGAGACGGTCCCCATAAGGACCTCATGCTCATGGATTCTTAAAGTAATCCTTAAGCAAAGAGATATTATGCAGCAACAAATTTGACAAAAAGTGGCTCATGTTGAAAAGTTTAGAATGAAGCTATTATATCACAGCTTGACATAAACCCAACCTATGGTCCATTGGAGAAAATTGTTTTTCAATAATGATGCTAGACCAGGAGCTTGCTTCACTTTGTGGTCGGCCTGTCATGACAAATTGGCGACGAATGACAAACTTCATCGATTCGGCATGATTGACGATGATATATGTGGGTTTTGTGACCAACGGGACATTATCCAATATTTGCTCTTTGGCTATACTCTTACTAAGAGGATTTGGCAGTATGTGTTGAGGTGGCTGCATATTCAACAATCTCCTAATGGTTGGCATGAAGAATTATCCGGGATTATCTCAACTTGTAAAGGTAAAGGTAGCAAAGCTCTTGTCCTCAAAGCGGATTTCACCGATCGATCTACAAAAGCTGGAGCTATAGATACTTAGATGTTTTGATGACATACATAATAGTATTAATATTGGTGATAGTATCATAGATAGTTTGGTGTTTAGATCCTGGTTAACCGTAAAGTTAAACCGTTCTTATCTACTCTCATGTTACCCTAAGTTGTTTTTTGGTTGTGTTTTTGTTAGTTTGTTGTTTTGCGGACTGCATCTTTTGATTGTCGTGTTTTATATTATTTTTTGGATCCTTTTCAATTTATATTTTGTTTAAAAAAATTTTGAAAAGTGAAAAATTATGGTAAAAA
Source organism: Lathyrus oleraceus (assembly GCF_024323335.1). NCBI lineage: Eukaryota > Viridiplantae > Streptophyta > Magnoliopsida > Fabales > Fabaceae > Lathyrus > Lathyrus oleraceus. The sequence goes on from NC_066583.1 coordinate 343,232,290, forward strand.
GTTTCTAAAACACGCTTAAAAAATAATTAATAATAGGAATAATAAAATTTATTTAATGGTGAAATAAATATAGTCTATTTTTTTATAACTCTCTTCGTCCTACAATAAATTCAAAATAAGTGATTAATTTAAAATAAAAGAATGTAATTTTTAATATATATTTTCAATTTTAATTTCTACTTTCATGATAAGAATACTTTAATAAAAATATCATTATCTATCTCATTTATTTATTTATTTATTTAAATTTGTGTAAAATAATCAATTGAGTTTTCATTGCGGAATGGAGAGAGAATATTATTCCATTTAGTGATGAATGTCGTGTCATGAATCCCTTGGATTTCAGAAACAGTGACAACACATGTTTGTGGTGATCTAATATTGATGATGACTGAAAACAACGCATCTCAGAAGTTTCAGATCTCAGAAACAATCAATCAATTGCCGTTAAAAGCGTATCATGTCATTCCAGTGACCAATACATCACTGCTACAAAATCAGTACTCTCTCTTGTCTTTTCTCATAGACTCTTACCGTAACAGTTTCCACTTTCTAGCTCCATTGTTGTTCGCTCTTATCATAATTATTACAAATCAGCTTCATACTAATGCTGCTGCTCATAAATTTTCTGTTTCTGTAAAAAGATTTTCTCAACAGTTCAACTCAGCTACTGCAGCATGCGTGAGCAGGTGCCACCATCCCCAACCCAATCCAATTCTTCATTCACCAACTTCTCCTTTTCCCAACACAAATATCCAATATTAATATATCAAAGACGACTTGAGATTTAAGAATGTGTTTTTTTTGTTTAGATTAAAAACTCATTAAATGTTAACAATTTTTTATATCATAGAGGTGTTCTTGCGTTGATATCGCAGATAGTTCAAATAAGACACTTTTTATGAAAGAGAGAGTAATAAATAAATGTTAAAAAAATAAGTAAATAACTTGTAATCATGGATACTTCATTAGTTGAATTTAGGCTCACCAGAACAAATAACATTGGAACATTCTTAGTAATATACACAAAATATATAGATATTGAGTGACAAGATTATGTATGTAATATCTCAAGATTGTGATTCAATAACATTGGAAGATGTGAAAATTTTGTTGAAAACTGTCTTGAAAGAACAACCAAACAATGAAGATGGAGTTTGATCTGAAACAGAATCACTTACCCTTCCAGTTCCATTATCATTGTCATTCCCTTGTTCATTCTCTCTAATCTCAGAGCTAGAACTTCCATCAATCACAATTTCAACAGAACAAGAATCATCAACAACACCTGAAGAATCTTCATTCTGTAGAATAACAATTGAAGCTCTACAAATTGGACAATTGGAATGTGAACTCAACCACATATCAATACACTCCACATGAAAACCATGTCCACATTTCGGTAAACACCTTCCCATTTCACCATTTTCAAAACCGCTCAAACAAATCACACATTCAAGTTTTTCTTCTTGCTCACTTTCATTCGTTTGTGTATAAATGAACAAAGGAATTGAGGCAATGATGGAAGAATCAAGACCTTTGGTGTGTGAGCTAGATAGAGGCGAGTCCTCAATGTTGAAGCTGTGGAAGTGATGGAACCTTGCAGGTCCAAGGACATCAGAGACGGTTACAGTTGTTCTCCGGCGACGTCGGCGGCGAGCTTGAGCTTGAGCATGTGCTTGAGCTAAGAACCATTTGGCATAAAGATGAAGAAGGAGAACAAAGAGAATGACTAGTAGTAGAGAAATGATGGCAGCAAGCATGATGTTGCTGTTATCTGAGAAAATGTTTTGGAAGATTTGAGTGAGGGAGTTCATTGGTTTGATGGGTGAGTTAGATTGTGATTGCATTGTGAAGAATGGAGAAAAGGGTGGAAGAATTTTGAAGAAAGTTTGGGACTTGTGAAGGATTTTTGATAGGTGGTTTGTGTGGTTGTTATTTTTGTATTATGTGTAAGTGTTGAAGTGAAAGTGAAGTTAGTTTGACTAGGAATAAAATATGAGACTTTAATTAATGAGGTTGAGTCACACAACCATCTTTGGAATAGTTGTGACTTACTCCCTTATTTACATCAACTTTTTTATATTTTTAGTCATACACACATATTAAAAAAATAAATATTTAATAATTTATTATATGAAAAATAAAAATATTATGTATGAGATAAAGAATAGTGGTAATCAATATTAAATAAATAATAATCAATTTATTAAATCACTAGTTACTAATAAACAAGTAGTAGAAAATGAGAGAGATAACTTACATAATATTTAATATTTTATTTTTGAAGAGGTATTAACTTTCTGATTTACTATTAATCAAGAGTTTCAATAAAAAATTATAAATGAATTATAAAAAATTAGCTTAGTAAATTCAATAAAACATTTCATATTATGGTTATGTTTGATAAAAATAGTGTTTGATTGATAAACTAGCTTATAGTTTATGATTGATGATTTATGGTTGATGACTAATAGTTTATCGCTTATAGTTAGTTGATAGTTGATGACGAATAATTGATAAGTCAATCGAAGTGTTTGGTAAAATTAACGGTTCAACTAACTTATAAATGTAAAATGATATAAAAGATAGTTAATAAATATTTATTTTATTTTAAATTAAAATATATTATAAAAGATAAAAAAAGGTTTTTGTTAAAATAATAAAGATAAAAATGGAAGAAAATTGATAAGTTATAAGCTAGTAAAGTAAGCTATAAGTTCATGATAAAAAGATCGTTATCAAGTCGATCTTAATTGTTATATGAGCTTATAAATTATAAACTATAAGTTATACGCTCGAAAATATGGCTTATCAAACAAAGCCTATCTATCCATTTGTGATTATATCTCAATATTCGAATCATTCAATTTTAACGTGGTTAAAAGTGTTTATGAACCAAGTGGTTGTGATAGTGGTGATAATATGTACTCCTTGACTAAAGTCGTTACCTGTTGAATATGTTAGTGGGGAGTGTACATGCAAATACTCGATCTATCAAGTTAGTAGAGGCCATGACTACAATCCTTAGTATTTTTAGAATAGTATTGAGTTTCAATCATCACTATTAGAAAATAGACATTTCGTAACACTATATTAAAATGGTCTTTCTGTTAATCGTGGTAATAACTCTTTTTTGGACGTTTTTTTTTTGTTACTATTTATTAAAGGACATTTGACTATGGTCATAGTTAACAACAATCGTGAAACGTACCTGCAATGTAAGAGTTCGAATCCCAGCACCAACAATTTTCTATTTTTTTCGTTAGAAAACAAGTTTATCCCTATATATCATTACAGTTCTTATTATCAAAAGTGGTGTAAGGTGTTATCATTTCATCACGCTTCTTATTATCAACCGTGGTGAAAGATTTTACATATTTATATATAAGAGAAATTATCTCTCGATTCAATACATAACAACTATCTCTCTCAAAATAAAACTCTAACATCTCTTTCACTCATCTCTCTCATATATACTAATCTTCATTAATGTTTCAACAACCTTTTTTCACAAACATATAAAATAGAAACCATAAGCTCATGCAACTAAGTCGTCTTCTTCGAAAGATTACCTCTGTTGTTGCATAAAATCTTAGGAAATGGCTACGTTACATGTTTGTCTTCACAATAGTTTATGTTTTAAAATCTGTTTATAAGTTGACTTAATTTGAGTGAATGTTTAACCTAAGAAGTGAACTATGTTGTTCATGTATCATTGTTTACGTTTCAATAACTTGTTTCATAATGTTTGTAGGATAATATGATGTGTATAATTTAAGATGAGCAGAACATTCTGCTAGTTTTGACTTGTAGGTAGAGAAGGTGGATCAAAAAAATTAACGAGGATGAAGATAAAGTGAGCGCTGCAAACTTGTATGAAAGATCCAAAATGATATCCATTCAAATGTAACACAAGTTTGCAGCTTTCACTTCAGATTCATCCTCCTTTCATTGTGGATGCCATTCTAGGATAAATACGTTTCTGAAACATTTTATGAGTTGATATATTATTGTCGTTAGTAATAAAAGTTTGATGTTATGTAGTTTATGCTATGTCGTTGATAATTTTGTTGTTGTTAATAAGAGTTGTTTGTTGTATCTTGTATGTTGTTTAAGGTTTGTTGTTAATGAATGTTGTTATTAAGGTTTGTTTAGAAGATGAGTTTATTATATCTTATGTGGTTTGAATTTTTTTCCAACCCCTTATCGAATATATAACTTTTCGAATTGCATTAGAAAATTATAATATGATATATAATTTTATATTAGAAAACAAGTTACACATTTCAATGCTAGACAAGAATTCTTTAGCCCGTTGTCTGCATTTCGCTCTTTAACGGTTAAGACTTGGTTTAATACTTCTAGTTCTTCAACTGCCCATTTCTCTATCTCTAATTTTGTTTCCAAAGTAAATAATATTTTGTAAAATGAACTAGAGATGAAGGAGTGGGAGGTTGAAGAACTAGGAGCATTGAAATAAAATCTAACTGTTAAAGAGAAAAATGCAGATAGTGGGATGAAGTATTCTTGTCTAGCATTGAACGGTGTAACTTGTTCTTTTGATATAACATAACTTGTCATATTATAATGTTATATATGAGATTGAAAAGTGATATGTTTAGTGGACAATGATGAAATAAGCATTCAACATAATTTATAATAAACCCAGTGTATATATCACAACGGTTGTTTAGTACAATCGTCGTTAAATGTTATGCGTTAAGATTATCACAATGGTTGTTTAAAGTAACCGTTGTGATAGGTAGCACGCTACCTAAGTTATTAGTATGATCACACGACCGTGGTGAAAAACACCGTACTTGCAACCACCTCTACCTCACAGCGGTTGGTCAGGTGTGATGATATCTTTTTTCTAATTGTTGTGAAATGACTTTTATGTAGTATTGTGTTTATTAAGCTTACCTATAGGGTTTAGGGTCTATAGACTCTAGAACCTTCTCTAAATTAGGTGTATCATAGAAAAAGGTGTCATGAAATTCTATGATTCTTTTCATCTAACGGGTCTTATAAGAAGTCATTTAAATATGATATTTTTCATCTCTAAAACTTGTATGTTCTTTAATCTACACTTTCTTTTGAGATTCGAGTTGTCTGCTCCTAGACAATTAGAGTATGCTCATGTATAGAACAAGTTTAATAATAGTTTTTCCCTTTAAAATGTGTCATTTTATTTTTGGTAATTGTTTCTTTATTTTAGTCAATATAAAATTGATTTATATTAAAATAATCTTTATGATATGATATGTATTTGTAAGGAGCAAACTATTATAGTTATAAGAATTAAACCCATTTTTTTATATAGATAAACTAGAATAAAAATGTGATATATTAAAACTTATATATAAACTTAATAAATGAATTTAAGGGTGTATTGCCTCTTGCATAGGATACATTTGCGTGTGATGGTTAGTAATAGCCAATAATTTTGTGATTTATGATGCATTTGTAATTGAATAGTCACAAAGAGTAGGTTTTAAGTCAAAGGAAAATCCTGTGTCCGAGGAGGTATTATGCATGGGAATAGGGAGGTTGAAGAGAAAAAGGAGCAGAAATAAAGGACTCGTGAAGGCGACGGCAGCATAAGAAGAGAGTTGTTCAATTTTTTTATTAGATTCATTCATGTGGAATAGTGGTATGTTTTGTTCTATTTATTTTATTATAGTTTATAGTTTCTATTTTGTATCACTGAATTTACCATGCAATTTTAAATTGAAGAAAACAAAGTTAGTAATAACCAAATTACCAATATTGACATCATTACAAATATCAACCGTTGTCATTATTTTTAAAAGTACAATGATACAATTGTTTATTATTAATTAATTAATTGAATTTATTTTTTATAGCTATTATAAAAATATAAATATAATTTTTCATGACTACTCGTAATTTTTTTTGTGGTTGGATAATGAAATTTTTTTCACAAACTGTTCTGATTTGATAAATTTCAGATTTTTTTAGATTATTGAGTCTTTTCTTGATTTTTGAGGATTTTGATTCGTTGATTATTTTGTTTATTGTTTGTTTTTTTACTATTTTTAATATTTTTGTTGTTGTCTTTTTTCCTTTTTTCTTTGACTTTTTATAAACCTTTTTAGCATTTTTTCTTTTTCTCAATCATGTATATGTATATGTGTTCTATGTTTGTGGTCAAAGGATCTGCCTCAAACCCTTATGTTTGATTCTTGAGTGCTATTGTATTGTTTTACTCAAATCCTTGTGGAATGTCTTATATCTTGTATAATGCAAATTCATAATAAATATGTAGGTTTCTCTTTTGAGCATTTTTGTGTTGTTGATGCATTATTAATGTATGATGCACCATGATTACGCCTTGTAGTGAAATTATAATAATTGGATAATGATATTATAATTAATCTGTGGCTATTGATATGTGTTGTTGGGAAAAAGTTATAAAAAATCAGAAAATTCCAAATGATATTTTTTTTCCAAAAAAATCAAATAATTGGAAAAGCCAGAAAATTAGAAAATCAGAAAATTCAAGACTTGGGGGAGGGGGAGCCATGTCTAGCTGGCGGTGGCGAAGCCGCACCTGGTTGGTAGAGGCGGAGCGCGAATCAGTGGTGCAATGTCGCAATCGGCGGCAAAGGAATGCACACACGACACGAAGCCGTAACGACACAACACAATCGTGCACAAGGGAGAAGGTCGTGACTCGACGACCAGGCCGCAGTCAACAGCAGTCTACAGGGGTGCACGGGAGGGCTTGTGGTCGGCGATCGACAGACAACAGATCAGCGTTTCGGGTCCGCTTTCCAGTTCGGAGAGTTTTTGAGCAATTTCATGTTCAGTGACCTTTCCTTACCTTTTTTATAAGTTTAAGCAGATATTTTATATTAGAGTTGTTATATAACTGTCATAGTTACTTTTGAGTTGTTTAGAGTTGGAGTTGAGAGTATATGTTACACTTGAGTTGAGTTTGAAACCTTGACATGTAATGCTTCTTTTTTAGTTATATTTTTATTTGATTAAGGCTGCCAAGCCAAAAAGGTTAAAGTTTGAGTTGTTTGAGTTAAATTGAGAAATCTAACAGGTTCAGAGTTGTTTTGACAATGCTAGAGTTTGCATGTGAGTAATTGTTTTCTTACCCTATTAGTGAGCTTACATGTAATAATTTTACTTTATTGATGAATATGTTTGAATATTATATGATTATGTATTTGTGATATAATTGTATAGCATATTTTGATTTGAGTAGTTCAGAGAAGAACTATATAGCTGACCTTACATTGGCAAAGTTGTGGGTTGAGAGAAGAATCTTATTGAGTATGAGATTGTTTACCTTGGATTTTGGTAAACAAGCGATAGTCTTCCAAAATTGATACTTTTGTTACTTACAGGATCAACTAGATTGATCCTAGGGTATATATATATATATATATATATATATATATATATATATATATATATATATATATATATATATATATATATATATATATATATATATATATATATATATATATATATATATTTCTTGTTTAATTTTTTTTACTAGTAAGTTCTTCGACGATAATGTTGAGTTTAAAAGTAATGCAAAAAATATTTATGAAAAGTATAAAGAAGGAAAATAATTTCGACAAGAATGTAAATGGAATGAAAATGACTTTAATGTAAATAGATTGACATTGAATGAAAATATAATGTTTCATACATACATATTCTCATAAACTCTTTTCTGAATAACACTAGATACTTTGAGTGATTTTGAGTTTGGTACAATATTGAACACGCTGAATCCTAATGTTAAGACTCTTATTTATACTACTTCGACAATAACGGTAACAAACAGTATTTTCTCAAGAAAATGACACGTTCTCACTTGCACGTGTTTCTCCTTTCATAGGCCTCCGTGCATCCTTTGAAGGAACTGATAAGGCCAAAATGTGGTTATTTTGTTTACCTCGTTTTGAATTATCTTCGCAAACTCATCTTCGAATCATTTCAGAAACTTCTAAGTCCTATTATAATGCTATTTTGACGATATGACAATTTCTTTGCTAAGTTCCAGTCGAAAGGTTTTGCCTAACTTCCCGTCGAAGTCAACTTGGATTTTCCAAACTTTTCCTGAAGTCTTATTCTTGACTTCTTATATCTTCTTGAACGTCGAAATTACAGCTACCAAATTGCCCCCTAAAAATGTCTTTTTTGATCAACTGGAGAAAGGGACATTTTTTGAAAGCTTTGATGCGATAATACTCATTGTTGTGATGTAATACCCCGTATTTTCTTCAATACCTAAATTCTTATTAATTGAGATCAATTGAGTTCCTATGTGCTCTAAAAGTTGTCAATTGGGATAAATAGAGTAAATAGTGAGTTCAGATTAACTTAATTAATATTAATTGGGACTGACCTTTTATTAATTGGGATATTTTTGTAACACTAATAATGGATCAATGGCTCTGGCAGAACAAACATTACGAGTATGGTGCCAATTGAGATATTTGTTACTACCTGTAACCACTTACTAACCACACATATTTCTCATGGCCACTTGCAATTAATGTTTGACTCACTCACCACCACATGTTATTACCACATATCACCTACCATAAGCCACTTCATTTTCTCTATGTATCATAAAGGGTAGTGTTGAAAGAAGTAGCTCAAGGAAAAGGTAGAAGAAGAGGAAACAAGCTAGTGGAGAAGAAGAAGAAGAAGAAGAAGGAAAACTTTAAACCAACACCATCATCTTCATCCTCATCTCATCTTCAACAACTTCTCCTCTTATATTTCTTGAGGTGGGTTCTAGTTAGAAACCCTAGGTCTCTAGAAGATTAGGGTTGAGAATCATAGATAAATCATGAAAAATCCATGTTATATGATGAATATTTCTCTTGATGTTGTTGTTTTTATGAACATGTGCTTGATATGTTCTTCATGATTGTTGTGATTACGTGACTTGTTGTAGTTGTGGTTAGATAATTGGTTGTGGTTATGACCTTGAAATCCTTGTGGTTATGAACTTGGAATCCTTGATTTATATGTGTATATGATCATTTAGTATGATGGGTTTTGTTGGAAGAAGAAGTGGATGGTTTGTTAGAAATGAAATAACAGAGGAAATGGTGTTCTATGAAGTGAAAATGTGGAAATGTGAGTGGACCAATCGATTGCACAACCCTTTTGTTTTGTAGAAGATATGATTTTTACAGGACCAATCGATTGACAGTGCATTACAATCGATTGCACAAGCTTTCTGTATATGAACAATGGAAAATTTTAGTGAGCCAATTGATTGACACTAAGGATCAATTGATTGATCCTCTGCAAACTTTGAAAAATAGAAATGTGAGAGGAACCAATCGATTGGGCTTCCCTAACCAATCAATTGACTTATGTTAAAAACTTAAAAATCCATTTCTTAAGTGTTTCTAAATGCATTCTTCCAACCATTAATCATTTGTGATGCTATGCTTGTGTTGAATACATGATAATGGTGAAAATTACACGATGAACCTAGTGAGTTAACCTAGGATTGGTATTAGGCCATTAGTTAGGTTTATAACTTAGACAACATGAGAAGACTGTATTCATTCATACGACGCTTATGTGGAGGTCGTGGACAAATTGTTGCCATGATTGAGAATGAGACGCATTGTATGGAACATGCCATGTTATTGTTGTGTATTATGGTGAATGAAGTCACCCGTGATTAATGGATTTTGTTATGGTTCGTGGAACCGATGATTTGTGGAACCGATCATATATTCAGATAGTGTGTTTTTTTATGATGGTGCACATCTCTATTTGGTATGCTTAGATGACTAAGAATTGGGATGTGAGACCGATGATTCGAGCCTCAATTGGGTTTGAGCCCCAACAAAGGCAGACGTGGGGGAAAGGTGGACACCTAAATGGGTTAGATTCCCATATGGTGAAAGAGACCCCAAGTGGGTTAGATTCCCACACGGGTGACGATCGTTTGAACTGGGGATTAAGCCTCATAGAGGACCCGATATCCACCGAGAAAGTCAAATCATATGAGCATGCATGAATCGGGTCTGGCTTAGATGTAAGTCCGTTCGAGAATTGATGTTTCGTGATCTGAATAATGATCGGGATTGAGTTGCGAGAACTCTGGTGCATGTTGCCATACATTGCGAGTTAGTTTCCCCATTGCTTAAGTCTTGGTTCCCTTGTTGACTTGAGTTGAATATTGATTAGAAAACCCTGTAGAGCCGAGTGGACCCATAATATAGGGAACCCATTGAGATTATTATCTCACCCCATGTTGTTGATTATTTTCAGGTGGTTCTGAGCAGGTGAAGGGTAAGGACAAGATAGAGTGATGTCTTGCTTACCTGATGACGGGATGTCTATTCCGCTGTGTATATATTTTTGGGATCATTATTTAATGATCTAGCTCCTAGTAGTTTTATTTTGGCCATTTTTGTGTACATTTTGTGCCATGTTATGTTTCTTTTGGACATGTATGTCTATGTACACCGTGTCGCTAGGCGCTTATGTATTTCAGTACTAGTTTTCACTATATATAATATGTATTCTAGACATATACTATATGTGGGTGTTACAGTTGGTATCAGAGTAGGTCGTATCCTCGACCTAGCCATGAAATATTATAAGTATTTCTTTCCGCCTCATATGTGGGTTGTCATCATTGTCCTTGGTGTTATATTCATAGTATTGAGTCTGATAAACTTAATCCTATTTGTATGACATTAGGGATCATGGCTGGCAGATGCAGAGGTCGCGGTAGACCCAGAACTTAGAATTCAGATTCGGAACCACCGAGTGGTAATGAGGGTTTTCCATGGTCTCAATTTGTGCAACCGATACAACAACCACAAAACTAATTCATGCAGCAGTAGAATGGTGGTTTTCATCCTCAAGGGATTCCACAAGAAGCTACAGGTGGTGTTTCCGAGATTTCTTCCGCATGAATCCTTCTGAATTCCATGGTGGATTAAATCATGTGAAGGCTTATGGGGGGACACCCAACATAGAAAGAGCGTTCCCTGACTGTGTAGGGGTGCAAAAATAATGTAGTGTGACTGAGAATAATTTGAGAAAGATTCAAGAAGATATTGACCAGTATGGAGTTGGCCAGATGAACCAGGGAGAACCAAGTCATCCGTTTAGGCCTAGACCTCGACCTTTCAAAAGAGGGCAAGTGCAACCTGCAAAACCTAACCATCCTCCTCGATGTCAAGTATGTAAAAAGTCTCATTTTGGAAGATGTGTTGTAGGTGGAATTAGGTGTTTTATTTGTCAGTGGGAGGGACACATGTCTAGGGAATGTCCTCAGAATAAGAATCAGATGCAGGGGAGGAGCATTGGTCGAGTTTATACTTTGGATGCAAGGAGGGCTAAGATCAACAATGCCTTAATTGCTGGTACGTGTCTCGTCAATAATCATCCTTGTTTTGTATTGTTTGATTGTGTGGAAACACACTCTTTTGTATCAATTCAGTGCATGAAGTGTCTTGGCTTGCAAGCAATTACCTTGTCTCCTCCTATGGTGGTTACTACCGCCATGGATGATCTGGTTGAGACACCATTGATTTGTGAAAATTGTTCGCTCTCGGTGAATGGTAGAATTTTCCAGATTGATCTTATTTGTTTACCACTTAAGAAGGTTGCCGTGGTTTTGGGGATGGATTGGCTTTTCGCCAATTCGGTGTTTATTGGATGTGAAGAGAAGTTGATTATCATTCCATCTAGTGAAGCTAATCCAAAGGATGTATTAACTACTATCTTGGAAGGTACGGTTGGCATGGTTAATTTCTTATTTGAGAAGGAAAAGTCAGCTCTCTTGGTACTTACCAGGGAACCTAGCGATAATCTGAGTGTTACACAAATTCCTGTCGTTTTTTAATTTCCGGAACTTTTCCCTGAGGATGTCACCTTTCTTCCTCCTGAAAGGGAAGTGGAATTTTCTATTGATCTGATACCTGGGACGACTCCAATCTCCGTTTCTCTGTATTGCATGGTGCCACTTGAGTTGAGAGAGTTGAAGAATCAATTGGAAGAGTTGTTAACCAAGCATTTCATCCGACCTAGTGTCTCACCTTGGGGAGCTCCAACGTTATTAGTAAGGAAGAAGGATGGTAGTATGCGGTTGTGTATTGATTATTGCCAGCTAAATAAAGTTACCATTAAGAACAAGTATCCTCTGCCAAGGATAGACAATTTGTTAGATAAGTTGAAAGGAGCCTGTGTGTTCTCGATGATTGATTTGCGATCGGGCTATCATCAAATAAGAGTTAAGAGTTCGGATGTACCAAAGACCGCATTTAGAACCCGATATGACAATTATGAGTCCCTTGTAATGCTGTTTGGTGTGACGAATGCCCCTGCTGTTTTCATGGGCTATATGAATCAGATATTTTAACCTTACTTGGACCAGTTCGTAGTGATATTTATTGATGACATTCTTATTTATTCTCGTACTCCCCAAGAGCACAGAGAACACCTAAGGATTGTTCTATCTGTACTTCAAGAGAAACAACTTTTTTCCAAGTTAAGTAAGTATGAGTTTTAGATGAACAAAGTGAGGTTTCTTGGTCATGTAATATCGCAAGGATGACTATCAGTGGATCCATCTAAAGTTGAAGCAGTTATTAATTGGGAAATACCGAAGAATGCTTCCGAAGTCAGAAGTTTCTTGGGTTTGGTAGGTTACTATCGAAGGTTTATAAAGGGGTTTTCACAGATAGCTTTACCAATGACTAGACTTACCCGGAAGGAAATTTATTTTAAATGGGATTCGAAGTGTGAACAAAGTTTTATGAGTTTGAAGGAAAGGATAACAACTTCTCCTGTTTTAATCATCCCTGATCCTAGTAAGTCTTATGAAGTATTTTGTTATGCCTCTAATAAAGGATTAGGAGGGGTTTTAATGCAGAGTGGTCAGGTTATAGCCTACGCCTCTCATCAGTTGAAGCCTCGTGAAGAGAATTATCTGACTCATGATCTAGAACTAGTTGCTGTTGTTTTTGCTTTGAAGGTGTGGCGACATTACTTGTATGGAGTACATTTTGAAATGTTTAGTGATCACAAGAGTTTGAAATACTTATTTGACCAGAAAGAGTTGAACATGAGACAGAGGAGATGGATGGAGTATTTGAAGGACTTTGATTTTGAGCTTAAGTACCACCAAGGGAAAACGAATAAGGTCGCGGATGCCTTAAGTCAGAAAGAGATGCATAAAGCTGAGTTGATGATATTAGAATACGCATTGTTGGAAAGTTTCGAGATCTTAATCTTCAGTTTAGTTAGACGCATGATGGTGTGATAATGGGAAACTTGAATGTTATTTCTAACCTAAGGGAAGATATCCAACAAGGACAAATGATAGATGAGAAGTTGCAAGAGATGTCAACTCAACCAGGTTTCGCTCAGTCACCAGATGGAGTCATTCTGTTTAATCAAGGATTTGTGTTCCGAACGATGCTGAGTTGAAATGAAAGGTTTTGGAGGAAGCTCACAAAGGAGCGTTTACTATACATCCAGGTTCATCGAAGGTGTATCAAGACTTGAAGAAGGACTATTGGTGGCCTGGAATGAAAAGGGATATTGTAGAGTATGTGTCGAAATGCATTGTATGACAGCAGGTAAAGATCGAACATCAGAAGCCAGGTGGTTTAATGTGACGTTTAGAGATTCCAATTTGGAAATGAGATAGTATTTCAATGGATTTTGTAGTAGGGTTACCTAGGACCCAAGGTGGTTATGATTCAATTTGGGTGATTGCGGATCGGTTAATTAAGTCCACGCACTTTTTGGCCGTGAAGACTACTTACAAGGCAAGTCATCTTACACGGTTGTTCATTTTAGAAACTTTTAGGTTACATGGTGTTCCAACTAGAATTGTGTCCGATAGAGACCTAAAGTTTACTTCAAGATTTTGGAAGGCATTCCAACAAGCTATGGGATCGAGATTGTGGTTGAGTACTTCTAATCATCCTCAAACGGATGGTCAGGCTGAACGGACGATACAGACACTAGAAGATATGTTAAGAGCTTGTGTACTTGAAAGTGGAGGAAATTATAAGGAGCTTTTACCATTGATCGAATTTGTAACACCCCTTTTTATACCCCAGAATAATTAACATACAATCAGAGTGAATAAGCATGCATATAAACAAAAGGGCGTCACATCGACGTTTTCAAAAACTAAAGGCTTTCAAAAACCAACATCATTCATCATCAATATACAATACACTTGATCATTTAACATAACACATTTCAAATATCATGAATATCCAAGAATATGCGTTCGCAGTGGAAAATAATGAATACTCATGTATTTCATAAAATGATTCATGTCCCATACCATGATCATCTCTCAATAATCTTCTCAAGATAAAATAAAACCATATCCAGAATATTTGACACTATGGCCTCTCAAACAGCAAATTGCAAATAAACATGTTCACAAGTAATAACATAATACTAATCTACCCAGTGTTACATGACCAGAGCAATGACTCACTACCTAGTCTCTAAGCTAAAACATGGAAACTCTCCGGCTAAATCTCGAGTGAGCTACCGTCCACTTACTTCAGCAATACTACTCTTGAGTATCTGCATGATGCCCATGTAAAGGCAACATTCAAACAGAAGGGTGAGAATTCAAATCATTATGAAAAAGTATAATAAAGCACAATGATTACATCAACAATTAAAGGAATTCATCACACCTTGTATAGCCATGTAAATAATACTGACCAATATTTATTTCACATGTTTCAAGCATACATCAAAACTCAAGGAGTATAATATTAAAATCCAATGCTATATTCCCAAATATACACGTCGCTATGATTATCACATAATCACACATTTTACCAAGTTATGTATCCAAACATCACCAACTCAATTACCATATCTCATACACACATAACAATCACATCAATGCATATATTCAATTATCACATAACCCTAATGTGAATCAATGTAAGACATATGACTCTATGCATGTGGTACCGCAATGTGAACCCAACGTTTCACCGCTTTCCGATTCAATATCTAGAATCCAAGCCACGCTTCCGATCCGGACAAGATCAAAGCCACTACGCCTATTTACAATTAAGGATCAACGTCTTCTACGCCTATTTCCATTCAAGGATCAACGTCTATTACCATGTGAACCCATAGTTTCACCGCTTCCACCATAAATCCGACCATGCCATGAATGAATGTACACATACCAACAACATATGCAATTAAGATCATCTCTACCATCTTAACATTCCACATATCACCATAATTCAACTCTATGAATTATCCATCAATGGTACATATACACATTCATAACAATTATACTATTCACATATATAAGCTATTATCAAATACACACACTTAGATTTTATTCAAAATGAATACAGCTTTTAAAGTCTCAATTTTTTTCATTTTTCAACAGTGGTAACCGGCTAACGCTTTTAGGGTAACCGGTTAACACGAAAACAGAATCAATTCCTGGGCAGATTTTTAAGTAAATAACCGGTTAACGCTTTTGGGGTAACCGGCTAACATCGAAACAAATTCAATTTCTGGGCTCCTACTTTGCATGTAACCGATTAACGCTTTTGAGGTAACCGGTTACTCAGCCTAAAACTGGAATTTTTCTTAACGTTACCTGTATTGTAATGAAATTTAATAAACTAAGTGGCTTCTCAATCTATCCCTCAATTCCACCCATATATCAATTCCAAACGAAATTAATCATCACAAATCAAAGATTACTCATCAAAACCTAACAATTCTAAAACCATAAAAATTAGGGATTTCAATCTAAACATATTTCTACCCATTGACCCAATTATACTAACCCATAATAATAAGGATTCTCCCCCTTACCTCTTCAATTTTTCTGGAACCGTAGCTTCTCCCTTGTTCTTCCCCTCTTCTCCTTACTTTTTCCTCTTTTCTTTCTTGTTGCCTTGAAAATGACCAAATGATTGCTACTTCTCACTCTTCTCACCTCTTACTATTCTAGTATTAAGTTTGGGCTTAAGAAATGATACCTCTAATTTAATTATTAGGCCCAATAAGACATAGTATTATAATATCTCTACTTAGTTCAAATAAATTAAACGAACACAATATACACACCAAGTTAATTAATATAATCAATTATTATACTACCTAAAGACCAATTAATTAATTAACACTCCAAATAAATAAAATAAAATATAATAATAATATAAGAAATAAATACTAAAAATTGGGTTGTTACACCTCTCCCCCACTTAAAAGATTTTCGACCTCGAAAATTTACCTCAAACGAACAACTCCGGATACGATTCCTTCATCTTATCCTCGAGTTCCCAAGTGATATTGCCATTGGCGGCTCCGCCCCATATCACTTTCACCAAAGCAATCTCCTTACCACGAAGCTTCTTCACTTTCGATCTTCAATTCGCATAGGTGATGTATCAACCGTCAAATTATCCCTCACTTGAACATCATCTAATGGAACAACATGCGATGGATCCGCAGTGTACCTCCTCAATTGAGACACATGGAACACATCATGAAGATTATAAAGTAACGGTGGCAATGCAATCCGATATGCCACTTCACCTACCCTCTCGGAAATCTGATAAGGACCAATGAAACGCGGCATCAACTTACGCGATTTCAAAGCTCTATCAATACCCGTTATTGGCGTATCTCGAAGAAACACATGCTCATCTTTCTCGAACTCAAGAGCTTTCCTCCTCTTATCATGATAACTCTTTTGACGACTCTGAGAAGCCTTCATCTTCTCTTGAATCATCTTAATCTTATCCATAGTCTCTTGAATCAACTCGGGTCCAACCACAACACTCTCTCCCGATTCGTACCAACACAAAGGAGTTCTACACCTTCTACCATAAAGAGCCTCAAAAGGTGCCATTCCAATACTCGAATGGAAACTGTTGTTATACGTAAACTCGATCAAAGGCAATAAACTATCCCAATTTCCTCCTTGTTCCAAAACACAAGACCTCAAAAGATCTTCAAGTAACTGAATAGTCCTCTCCGTTTGACCATCAGTTTGCGGATGATATGCCGAACTCAAACGCAACTTCGTACCCAAAGCACTTTGCAAACCTTCCCAAAATCTCGAAGTGAACCTCGGATCTCTATCCGAAACAATGCTCGACGGAATTCCATGCAAACATACAATCCTCTCGATGTACAACTTAGCAAGTCTCTCCATCGAATAATCCATCCTCATCGGAATAAAATGAGCATATTTCGTCAACCTATCTACAACGACCCAAATTGCCTCACAATTACTCGATGTTCTCGGCAAGCCCGAAACAAAATCCATAAATATACTATCCCACTTCCACTCGGGAATAGATAACGGTTGCATCAAACCAGACGACTTTTGATGTTTAATCTTTGACTTTTGACAAGTCAAACATGAATACACAAATTCGGCTACATCCTTCTTCATACCTTGCCACCAAAACATCTTCCTCAAGTCTTGATACATTTTAGCAGCACCAGGATGAATACTCAGACCACTTCTATGCCCTTCCTCAAGAATCCTCTTTCTCAAATCCGCAACATCCGGAACACAAACTCGATCACGACACCTCATGATACCATTCTCATCAATCTGAAAGTCACCACCTTTGTCTTGATTAATCAATGTTATAACATTGACTAATTTCAAATCTGACTTCTGACCTTCTCTAGTCTCGTCAAGAATGCCACACGTAAGCTTCAACATACCAAGCTTAACACACGAAGGCTTCGCTTCACAAACCAAACTCGAATCTCTAAATTGCTCCAACAATTCAAACTCTCGAATCATCAACATAGACATGTTCAATGACTTCCCACTCAATGCATCGGCTACAACATTCGCCTTTCTAGGATGGTAATTCAAACCAAAATCATAATCTTTCAAGAATTCCAACCATCTCCTTTGCCTCATATTCAATTTTTTCTGATCGAACAAGTACTTTAAACCCTTGTGATCACTAAACACATCAAATCTCGATCCAAACAAATAATGTCTCCAAAGTTTCAACACAAACACAACGGCGACTAACTCTAAATCATGCGTCGAATAATTCCTCTCATGAACTTTAAGTTGCCTTGAAGCATAAGCTACCACTTGCCCTTTTTGCATCAAAACACCTCCTAAACCCAACAAAGAAGCATCACAATACACAACGAAAAGTTCTAACGGATCCGGTAAAATCAAAATAGGAGCCGTAGTCAATCTTCTCTTAAGCTCTTGAAAATTCGCTTCACACTGCGAAGTCCAAATGAAAGCTTGACCTTTCCTAGTCAACTGCATCAACGGTAACGACAACTTAGAAAATCCTTCAATGAACTTCCTATAATAACCAGCCAAACCAAGGAAACTTCTAATCTCAGCAACAGACTTAGGAGCTTCCCATTGAGATACAACTTCAATCTTCGTAGGATCCACAGAAATACCACCACTCGAAATCACATGCCCAAGAAAACTTAGTTCACTCAACCAAAACTCACATTTAGAGAGTTTAGCAAACAACTTCTTCTTTTTCAACACCGATAACACAACCTTCAAATGCTCGGCATGATCCTCTTCACTCTTAGAATAAATCTATATATCATCGATGAACACAACAACAAACTTATCCAGATAGTCATGAAAAATTCTATTCATATACTCAATAAATACACCAGGTGCATTAGTCACACCAAAAGGCATCACGGAGTACTCGTAGTGACCATACCTTGTCCAAAAAGTAGTCTTTTGAATATCCTCAGCCTTTACACGAATCTGATGATACCCAGACCTCAAATCAATCTTGCTAAATTCACAAGCTCCAACCAGCTGATCCATCGGATCATCAATCCTCGGGAGTGGATACTTGTTCTTAATCGTCACTTTGTTCAGTTATCTATAATCAACACATAATCTCATAGAACCTTCTTTCTTCTTGACCAACATAACAAGTGTGCCCCACGACGACACACTAGGACGAATAAACCTCTTCTCAAGCAAGTCTTCAAGTTGACTCTTCAACTCTTTCAACTCAGAAGCAGACATTCTATAGGGAGCCATCGATACAGGACTAGTTCCAGGAACTAAATCAATCGAAAACTCAACCTCACGTTCCGGCGGTAAATCACTTATATCTTCAGGAAATACCTCCGCAAACTCACAAACTATTGGCAATCCTCCAATCGTCCTCTTCTCACGAATGTCCAAAGTTGCCAATAACATAAACAACTCGGCACCACCTTGCACCGATTCATCAACTTGCTTAGCAAACACAAACCAATCTTCCTTCGCACCAACCTCAGGAAAAATAACCGTCTTCTCAAAACAGTTGATATACACCCGATTAAATTCTAACCAATTCATACCCAAAATCACATCAAGCTGCTCTAAAGGAAGACAAACTAAATCAATTCCAAAATCCCTACCAAAGATACTCAACGGACAATTCAAACACACATAAGAAGTAGAAACAGAACCCATAGCCGGTGTATCAATAACCATACTTCTACGCATATCAGATAATATAAGATTCAATCTCTTAGCACAATCCAAAGAAATGAAATAATGTGTTGTACCGGTATCGATAATGGCAGTCAAACGTGTACCATTAATAAAGCACGTACCTTGGATTAGCCTATCATTGGTAGTGGCCTCTGCACCAGACAATGCAAACACCTTTCCCTTCGCTTGCTCCTTCTTCGACTTATCACATTTGGTACTAATGTGACCTTTCTCCCCACAATTGTAACAAGTCACATTGAACCAACTCCACACTTGTTTGCTTTGTGACCACTCTTGCCATACTTGAAACATGTCACAGAATCCTTACCACAATCAACAACACGATGACCTTCAACACCACATTTGAAACACTTAAGTGGAGTAAAAGATCCTCCCCCACTTGGCTTCTTGCCAAAACCAGGTTGTTTCCTCTTGTCATCATACGGTTTCCCACGATCCTGATTTTTCCCCTTCAAACTCTTGTAGAAAGAAGCACTCTCCCTACTATCCTCATCATAAATCCGACTCTTGTTAACCAACTCTGCAAAACAAGTAATCTGTTGGTAACCAATGGCCTTCTTGATATCATGTCTCAAGCCATTCACAAACTTCAAGCATTTAGATCTCTCAGCATTAGCAGTATTGTAATGAGGACAATACTTGATAAGCTCCTGAAATCTAGCAGCATATTCCGCAACAGTACCATTTCCTTGCTTCAATTCAAGGAACTCCACCTCTTTCTTCCCACGACAATCTTTTGGAAAATAGTTCTCCAAGAAGATATCATGGAAAAGAGCCCAAGTAACCTCAATACCATCTTCTTCAAACCTCTGAAGAGTGTTGTTCCATCAATCTTCAGCTTCCTTCTCAAGCATATGAGTACCAAACTGCACTTTCTGAGCATCAGTACAGTTCATGACTCTGAAGATCTTCTCAATTGCCTTCAGCCAAGCTTGAGCTTTATCAGGTTCATGCTCACCCTCAAAGACAGGAGGATTGTTCCTCTGGAGCCTCCCCAAAGCACGAAACTTATCATCATCTCCATTTCGGTTACCAACATTCGCTTGAGGGATCTGACCAATGGAGCCAGCCAACATCCTCAACGCCTTAACAATGGCATCATCATTCCTGCCTGCAACCATCGTCCTAAACAGCCCGAACAACCAGACAAACAATATCGATCGTGTCAGATACACAAATCAAATACAACAGGATGGAAAACATTAACGACTATTGACCAACTGGTCGACCATGGTCTGATACGACTAATGTAACACCCCTTTTTATACCCCAAAATAATTAACATACAATCAGAGTGAATAAGCACGCATATAAACAAAAGGGCGTCACATCGACGTTTTCAAAAACTAAAAGCTTTCAAAAACCAACATCATTCATCATCAATATACAATACCCTTGGTCATTTAAAATAACACATTTCAAATATCATGAATATCCAAGAATATGCGTTCGCAGCGGAAAATAATGAATACTTATGTATTTCATAAAATGATTCATGTCCCAGACCATGATCATCTCTCAATAATCTCCTCAAGATAAAATAAAACCATATCCAAAATATTTGACACTATGGCCTCTCAAACAACAAATTGCAAATAAACATGTTCACAAGTAATAACATAATACATATCCAAATAAGACATGAGTTCAATACTACTAATCTACCCAGTGTTACATGACCAGAGCATTGAATCACTACCCAGTCTCTAAGCTAAAACACGGAAACTCTCCGGCTAAATCTTGAGTGAGCTACCGTCCACTTGCTTCAGCAATACTACTCTTGAGTATCTGCACGATGCCCATGTAAAGGCAACATTCAAACAGAAGGGTGAGAATTCGAATCATTATGAAGAAGTATAATAAATCACAATGATTACATTAACAATTAAAGGAATTTATCACACCTTGTATAGCCATGTAAATAATACTGTCCAATATTTATTTCACATGTTTCAAGCATACATCAAAACTCAAGGAGTATAATATTAAAATCCAATGCTATATTCCCAAATATACACGTCACTATGATTATCACATAATCACACATTTTACCAAGTTATGTATCCAAACATCACCAACTCAATTACCATATTTCATACACACATAACAATCACATCAATGCATATATTCAATTATCACATAACCCTAATGTGACTCATTGCAAGACATGTGATTCTATGCATGTGGTACCGCAATGTGAACACAACGTTTCACCGTTTTCCGATTCAATATCTAGAATCCAAGCCACGCTTCCGATCCGGACAAGATCAGAGCCACTACGCCTATTTCCAATTAAAGATCAACGTCTTCTACGCCCATTTCCATTCAAGTATCAACGTCTATTACCATGTGAACCCATAGTTTCACCGCTTCCACCATAAATCCGACCATGCCATGAATGAATGTACACATACCAACAACATATGCCATTAAGATCATCTCTACCATCTTAACATTCCACATATCACCATA
Organism: Lathyrus oleraceus; assembly: GCF_024323335.1. Taxonomy (NCBI): domain Eukaryota; kingdom Viridiplantae; phylum Streptophyta; class Magnoliopsida; order Fabales; family Fabaceae; genus Lathyrus; species Lathyrus oleraceus. The sequence goes on from NC_066583.1 coordinate 343,254,299, forward strand.
ATTCAACTCTATGAATTATCCACCAATGGTACATATACATATTCACAACAATTATACTATTCACATATATAAGCTATTTATCAAATACACACACTTAGATTTTATTCAAAATGAGTACAACTTTTAAAGTCTCAATTTTTTTCATTTTTCAACAGTGGTAATCGGTTAACGCTTTTGGGGTAACCGATTAACACGAAAACATAATCAATTCCTGGGCAGATTTTTAAGTAAGTAACCGGTTAACGCTTTTGGGGTAACCGGTTAACATCGAAACAAATTCAATTTCTGGTCTCCTGTTTTGCATGTAACCGATTAACGCTTTTGAGGTAACCGGTTACTCAGCCTAAAACTGGAATTTTTCTTAACGTTACCTGTACTGTAATGAAATTTAATAAACTAAGTGGCTTCTCAATCTATCCCACAATTCCACCCATATATCAATTCCAAACGAAATTAATCATCACAAATCAAAGATTACTCATCAAAACCTAACAATTCCAAAACCATAAAAATTAGGGATTTCATCTAAACATATTTCTACCCATTGACCCAATTATACTAACCCATAATAATAAGGATTCTCCCCCTTACCTCTTCAATTTTTCTGGAACCGTAGCTTCTCCCTTGTTCTTCCCCTCTTCTCCTTACTTTTTCCTCTTTTCTTTCTTGTTGCCTTGAAAATGATCAAATGATTGCTACTTCTCACTCTCCTCACCTCTTACTATTCTAGTATTAAGTTTGAGCTTAAGAAATGATACCTCTAATTTAACTATTAGGCCCAATAAGACATAGTATTATAATATCTCTACTTAGTTTAAATAAATTAAACCAACACAATATACACACCAAGTTAATTAATATAATCAATTATTAAACTACCTAACAACCAATTAATTAATTAACACTCCAAATAAATAAAATAAAATATAATAATAATATAAGAAATAAATACTAAAAATTGGGTTGTTACAGAATTCACATATTATCATGCAAGTATCGGGATCGCTCCTTATGGAGCCTTGTATGGACGGAAATATAGAACACCTCTATGTTGGACGGAAGTTTGTGAAGGAAGGATCTTAGGACCGAAGATTATTCAAGAGGCTACCGAGAAGATAAGGATGCTCTGTGATAAGATGAAGAAAGCCCAAGATCACCAAAAGAGCTATGCGGATCACAGAAGAAGACCATTGGAATTTGATGAAAGTGATCATGTATTTTTGAAGGTGACTCCGAGGTTGAGACTGAAAGGACCGTTTAAGTCACGGGAGCTAAGTCTGAGATACATATGGCCATGCCAGATTATAGAGAGGATTGGAGAAGTAGCCTACAGATTAGCCTACGACCTTCTCTATCAGAAATGCGAGAAGCTTACCCTCATCTCTTCAAGGAAATATTTAAATTCGAGGATGAATTTTTATTTAAGGGGGGAGGATGTAATACCCCGTATTTCCTTAAATACCTAAATTCCTATTAATTGAGATCAATTGAGTTCCTATATGCCTTAAAAATTGTCAATTGGTATAAATAAAGTAAATAGTGAGTTCGGGTTGACTTAATTAATATTAATTGGGACTCACCTTTTACTAATTGGGACATTTTGGTAACACTAATAATGGGTCAATGGCTCTGGTAGAACAAATATTACAAGTATGGTGCCACTTGAGATATTTGTTACTACCTGTAACCACTTACTAAGCACACATATTTCTCATGGCCACTTGCAATTAATCTTTGACTCACTCACCACCACATGTTATTACCATATATCACTTACCATAAGCCACTTCATTTTCTCTATGTATCAGAAAGGGTAGTGTTGAAAGAAGTAGCTCAAGGGAAAGGTAGAAGAAAATGAAACAAGCTAGTGGAGAAGAAGAAGAAGAAGAAGGAAAGCTTGGAACCAACACCATCATCTTCATCCTCATATCATCTTCAACAACTTCTCCTCTTATATTTCTTGAGGTGGGTTCTAGTTAGAAACCCTAGGTTTCTAGAAGATTAGGGTTGTAGAATCATAGATAAATCATGAAAAATCCATGCTATGTGATGAATATTTCTCTTGATGTTGTTGTTTTTATAAACATGTGCTTGATATGTTCTTCATAATTGTTGGGATTACATGATTTGTTGCAGTTGTGGTTAGATGATTGGTTGTGGTTATGACCTTGAAATCCTTGTGGTTATGAACTTGGAATCCTTGATTTATATGTGTATATGATCATGTACTATGATGGGTTTTGTTGGAAGAAGAAGTGGATGATTTGTTAGAAATGAAATAACAGAGGAAATGGTGTTCTATGAAGTGAAAATGTGAGTGGACCAATCGATTGGTCTCTGCAACCAATCGATTTCACAACCCTTCTGTTTTGCAGAAAATATGATATTTACAGGACCAATCGATTGATAGTGCATTACAATCGATTGCACAAATTTTCTATATACGAACAGTGGAAAATTTTAGTGAGCCAATCGATTGACATTGAGGATCAATCGATTGATCCTCTACAAGCTTTGAAAAACAGAAATGTGAGAGGAACCAATCGTTTGGGCTTCCCCAACTAATCGATTGATTTATGTTAAAAACTTCAAAATCCATTTCTTAAGTGTTTCTAAATGCATTCTTCCAACCATTAATCATTTATGATGCTATGCTTGTGTTGAATACATGATAATGGTGAAAACTACATGATGAATCTAGTGAGTTAACCTAGGATTGGTATTAGGCCATGAGTTAGGTTTATAACTTAGACAATATGAGAAGACCATATTCATTCGTACGACGCTTATGTGGAGGTCGTGGATAAATTGTTGCTATGATTGAGAATGAGACGTATTGTATGGAACATGCCATATTATTGTTGTATATTGTGGTGAATGAAGTCACCTGTGATTGATGGATTTTGTTATAGTTCGTGGAACCGATGATTTGTGGAACCGATCATGTATTCAGAATGTGTGTTTTTCTGTGATGGTGCACATCTCTATTGTGTATGCTTATATGAGTAGGCATTGGGATGTGAAACCGATGATTCGAGCCTCAATTGGGTTTGAGCCTTAAACACGGAGGACGTGGGGGATAGGTGGACACCTAAATGGGTTAAATTACCATATGGTGAAAGATACCCTAAGTGGGTTAGATTCCCACACGGGTGAAGGTCGTTTGAATTGGGGATTAAGACTCATAGAGGACTCGATATCCATTGCGAAAGTCGAATCATACGAGCATCCATGAACCGGGCCCGGCTTAGACGTAAGTCTGTTCGGGAATTGATGTTTTGTGATCGGAATAATGCTCGTGGTTGAGTTGTGAGAACTCAGGTTCATGTTTCCGTACATTGCGAGTTAGTTTCCCCATTACTTAAGTCTTTGTTCCCTTGTTGACTTGAGTTGAATATTGATTAGAAAATCCTGTAGAGCCGAGTGGACCCATAAGATAGGGAACCCACTGAGATTATTATCTCACCCCATGTTGTTGATTATTTTCAGGTGGTTCTGAGCAAGTGAAAGGTAAGGACAAGATAGAGTGATGTCTTGCTTACCTGATGACATGATGGCTATTCTGCTGTATATATATTTTTGGGATCATTGTTTAATGATCTAGCTCCTAGTAGTTTTATTTTGGGCACTTTTGTGTACATTTTGTGCCATGTTATGTTTCTTTTAAACATGTATATATATACACCGAGCCGCTAGGCGCTTATGTATTTTAGTACCAGTTTTACACTATGAATAATATGTATTCTAGACATATATTATATGTGGGTGTTACATGTGACGTCATGGTTATCATGACCACTTTTCCAAAACCTGTTATCGGAGATGTGTGACGTGCAAATACCATCGTCACCCCTATATTGTGGGAATAATGTAGCAACTAAAAGGGAAACCGCCTCCTCAACCAATAAAAAACATACACGTGTCCCACTACTTGTTTCACTTGTCACTATAAAGGAGTGAACAACTTTTTCTCCCTATATAAATATTCTTCATATTCCTCCTTTAAAAAAATTCCATTCTTGAGCCCATAACCTCTGATTCTCTTGAGATTCTTTCTCAAAAACAACTCACACAAGCTTTTCCTTTTCCAAAGTTCAAAATTTCAACAATGGTGTCTTCAAAAACCAAGAACAACAAAGCTAGAAAGCAACAAAAGGATTTCTTATCACTTGTAACCCATATTGAAAAACCATCACTGGTAGGAAATCAGGAATACGTTTTTGAACCTCCTCTCCATGAAGAAAAGCGAAAAATCTATCAGTCCCAGATATTGATTCCTCTCACTATTGCTAGTAAAACTCATGCATTTATGGGTCATTTTCCCGACCCTAATGCTGATGTTGATAAACTCAAAATGTTTTTCCCTACTTATCATCGTACAAAACCCTTAGTCAGTAAGCCATAAGCTGATGATGAAGATAGCGTTAAACTTGATTGCCAAGGGAAAAATGTAGATGATAATCAGGCAAAGTCTTCGACTGAATCCTTAAAAACATAAAATCCTATCAATCTAAACTATATGAGTGACGCTCTTAGAGTGTTTCGCTCTTGTCCTTTATCAAAAGACCTTAAACTCCATCTCGCTTGGCTTACCAAGGTTGAGAAGGAGGAAGCCTAATTTTGGAAAGAAATGGGTATTTATGACATGATTCAGCTGTTGAAAGTAGGGCTAGGATATAGTCAAAACATGTTAATAGCCTCTTTATGTTTTTGGGATATTACTCATAATACTTTCCATTTCCCATGCGGAATATTGACTCATACCCTTTTCGACATTGCTTATATCGTTGGTTTTCGACCAACTGGAGAAGTCTTTGACCCAAATGATATGAACTAAAACACCATCAACTTTGATACCAACAGGGCCACCTTTACTCAATATATATGACCATCACAACACTAAAAATGACGAAGTTTATGACGAATATCATACTTCCTTTCCAACACTTTGGTTGTCACGATGTATTTTCTGAAGGAGAATTGTGTAGCGGGGTATTCGTTACCATTAGAGATATTGACTAAATCCAAGGTAAACCATACAAGTCGAGTCACCACCGCACTTCTATTTATCCAAAGGAATGGTTAGAAAGCGAATAAAAACCTAAAAGTTTTATCGAATCAAAAACTAGTAAAAATGTCAGAGATCTGGGTAAGGGGGTTGGTTATGCAATGGGAAGGTTTTAAGCACCCAAAACATCCTAGGTACTCCTAGGGAGCCCTTTTCATATTTGTTGTAAGGTTGGTATTTTGTGAAAGTTTATTTGTGCAAATATGATTGAAGAGATGAGAAAAGAATATACAAGTTTATTTACATTTTGTGTTTGGATGGATAAGCCCATTGCCTACGTACCATCTTAAAAAAAGATTAGGATCAAAACCTCGTAGTTCGGGGTAAAAATTTCAAAATGAGTTGGTGAATTGATTGGTCAAAAAGCCTTAAGGTCTTTTGTTATCCAAGGGAGAAAACTCAACCTAAAACCACAAATCCACTATGTGAGGATAGCTTCAACATGCTAGTTAGGGGTTAACCCTATAATAAGCATGGAAGACTCATTGTCCATCACTAAGGATATAGATGAGTATGACATCTACCTCAAGGATAACTAAAACCTAATAGCTAAAGGTTATGAAAAATTTGAGTAAGAAGGTGGCCATTGAAACCACAAAAAGACATTTGAATGGGTTATATTTACCAATGAAAAGTATTTACAAAATATGGCCAAAGTTGACTTAGAAGTTCAATTCAAAATAAGTGTTATGAAAAGAAAGTTTGAAAATCAAAAGCATAAGGCTTAGATTTCTAATGTTGAAAACAAGTGTTAAATGTTTGCACAAATTTTTTGGCTTGAGTTAGATTGGTGAGAAGAAGAAGAATGGCTAAGGTCCTAAACATACAAGAGATAAGGGAAAAGAGAACAAGACCACAAATGGAGTTCCTCTCTCGATATCATATTGATGATCCAAGTAGCTCCCATCCTTTGGAATAAGCAATCACATAAGCATAAACTCAAGCAATCAACAACCAAATAAACTCTTGGAAAATTCCTCAATGTATCTTGGATCTCTCTCTCTTAGAAGCTCATGGTAATGGTTCCTCAATTTGGATCAAGTTGGGATCCCTAGCACAAGAACACACACATCAAAAAGTTCTATAAAAACAAACAAGGAATGACCAAGAGGAGTTTAGAATTTGGTCCTTTCAAAGTCATCTTCAACATTAAGCATTCTAAAGGCATGAGGCCTAGTTGCTCTTTGACATTTAAGCACTCTAAAGGCATGAGGCCTAGTTGCTTTTCAAACTCCATTAGCTTGGGTAAGGTCCTAATATCTAAGTCCATTTTGTCCAATTCTTTGCATTTGGTTCACAATCAAACAAAACAAAACACAAGCACAACAGTATATCCACAATTATATGCTCAAGTGAGCAAAAGGAAAATGGCATTGACATAAACATGTGCTCCAATGAACAAAGGAAAAAGCAAATGAATAATATGTACAAGAATAATAAATTGCATAAATGTAAAGTGCAAAAAGTAAATGTTAATGGTTAGTGGTTAGTAGTTAGTGTGCCATAAGGCAAATTTAGCGCTATGTTAAGCAATCGTAATTGGACTTATGTAGAAGTCACAACTATCTGAGGCCGGTCAATAATAATGTAGGCAACAACGCAAGTTAGAAGTCTTGATTAGTGAACCAAGTTCCAACAACTTGCCATGCCAAAAAGAAAATGGGAAATGATCTTGTATTGGTTTAAGTCCTTTGCATGATTTAGGAAGCAACCTATCCTTAATGCAAAGCCATTCACTTGATCATTTGATCAAGATGAATTAGATTTGAATCAAGGAAGATTAAACCTCCCTAATCAATGCTAACTTATCAACCTTTAACTCATTGATCAAAAAGAAGAAAAAGAAGAAGAAGAAGAAGAAGAAGGAGATGGATCATGGAAATGGAAAGAATAAAGTACATTAAATGAAATGGAATGTACCAATCAACAAGTGTTGACCAATGACATTGAGGATCATGGTCAAACAATCAAAAACAGAAGTGAGATGAAGATTGGAAGTCAAGAAATGAACAAAATATTTTTAGGCATTTTTAATATTTAAAATAAACTTGAATTAAAATATTAAAGAAAAGTCAAACTTCAAAATCACTTCAAATCAACTTTGAAAAGTCCAAGTGATTTATCCTAAGTTCAACAAGATCAAACAAAGTTTGACAATTTTTTTTAGCATTTTTAAAAGTCAGAAACTATTTTTAACCAATTAAAAATGAATAAAAATGACCTAATTGAACTAAAATCTAAAATAAATCTCAAATCAATAAAAAAAATTGATGAGAATATTTTTCATAGATCCATCATCATTCAAAGAGGTTGAGAAAATATTTTTGTATTTTTTGAATATCAAAAACTAATTAAAATGAATTAAAAATAACCAGAAAAGAGAAAATTCACAAAAAATATCAAATGACAAAATAAAAAATATTAAAAATCATTTTTAGAAACTAGAATTTAAATGGAGAAGAATGCAATTGGTCCCATATTTTTTGGAATTAAAATGAAAGAGTTATGAATTTTTGAAAATAAATGAAATAAAAGAAAATAAAACAGAAATTAGAAAAAGAGAAAAATCCAGGAGCGTCTGATCCATTTCATTAAATGACGTGGACATGATCAATGGATCAGAAGCGCGCGCGTACCATGTACATGAGTCAAGCGCGAAGCAACATGAATTAAAATAAGTCAGCTGAATCATTGGCCAGGATTAGAACGCTGGAGCCTCATCCAAGGGCCAGGAACTCATCCACGTGGGGACGGTGGTGGAAACCACCGTCTTCTCCAGTGAGACTCACTGTTCTGGCCAAAACTTGCAGGTTTCAAAACCTTCACCAAAATGCACGATCTATACACCGTTCGAAAGAGGAAGTGATGTACATCACTCCTGTATCACCTATTTCCACTCTAGATTTCTATTAAGAGAGAAATCAGAGGTGGAATTTTGGTGATGTCCAACTGGACTTGCTCGATTTTCAAAATTAAACACTCAGCAATGGTGCCTCTATAGAGAGGACTTCAGACAACACAATGGCCAGGCAAATAGATCAAGGAACAAAGAGATTCGAAGCAAAAACCAGTTGATCCATACCTTTGGATTGTGAAGATTTGAGCCCCTTTCCTTGGTTTCTTTTGCAAAACAGAACTTCTATGGATCAAATGATGAAGGTTTAGGAACTTTAGATCTGAAGATTCAACCAAATTCAATTGAATTTCAGATCTGAAATTTTGAAGAAAAATGAAGCTTAGTTCCTTTGGTATGGTTGGGGATTGATTTCTGCAGAGCTTTAGGCGCCTTTAGGTTGAGATTTGAAGTGAGCAAGCATGTCTATTTATAGCTGAATTGAAGGCAAGGCAAGGAAATACTCGTGTATGCATGAGCTTGGGTCCTCCATGCATGGGCCTGTACAGGCGCATGTGAGGCCGAAACTCAATTGCATTTGCATGCTGATGATCAAAGAAATGGATTTGGACGTGTAGATGGCAATGCATAAGCTTGTGCATGGAATTCTAACAGGTTATGCATAATTGAGCCTAAAACTTCACCTCTTCGAAAATGCCTCTTAGAAAATCCAAACATCAGCATGTGGGTAATGGTTGGAAAGGTCTTGACATAAGGAACAAATTTTATGTTGGCCAAAAACTTATTTGAAGTGTGGAAATTTATGAAAACAGGCCATGAAGTTTATAGTGCAAAGCATGCCTTTGAGAATTTTGCCAAATTGGACCAACTTCAAGCCCCTCTATTTTGATGATGCAAGCTTCAAATGGAAAAACCTCCAACATCAAAGTTATAGATATTCTCAATACAATAAAAATGGACTTAAATTTGGCATCATTTGGATTTTTGACAAAGGAGTTATGTGCACTTGAAGTTGGACTTTTTTGCATTTCAATGCATTTGGTCCAAAGTGACCTATAATGTTTTGCATTATCACATGTACTTCCTTTTAGATTATGAAATTTTGTTCAACATAACATTTGAATTAGATACAATAAGCTTTCCAATGCATTTTATCCCGCCTCAACATCATAAAAAATGAATGACTTATGTTCTTGGGAAGTTGACCCAAAATTAGGGTTTCAGTCAAAATGACCTATAATGTCTTGGAATGGGAGATGACCTTCCATGCTTCAAATCAATTTTTGATGGACATGAAAGTTGTTCATATTGTCCTTAAGAACATTTTTTCTCTTTGGGTCATCTCCATTTTACCAACACATAAAAAGTTAGGTCTCAGTGTATTTCAAAATAGTCAGATGAATTGACTGATCAACTTCTCAAGTCCACCACTCATATCTTAATGAATTGATGATTGAGGACACTCAAATAAGTTCAAATATGCACGAGGTGATGAATTAAAGAACTTCCCTTGATTGTTTTTGACCATGAGCAAGGCACACTTGGTACACAGATGAATTAAGGTTTCCTTGGGATCAAACCTCAAACCCTTTGACTTACTTTGATCAAAATGATGAATTGAGATACTAGGGAGGCATATTTGATGAATGAGAGCTTTGGGAACCACTACCATGCTTGCTTTTATCTTCACTTGGCCATATCTTTGCACAAGGGATCTCCTAGAAGCTTTGGACCTTGTGACTGCTCAAGCTACAAACAAGAAATGTTAGTGACATATTTTTGTGCTTTTGGTTAGCAAACAAAAATAAGAAAAGAAATAATATAGAATTAAAGCATGCTTGGTGATCTCAAACCACTCACAAGAAGTCCCACCCAAAGGCAAAAGGAACCAAGATGCACATGATCCTTGAGGCTTTGCAAATGCAATGTTATGATGCCATGAGGGATCTTAGGGACAAAATTGGGGTCTTACAAATTGCAATCCAAAATGCAGCGGAAATTAAAATTTCTCCTTTGGTGATCGTTACGAATGGGCATGATCAGTGATAAAATCGTTACCTCTTGTGGCGATTGAAACCTTTGATGCAGATCTAAGGAGTGATCACGATTGTTGAATGGTGACAACGCCTCTACTCAGTCCACACAAATAAATTCCTTCAGTCTTAGTCCTAGCTGCTAAGAATGAAGGCTTTGAGTGAGAGAGAGAGAGATAGATAGATAGATAGAGAGAGAGAGAGAGAGAGAGAGAGAAATGAAATTTTATCTAAACAAATGCTTTTGCACAAGGGTTCTATTTATAGAACCACTTGTGTGGGCTTCAAGCCAAAAAGCCCACTTAAGTGTATGTGGCCCATATCTTGTGATATACCAAAATCACTTAAGCGTGTGGTACCTTACTGAAATTCTGGTGTAGTCAGAGTTCAGATGTTCTACTCCAAGTCATGACATCTGATCCAACATTGTTACTAATACAACAAGACAGTTGTACAAATTAAAACCCCGTACTAATATGCTCACGTTCACAGATGTCACGACATCTGCTTCTATATCACCCTAGAATGGAGGAACACCTAGTTCTGTGCATCTGGTAGAAAGACTCAGCAGAAATAAACCATTGCACTAACTTCTGTTGTTTTCCTACACAGTAATCAGCAAGATGTCTCAATAGTGATTTGAACATCATCTGTTACATTATTCCAGTCTGCTGGTCTTGTACTTGTATTTCCTAAAATAAAGGTTAAACAAGTTAATCTAATTTCCACTTAGTAGGGTGCTAACAAATAGGCTATTTGTTAGGTTCATTTAATGTAGTACAGTTGTTAGTTTCCTGGATTTTAGCTCAGTTGTTGGATTCCTGAAGAATAGCCTGAGAAATATACTGAAACAGAAAAACTAATCACCCTACAATTCAGCACATGCTGTCAGGAATGAATGTCACAACATTCCGTTTGACAGTCAAAACATATACCTCATGCTGATTCAGTTATGTTACTGAAAAACAGTCTGTGCAAAATTTATTGTACTGTAAAAGACTAACCAGTCTCTACTTCAGTATCAGCATACATGACTAACTGTCAAGGCATCCAGATTGACAATTTCACAATGATCCTTTGGCCAGATCTGTTATCCTCTTGGAGACCAGACTGAAATACTGAATTGAAGCAGAAAAACCAACTTGCCTATTATTCAGTATGTGCTGTTAATGATGAATGTCAAAACATTCTGATTGACATTCAAATAGAAGGCTATGTACCAGGTCTGATATTATCTTGATCAGCAGACTGAATTACAAGCTAAGTTAAGGCAGACAGGATTATAACATGCAAAAGGAAAACAAACACAGGAAATTGTTAACCCAGTTCGGTGCAACATCACCTACTCTGGGGGCATACCGAGGCCAGGAAGAAGATCCACTATCAGCAGTATTAATTCAGAGTTAAACTCCCCCATGTACAACTCTTCACTTAATCCCTACCCAATGCAATCTATACCTAGGAACTCCTAGATAGAAACCTCCAGTTTCCATTCCTATCACTACAAAAACAATGTAATGTTTAACAACTTGAACTTGCTTCACAGCTTCGTTCAAGACCATAACAACTCTTGCCTACAGGCTTTGAGTTACAAATACTCTCAGCTTTGAATACTTAGAAACACATGGTAACCTTCCCATAGGTTGGGAGGTTTACCTCACACACACCCCTAATTTTTCATTCTAAGAGGCTTACAAACACTAGGTTACAATATGCTATTTATAACCTAATCACCCAACTGGATTTGGGCCTTCAGAAATCGCAGCAAACATCTTCTTTGCTGTTACAAAGTCAGCAGAACATTTCTGCTACAAATAAGGTCTTCAATCTTTTAGTTCCTAAAATCTCTCCATATATATCTCCATATTTAGAGCCTATATATTCTGATTGAGTCTTTAAGACCTTCACAAGGAAGTTAGGATATTCACCAAATATCCTCACTAATCCCAGAATATATACTGAATTAATTAATTCAGTTTTCTACACATGTACGATGTCACAGGCATGATGTCGTGACATCGTACATGACATGTTGGTCCAGATGTTGAACTTCTTCAACCCAACATATTAAAACAACAGAGATGATTACATTATTTGTTTTACAAAATTAATGTCAATCCTAAGGTACTAACAATCTCCCCCTTTGGCAAATTTTAGCTAAAACAAATAAGCCTCTGTCATTATCTCCACCACCACAAACACCAAAGTTGGTGTACATGAGGAAGTAGAGGTACAAGTTGAAGTTGCATCACAACCCTTCCCCTCAACAGGAGGGCTTCCTGAAGAATATGTAATGCTGAGTATATAGACAGTGTAACTCAGATCACAAGACACAACTGTCTTCTTAACTCAGATCACACGACACAAGAGGTATACACAGTTAGTGACTTTAGTGCCTGAAGCCAACTTCTGTTTGCTACCACATTTTGCTTGCTTGCTTGCTTCTGGTACATTCTCAGGACAATATTTCTCTCCCCCTTTTTAGCTAAACATTTGTAAATGAACCCTTCACAAAACCAGATCCAGGCGCAGTTTGCCCAAACCTTAACATACCCCATGGTTTAGAGGGAATGGAATGTTTCTCTTGTGAGAAGAGGAGTGCTGTTACATTCTTTAAATAGTCCAGCCCGTGCTTAGGAATTAACGGTAGGAATAAATGCTTGGTCAAGATTCATTAATATTTGCTGAGAAACAGTCAGAGAATCACCAACAAAATCTCAAACTATCTTTGAATACCTTTTATAGCTCTTGAATGTTTCTTTTCCAAAACAACAGTTCCAGTGCATGGAGACTATTCCATATATGCAGTCAGACACGTTGCACGCGATGTCTTAACATTCAACGCGGCTTTTGCCTGTATTCTTCCTATCAACATTTCCTAAGACCACTTTCGTACCTCCAGTAGAAACTTGACATCTGGCACCACTAAAGCCAAAATCACAAACACCAGTAGATGGTTACTCCCTCTGTACCACACAACTGTAACACTCAGGCTTATTCTAATTTATCATAATTAGACACACCACATCCATATTTTCTCATGACTTTAAGATTCAGAAGGAAATAACAGTATTGTCCAAGGCAATGTCATGACATCCGGTCATACATTCTTCTGCTCACTCAGCCTTGACATACACCACATCATCCTAATAACTAACAAGGTGCCATACCCAGTTATCTGAGAGCACATAGACCACAAGCTTGATGATTACTTGCAACGCAACGACAGAACTCCCCCTGTCATGAACAACCAACTCTCCTCCTGAAACATGGAGATCACATATGAACATATCCAACACCCCAAAGTTGGACCTTTACAAACTTCCTGATTCAAGGAGAACCCAGACTACTTGATGAATGGAAAACATAAGACGCATCTTCATGTCTTCAAGAGCACACCCTTTGTTCAACCCTCTTGGCTGAACACATCCACACTCTGTGTCAATCTCTCTTCTTACCAGAACAGAAAACCACTCCACAAACTGTTCTAACATAAGTTAGGACATCCTTCACAACATAACAAAGAACACCATCTGATAATCTTCAGATATCACTGAGTCACCAGCTTGATCCAAAAGAATCCAGACACAAATTGGGACATATACATTCTCATCCCATTACAAGAGATAATCTTCCATAGATAGCTCAGAACTCCTACCACAAGCGCCAAGAGATGAATAGAAAACACCTCCTTTTGGCTTCAACTTACTACTTTTCAGCTCAAAAGTAATTTGTCTCAGACTTTCCTCAAGAATAATCAGCTGCCATATGTTGATTATCTTGATTCTTTGAAATCACTTCTGAGATAGACCAAATGCCACTGGTTGATTACCTCCTTCATGAATCCTCATATGAAAAAGTCAAATGCCACTTTTTGACCTCTCCAAGTTTATCAGACTTCTCTCAAAGATATTCTGACCTTCCAAGTGAGACTTGAACTTCAAGCTACATGTTAAACAAAACTTAGATCTCTAAGACATGAACATGTAACATCTTCTCCATCCAGCAACTCCAAAGAACTGCAATGAGAACGATCTTTTTGAAGTACCCAATCTACAACTCTGTAGACCTTTCTATCTTAAGTTGATGTGCCACTTCACCAACTAAGATTCTGATGTTGAACCAAATGTCACAACATTGTGTTTTAACATCTAGCTGTTGAATTCAACTCCTTCTTCTGCCACTTGAAAGAACTTCCTCCCTACACAGAACAAGAGTTCAACGCTCTCATAGTCTTGATTGTGGAACCAAGTTTGAGTAAACAACCTCCATCCTGCAGGTTTGCAGTTAAGTCATCCAAGCTCACACCTTGATGAATCCCTGCTTCTTCTCCAAAGACATCAGACACTCTGATGCATGAGTCTTCAGAAGGACCAGTTAGAGACTAACCCTTCAGCTATACCAAGGATTCCAATTCCTAAAGCAAGGATGTTTCCATGATGTCAAGAATGCTGCCACTTGTTCTTAACTCCACAGTGTGCATTAGCCAATGCACTTCCTTACCTAGATCAGAAATAAACTGATCCAAGTAACCACCATCAAGACTATGATGTCTTCTTCTTCTTGTACACACCAAGGCTGAACATGTTTCTTGTCAGGAAACCTTTTCAGAGATCATATGCTTTTACTGCCACCAAATAGATAGATCATAAACCAATGGACTATCCTTCTTGTGATTCTGCACAGGGTCTTGAAGAAGAGATGTTCCAACATCTTTAAGAACATCAGTTATCTTGAGCTCTAAGGATAATCAATGAAATACTTGTACTTGGCATAACTAGACATGGATCTTAAATCCTTTCCCAATTATCCTTTCAGACACTTCCACCATAAGAATACTTTGAAAATACTCCAATTGTGTCAACATCATCTGCTTGCGAGCACCTCAACAGTCTTGAGAATCCTTCCAGATTAGATTCACCCTTAGGAATGAGAGAGATGAATCCTTCCTTGCATATGTGTCACACAACAACCAGAACCCATGTGACACAGGTCAACAGCCAACCAGACCCTAGGCTGACCAATCGTGAGGAGGTTAATCAAAACTCCCTCTCAAATTAACAATCATGTAAACTCCACACCCATATCCATGCATTGTACACAAATGTCTCAACATGACATACACCATCCCTACCAGTGGCAACTAACTCTATGAGTTATACCTATACATACTCCAATCACACTAATCAGACTCCAGCTGACCATAAGTACTAGTGAAAAAAAACACCAGTCAATAGTAGATATGCATTTCCAGAGCATACTACCTCAACCAACCTCTGAATCTTCATATTCTCACTCCTTGAAAGAACTGCCACTTCTGAGCGTGGTGTTTGAATAACAAGATTCATGGTCCCAATCCTCTTAAATGAAATAGCAATCAGGTTACCCCATTATTGACTTCTAACATCCAGGGGACTTGTCTTCCAACACAACATAGTACTTCAGGGAACAACTATCCAACCCTAATCAATCTACAGGAATAGGACAAACAGCAGGAAATTGCACAATGTCACATCTCAACCAACTCCACTTCTAGAGATCAGACTTCTAAAAGTGACCTTCTTGAGCACACATACAGTTGACCCTACCCTTGTCAACTTAGCACAGACAGATGTCTCCTCTTCCGGGTCAGGAGTAGGTTCCAGACCAAAGTAGCCCTTTGTTTGACACCTAAAAACATCTGCTCTTCAACCAGTAGCTGCATACTTGTTGAACAACATGTTCATGAAGAGTGGACTTGAGGAGACTCAAGTATCTTTGACATCTTTAGTAGATTATGATGAAATCTTGAATACAACAGCCTTTCATCCACATGAGGGGAAACTACATCAAAGTTTGAGTTTTGCCAGGTATTATGCAACGGAAATCATAATACAACTCAACCTATGAACACACACTTCACCAGATCATCCTCCAAGACCATACCAAGTTTGAATATGATTCAATACTAGCACAGCTGTCCCACACAAAGGCCAATTGCCAACCTCCAGAGACAGGTACACCCAGTTCCTGTCATGAATAGTCCATCCACCTACTTCAAGGGACCATTCAGGTAAATCACAGAACCTTCCACAGGTTCCAACATCAGTACCAACATAACTCGTTGCAAGATACCAGAAAGTATCACCCATGGATCTCATCCAGAAACAGAACATGATGCCTGCTCTGATACCATTTGAAATTCTGGTGTAGTCAGAGTTCAGATGTTCTACTCAAAGTCATGACATCTGATCCAACATTGTTACTAATACAGCAAGACAGTTATACAAATTAAAACCCTGTACTAATATGCTCACGTTCACAGATGTCACGACATCTGCTTCTATATCACCATAGAATGGAGGAACACCTAGTTCTGTGCATCTGGTAGAAAGACTCAACAGAAATCAACCATTGCACTAACTTCTGTTGTTTTCCTACACAGTAATCAGCAAGATGTCTCAATAGTGATTTGAACATCATCTGTTACATTATTCCAGTCTGCTGGTCTTGTACTTGTATTTCCTAAAATAAAGGTTAAACAAGTTAATCTAATTTCTACTTAGTATGGTGCTAACAAATAGGCTATTTGTTAGGTTCATTTAATGTAGTACAGTTGTTAGTTTCCTGGATTTTAGCTCAGTTGTTGGATTCTTGAAGAATAGCCTGAGAAAATTACTGAAACAGAAAAACTAATCACCCTACAATTCAGCACATGCTGTCAGGAATGAATGTCACAACATTCCGTTTGACAGTCAGAACATATACCTCATGCTGATTCAGTTATGTTCCTGAAAAACAGTCTGTGCTAAATTTGTTGTACTGTAAAAGACTAACCAGTCTCTACTTCAGTATCAGCATACATGACTAACTGTCAAGGCATCCAGTTTGACAGTTTCACAATGATCCTTTGGCAGGGTCTGTTATCCTCTTGGAGACCTGTAGCACCTCAAATTTGCACCCCCCATTTGTACATTCATTTTATTTTTTTTAGGTCATTTGACATTACACTGACATTGCATTGACATTGCATAATACATTGCATTTCATCAGTCAAGACTAGCATCAAGAGGATTCATCTGTGCAAAGGAGCAAAGCATGTTCATGAGAAAAGGCCCTATGTTTGTTCTAGAGAGTTTACATGAATCAAGGATCATTTTGAAGCAACTTGATCAAGTGTTAGAGGCTCAAAGTCATCAGTACATGTCCAAGTCATCTGAGGCCCATAAAAGTCAACTGCAAGTCAACTGAGGGCTAGGAGGTGGAGAAATGGTCTGAGACAATTCATTCATGTCCAAAAGAGGTCTATTCATCATGTCAAGTGTCTACCTTGAAGATTTTGAAGCCAGATCAAAAGTTTCCAAAAATGGAAAATGACCTGTAGTTTGAAAGTTTCCAAAAATGGCAAGTTTTGGACCAACTTCAACTCAACTTTCCAACATCAAAGAAGCTTCAAATGAATTTTTGTCCAACAGGAAAGTTGACGATCTTTCTCTCTCATTTCCAAAAAGTCCAAGATCATGAATTTATTATTAATGGTTAAGGAGTTATGATCAAATCTTTGCAAAGTGTGCTTGAAAATTCAAATGGCCATATCTTTTGAACCAAGACTCCAATTTGAGTGCTCCTTTTTGCATTATTCTCCTCATGAAATATAGTTTCCAAATCATTCATTACATGGAATGAAATTCATTCACACAACCATTTGTTCATGCATGCTATTTTTGAAGGAAAATTGCTAAAATCAAGTTTGGTTGATCACATGAATATAATTCCAATTCTAATGTGTGCATGGGCTGATTTTGAGTGGATTTGGGCCTTTATTGTGTACTGTTCACGTAGCCATTCCATGCATGGGGTGGAAATAATAATTTATGCATACACCTTTTATTTTCATAATCTCAATTAACCTTGGCTTAGTGATAATTTCAGATTGATTAGGAGGGCATATAAAAGCCTAATTGTAACTGCATTGGTCATAACACACAAGTTCAGATCTAGAAATCCATTTTTGCTCTCAATTTTTCTCTTCATTGATTTTCAAAAATTCCACGCACAAACCCTCATTTCCTTGCATAATCATGAACATGGAGAAGTTTAGAGTGTGATTCAACGTGCAATTGGTGAATTTCTGCTCAAATTCGTGCATGCTACAAGCTTGAAGGTGTTAATGGAGATTTCAAATTAAGCTGGTTTCAAGCCTTCTCACGTGTTGTTTCTTGCATCAAACTTCCTTGGAGCTCAAAGCAAGCAGAACTGGACATTGCCAAGCCTTGGATCTACTGTTTCTTCACATTGATCTTCAAGAAGGTGAAATTTCGATCTCCATTATTTGCCAATCTATGTACATATTTGTGTAGATCTTTTAACACTGATGATTCTAGTATGAAATTCACATGAAATGATGCATTATTGAGTGAGTTATGTGTGATTGAAGTTTTGCATTCATAAATGTTTTGCATCGTTTCTCTTTGATCGTGTGGAATTAAACTTGGTTATTACTTGATCTGTGATCTCCATGGAAAGATCTTTGGAATGATGTATGATATTTGGATTTCTGGAAAAAATTTGTGTGAGCATGTACTATTCATCTTCATCTTCTTGAGGAAGATGAAGTTCTTCATCCTAGCGTCCAACTAGCGACGAATTTGCCACCGCCTGGTTATTGATGATGTGGCCTAGGGTTTGTCCTGTTCCCTGCTGATGTGTGCATCCTGTTTGGCAATTTGATTCGCTAGCAATTATTTGACCGTGCCACGATGGTTTTGACTGGCTGATTCAGCGCTCCACGTCGTTTAATGAAACAACTGCGCATTGGTACATGGTGCGCTTCATTTGAATTTCTACCGGGTTCGATCCTGGCTGGCTGCGCATTTTCAAATTCATTCACATTTTAGCCTTTTCCCTCCACATTTCACATGCCATGCTTCATTTTAATTTCATTTTTTTAGCCAACTTCTAAAATTCATATCTCTTTGAATATTAATCCAAATGATACCCAATTTTTCGCCAAATGATCCTTGTGATGTCTAGTTTTTTTTGGTATGATCTCCTGATTTTTACCATGTCTGGATTGTCAGTTGTGTTAGGATGATTGAACAGATGTGCTTTTATAACCTTGCCTTTCTCTTTCTATTGTGAAATGCTTGATATTGATCCAAATGCTTTGAAATTTTGCATGATGATTCTTGACATTTTAATGGATGTTTGAGGCTTGGTTTGGTATTTTTCTCATTTGCCATTTCTGTTTTACACACATGTTTGTATGGTATGACAATTTGTGTCACACATTTGGTTGATCAACTTGTGCAATTTAATTTCCATATCAAATGATCTTTTTTGGTTCTGATTTACTATATGATGATCGTGTTGGATGGGTTGAATGCTCATGATTTCTTCCAGAATTATTTGAATCATTTCTGTTTTGATTTGGAATTTTCATTCTCAATGTCCAAATGTATGCTTTGAAATTGTCTTTGACTTCCCTTGCCTATTACATGAACTTGCTTGATGATTTTGTTTTGGTCCTTTTTAGGATTTGTTCTTACTTGATTAAATATGATTCATGTTGAATATCAAGTTTTGTTTTGGCTTTGTGATCCACTTTTGAACCTAGGCTTTGACCTAGTGGTTTGGACTTACCTTTTGAGTTGTGCATTTCAGGTGCAAGCCATAAGTCTTGATGATTGATGTTAGTATCATAAATTGAGATGCAAAGTGATATGTTCCACTAACATTTGCTGTTTTGTAGGATCTTTGAATGATGAGATTGAGTTGCTTGCCTCTTAGGCCTTGTCTGTTTGTTGTTGACTATTGTCTGTTTGTCTGAACACTGTACTGATTTGTTTAGTTGTTTACACAGGTACCTAAGTTGCTTTAAGTTCATTTGAACTTTGCTTTGCTTTGCTTGTGGTTGGCATACCACTTAGGTATAATCCCTGATCTTCATGTAGTCTGGAAGACCTGTCATGTTACTTTGGCAGGCACCTGTCTGAAGCCCTCCTTAAGAGGCAATGTTTTTGGTTGTTTACCTTTGTGCCTTGTACATTCAAAGACCTCCTAAGTGAAGAGGCATTGGCAGATAAAAGGGATGTGTAATCCATCCCCTGCTATTCAGTTTTGTCTTTCATCTTGCTCACACCAAGTGTTGATGCACTTTGAATAAAAACCCAAGATCTTGTATAGTCAGTCATGTGGAGTAGAGTTCCCCATTCTGGACTCCCACACTTTCATTGTTTGAAGCTCTCCCAGGCCAGGGATAAGAGCTGTGAGGTCTTACCCTCACTTCCCATTTCATCTGCTTCACCTTAACTCTCAATGTTAGGGTTAAGAGCTAACAACACCCTTTTTCAGTTGGCTTGTTTGTCAAGGTTGATTTGACCCCTTGACTAAAGCCTAGCCTTGTATGAGCCACTTGTTTGCATATAGTGTGTGTGCTTGCTCTCTTGTGCTTGTGTTTGATTATGTGCTGTTTAGGCTAGCTTGCTCCCTGTGCAAGTTAGGTTAGGACTAGAGACCTCAACTTAGGGATCGTATGCATGACAACTTCTAGGCTTGAGTCGTAGTCTCCCTAGTAGTTTGTTATCTCCCTAGTCTATGGTTAGGATAGAAGTTCTTTCCCTGTTAAGGGGAACTACGTCGCCCTGATCGTCATACCAGATGAGATACGTAGGCAGGAGATGAGCTGATCTCTCTTGGCGCCCTTTTTTCTTTTTCAACCCCTTGTGTTGTGTGGAGTCTGACATAAGTCTAGCGATTGGCATTCAGTTTCCTGTGTATGTTTGTTTGTTTGGAGTCTGACATAAGTCCAACGATTGGCAGTCGGTTTCCTGTGTGTGTTTGTTTGTTCGGAGTCTGACGTAAGTCCAGCGATTGGCAGTCGATTTCCTGTTTGTGTTTTGTTTGGCATGCGTTAGCCGAGCTACGAGTGCTCTGATTCTTCTCTGGTTAGAGAAGATACATATGCATAGGATGCGATGTCCTAGCGAGCATGTTTCCCCTGTCCCCGAACTACGTTAACTCTGATGTTTGTCCATGACAAACTACGTAGGCCCAGGATGCGACATCCTGCCGAGTCCTTCTTCCGTCTTTCATCTGTGTTTTGTGTCAGTCTTGTGCAGTGTTTTGAGCAGTCTTTTAGCAACCCTATTCTATTTTTCTGAGCGTGGATCCCGTCGAGTACGACGGATGCGTAGGGGTGCTAATACCTTCCCTTCGTATAAACGACTCCCGATCCTATCAATCTCTGGTCGTGAGACCATTCCTTTCCAGGTTTACTTCGA